>NW_017731455.1:1621675-1675938 GCF_001890085.2 Hipposideros armiger | reverse complement strand
TGCGCTCTTCCCTGGCGAGGCAAATCAGTCGCCGGCTTCTGGACGGCCACTCACTGCGGCTGCTGGCCGCTCACGCTGGCTGCTGGCTATATACGGTACCCATGGCAACCCACTGCCACAGGGACTGCAGCCCACGCCGTCGCCAGCGACTCATGGCAGCCCAGCTCCAGGTTGAGCTGTTGTTCAGCATCTCAGCTGTAGAGGGCAGTGTCACTTGCCCCCATATGTGGGATCCAAACCGGGGTCCTCTGGCATCCCAAGCCAGTTCTTAACCATCGTGCCACTCGGCCGGCCCTGTGCTGCTTTTTAAGCATAATGCCTGTTGCATAGTCAATGCTAACTAAATATTAGCTAAAACAAGCATACAAAGAACAGATTGTGTTACTTGCATTAAGCTCCTTGAAGGTAACAGTCTGTCTTCACATCTTTGTGTTCTCAACAGAAGTGCTATATATATTATGGATGAATAGATGATGGATGATGGAAGGATGGATGATGTCTAGATGATGAATGGATGAGACTGGCCTCAAATAAAAATTGATTCAGTCTTCTTAGACTTTACTTAGCAAAGACCGCTTTTTAAAATTTCCAACCAGTCCTTTGGGTCTCTGGATAGATGTACTTTTTATTTTTTCTTAATTCTTTCAAGTTGTGGATGCACATTCTTGCATTTGCAAATTGTTGTTTTTTAATTTTTCTTTTAGCAAGGAATTTTAATTCCCTCCTCCATGTTATCCCATCTTCACAATAGCTTTGGGAGCTTCACACAGGTATTTATCCTTGAGGATTCTTTTGGTCTTTCTTTGAAAAACAAGGGGAGAAGTTCCTGCCAAAACTAACAGCAGGGTATGGAGATCATTAGTTGACTAAATATTTCCACAACAAACGTTGGGAAATTTAACCCTGAGGGTATTGGTATTTCTAACCATTCTCTATGGGTCAACAATTAGGCCGAGTTCATCTATCAATTATGAAACAGCCCAGAAAGAATTTGGAGTTTTATTTTTGCCAAGCAGCAAAACAAACTAAGAAGTATGGAAAATACCACACAAAAGCCCAGATTAATTATTTCTACATCTGTTACTCTTTCCCTCTTAACCAGTCAGAAATTACTCAATTCAACTCAATATTTTTTAGTACCTACTGTGTGATAGTCACTCTGTACATCCATTAAAAGAATTGTTTTGAAATGAAATTCAGTTGAATTATAACAATCCCTATGATGCATTTCCATTACTTAGCAAAAGTCAATTTTTTTTTTCCATTGTGGTCTTACCTGTGGTTGAATTTACGAGGCACAATAGCTTCTGTTTTTCCAAAGCTGGGAGAGTGGACCTTGCATGGAGTCACTTAACATCCTGGCTGCACTATTACCAGCTTTATGTCTGAGCAAGTTCTTTTGTCTGTGTGAGCCTTTTTCTTCCACTGAGAAATAGGATTAATAATATTTACATCCCTATGCAGAGCTGAAGAATAAAGGCAATAGTGCGAATGTCCAATAATTGTCAGTTTCTTGTCAGTTCCCTTGTCTCTTTGTACTCTGCTTCTTACACAGCATCTAGGACACCACAACAAAAACAAGCACTGCATAGCTTGGTTTTTGCTTATTTATTTAGTGATCACAAGAACAGAAATTTGACCTGATTCATTTTGTGAATCCTCCATCTTTATGAAAGAAATAACTTGGGCTTTGATATGAGGTTATTGAGACTTATCTTTTGATAGCAGGAAGAAAAATCCTTGTCCAGACTCCTGTCTGTACATCTATCTCAAATTAATGGGTTAGAAAAAATAGAGTGATGGCCAATATAACTAACTCCTTAGTGCTAGCTAAGGTTCTAACTATAGTAAGTTCTGAAGCTTTTTGCTTTTTTCTTCCAAATGAGTAGAAACTCTGACAGGAATCTCATTTGAACAGAGATACCAGTATGTGCAGGAGCCCAGGCCTTGCTGCTGGGCACTGAGGAGCATGTCACTCAGGGTACTCTGATGCCAACTGTGGGAACCAAATTAGGCTAATTCAAAAAACAAGAAATTATTGGATACCTCACAACATTGAAAGCCTGGAGACCCAACCAAGTTCAGGAAATGGGCAAAAACCAAGGGAGGTTGGGCACCATTAAGATCCTGTGACAGGAACAGTCTTTCTGGGCCACTGCTACCAACCTTGACACTTCTGGCTAGACTTTTGGCTGCAGCACAGTTACCATAATTAATCTCTAGCTACCCCTGTATAGATGTGTCATGTTCTTGAGATTCAATGTCCTAGGTGGGAGCCTCTGATTGGCCAGTGTAGGTCACATGACTGTGCTCTACTGGCATAGAACTGGGGGAGGGACCTAGATCTGTAATGAAAATGGAGGAAAGGGGGGCCCTGATTCTTTAAAAATAGGAAGGTAGTTGACAATACTTTGTGTGTATTTGAAAGTTGCTAAGGGTGTGGATCTTAAAATTTCTTAAAACAAGAAAAAAATTTGTAACTATGTGACATTATGGATGTTAAACTTATTGTGATAATCATTTTGCAATATATACATATATCAAATCCTTACACCTTAAATTAATACAATGATATATGTCAATTATAGCACAATAAAACTGGGGGGGGGTGAAATTATAAGATGTTACAATACCCAGCAGCCAAAAATAGCAAGTATTCTCTATATAAATTTTACCTCATCTTTCTCTGGTCCTATTATTTCTCTCTTACTACTGCGGCTGGTCCTGGCCATTTGAGAGCATGGTCCTTTCATGAGCAGACATACAGACATGTACTTTGCAGTTTGGTGAACATAACCTTTCTAGAATGACTGGCTATGCCTCCTGCTTTTATCTGACTCTAGCTTCTGAAATCTTGTCATGCTCGGAGCAGAGAGTTCTCTGGTGAACACATCCCCAAAAGTCAAAACCGTGATTGAAATATTGTCTGCCGAGTTGCTCAAAAATGAAAAATGGATTATGAACTGCTGAAGTATTTGAGAACATTGTGTAAAAAGCTTCTTGTTTGATTTTAAGCACTAAACAATATTTGTGTCTTTCCTTCTGGCTACAGAGGATCAGTTTTGCCAAAGAAGGAGAGGCAGCTAAGAGGCAAAATAGCAGCCAAAAGAAAAGCACTTTGAAAAAAGTAGGTATTAGTGGATAAAAGCACTCAGACTTGGAGTCAGGCCTGAGTTGGAATCCCAGCCCCCAAACACTTTCTAGGACTACAACCTTGAGCCAGTGACAAAACTTCCTGAACCTCAGTTTCCTCATCTATAAAAATAGGGACAACAGTGCCCCTAAAAATAGAACTTTGTGGGGATTAAAGATGATCTATTTAAAATACTCAGCCATACTGCTGCTCAGTCAGTACTTGACCCTTTCTGCTCCCTGATTGTCCACACTCGCAGAAGAAAATAAAGAAGTCAGCGGAGTTACTCAGCTGTAAAGCACAAAGTTTCTAGAAGCAGTTCGAGTAAAAGTCAGAAGTTAGATGCCAATGGTGAAGTAAAACATCTCTGTGGAGAAGAAAGAGCATTGAAGTCAAGCAAAGGAGGCAGAGCTATGGTATCAGCATTTCTGTATTGATGCTAAAGCCACTTAGCAATGGGGGTCACTTGGGATGACAATGAAAGAAGAATCCTAAAGAAAAGAGAAGTGACCTTTACAGTGCATGTGCTGGGCTCCAAGCCGGTGCTTTACACACATCATCACATTTAAAATGCATACCCACCCCATGAAGTAAGTATGTTATATAACTCCTACTGTGTGGACTGTGGAATTGAGGAACAGAGTGGGTTTCTTCTGACCTCAATTCCTCTTGTTTCCCATTGAGGTGACAGAAAATGGCTGCCTCCATCAGCACCAGAATTTATACCTCTTCCACTCAAGAAAGCAACCAGCCTGAGGTAGGAACTACTTCATCCCATCCAGATCTGGAGATTGGTTCAAGTGCCAACTGGGGTCCAATCAACATTGAAGAGAGCAGTTGGGGAGAGAATCGGGCCCATTGGAATAAACATAAAGGCTCTGCTGAATCCACGTACATGGCAGGCGGGGCAGCGGCACTGCGTCAGCAAATCCAGGTGGCCCCATTATTTTAGTGCTGTTAAGAAAAATGAACCAAAACTTAGAGATAAAGCAATAGGATAACTGCATGTCCCATCAATGTCACCCTTAGGCATTGTTTAACTGGCTCACCCAAGTATTAAATCGCCTAGGATAGGAAGGATTTGGCAAACTATGACCTGCAGCCACATGTTTCTGCAGATAAAGTTTTATCAGGACAACCACATTGTTTATGTATTATCTAAGGTTGTTTTCATGCTCAATGTCAGAGCTGAATAACGAACAGAGACCATATGACCTGGAAAGCCACAAGTATTTACTCTCTGGCCCTTTAGAAAGTTTGCTGGATCCCTGACCTGGGAGAATGTGCCTGTGTTTGCATTTTCTATTTGCTATTTTATTACAGCCCTGATACTCTGAAGTGATATGTCTACTGGTTAGTTTTCTAGAAAACATAACCAGAAGGGTACAGCTTTTTGGCTCCACAAGACATTAACCAGATCTGTAATCTATTGACAAATACATTTCAGCATCTCTGTCTGACTGATTGACTGACTATAAATTCCTTTCCTCTAATTCTTTCTTGAACCAGATTTATCATCCTAATGATCCCCTCATTAATTAATAAGTTGAATAGATTTTTTATTCATGTGCATTCTGTTTTGTATGAGGCATGTTTTTAACTTTTGGAAAGTTCTATTTTGACAACTCCAAGGGATACTCTTGAATACAACATGAATGGAGAGGGTGGTCATTCTCAAATGGGGATGGTAGTACAGGATAGCCAGCCAACCCTGTTGGTTCCCACTACAATGTTAACCTGAGTTAATCCACGCAACAACCTAGAGAGTATGTTAACCTACAAAATGGAGAAATTAAGATAATAGCTATACCCACCTCATTGATGGTTTTGATGGTCAAAAAAGATACTGCAAGTAAAGTATTTAGCACAATAGCTAGTACTTCATACTTATTCTCTAAATGCTAGCTGTGATTATTAGTGGTTTTATGGTATGTATTTGTTGTTGTTTTAGTTAGAAGTAACAGACTTTCGACTCCTGCTAGCTTCGGCAAATAAAATTTTAAAAAGGGAATTATTGGAAGAAGTATCTTGAGTTCACAGACCCAAAGCAAGGGCTAACCAGCTGAGCCCCAGGGCTGTCTCTTCCTCTCTCTCTCTCTCTCTCTCTCTCTCTCTCTCTCTCTCTCTCTCTCTCTCTCCCTCCCCCCACCCCCCATATGGGCTAAGACTGAGAGGTGGGAAAGAGCTTGTCATGTCTAAAGATGCAAGTGATTTGTTTTTGCAGGACTGTAAACCTTGATCAGGTAGGGAGTTGGCCTCATTTCTTCTGCCCTGTAAACTGGAGCGGAGACCATAACTTCCTCACCTGTGTCCCCATGTTGTTCCGCACAGTGCCTGCCACATGGTTCATGCTTCATTAAAGCTTATTGAGCTAAGTAGCCAGCATGTTGATGGGGATGATAAGTAAATAGGACTGGCAAAAAAAAAAAAAAAAGTCGAGATCATCTACAGAAATAGTGACGTATGTGATTTGGTGGTGCAGATGGAGACCCAGTTGGGGCTGGGGCCTCACGTGGTAGCCTGAGGCCACCTGTGCTCTTCACAAGTATAAAATGAGATGAAGTCAACATTCCTAGCATAGCTTGAGTGTGCAAAGGTCACTGTCCTGTTCTCTTCTTTCTGTCATTGGAATCTTCCTTGGCTTTTTTTTTTTTTTTTTTTGGGGGGGGGGGGGGGGGGGGGGGGGGGAGTTGGGAGGTAAGACCTATTCCCCTTAAGCCCTCGGGCTACAAAGTCTCAGCCAGCTTTATTGCATTACAGGAACTGTCGACCCCAATTGCATTGACAAGACATGCCAGGCCGGTGCACACATCCTGATCCTTCTAATCTCTTTAGTTCCATCACCTGGACATTTTATTTAAAATTGATTTTTAAACGTCTGAGTAATTGAAGTTTGTGTGTAGTTG
Source organism: Hipposideros armiger (assembly GCF_001890085.2). Classification (NCBI taxonomy): domain Eukaryota; kingdom Metazoa; phylum Chordata; class Mammalia; order Chiroptera; family Hipposideridae; genus Hipposideros; species Hipposideros armiger. The sequence goes on along the minus strand of NW_017731455.1, from coordinate 1,669,899 downwards.
CCTCCCTGCAACAGAGGGAAGCTGAGGCTGCTTACATCGTCATTAAACGCTGATTAAAAGTGATTGCGTTACTGGAGGCTCCGATTGGTGCCATTCCTCAGGGGCCCCGTCAGAGAACAGCTTCCGCACTTGGCAGATCTGGGCATCCAGACAGCAGAAATAGCAGGGTTGGACTTTGCAGGCCCTGTGCATCTTCTGCCGATGATCAGCTCTAATAGGAGGCTATTTTCCAGGCTTCCCGTGGCCTCCATCTCTGGGAGATGTACAAGCCATCAGGCTCTGGTGAAGGCAAAATACCCACTTTTTTCCAGAGATCGGGGACTTGCACTGGAGTCAATCTTATGACCAAAGTTCTGAGGCGAGATATCTAATGTCTTCTGGTGCCGATCTTGTGGTCCTGGGCAAGAACCGGAGCCTCTCTTTGACCCTTTTTCCCCCAATGTCACACTCACACCCTTTATGTGTGTTCCTGGACTTGAGCAAATTAGCCTCCAGATTTGGCACAGACAAGGCCTACCAGAGAACAAATGATACCGATGGGAAAGGGCTATGATACCAAAACACCTTCAGTCCTCTGTGCTCTTGAGAGACGCCTTACCACTGCCCATTTTAGAAGGAATAGAGTTTTGGAGTTGGAAGTGATATGGGATACAAGCTCTGACATTGAAGTCAGAAAGACCTGCGTGTGAATCTTGGCTCAACCCATTTAAAGTTGGGTGGTCATGGGTAAAATCCTGATTCTCTCTTTGGTTCAGTTTCTTCATCTGTGTGAAGTGGGCCTATCGAAGTCGACTTGACAGGATGAGTGTGAATCTATAGTGAGATAAGGTGGACAAAGGACTGCACAGAAAGAAAAGTTCAGTCAATTTGAGTTTCTTCTTCCCTGAAGAAACTGTAGAGGTCATACTGAAAAAAAACAAAAACAAACAAACAAACAAAAAAAACAAAAAGCCCTTACCCTTGTAGACTTTTCTGTCTTTCTTTTTTTGTTTTGTTTTTGTCTTGGATCCTCCATTATGGATCATGAGTTCCATGGCCATCACTAAAATTCTGGAGCGCAAGGAAGGCCAAAGAGGCAGGGCTCTGAGACCTCCAACCTTTCTGGAATTCACATTCTCTAGAGCAGCTAATTTTTGTCTACTTTATATGTTGGGGTTCTATGAAATATTTCTGTTCAAAAACTTATGCAACCTTGAAAAGAAAAATTGACTGTATTAGAAAATTCATTGCGTTCACAAGGTAATCGAGTTCCCATTTCCCATCACACTGCAGTGCCCTCTCAGCACACCAGGTGGCAGGAGCTCCCGGGCAGGTATGAGAGAAAAATCTCAACCTGTCTGGACCAGTGCATCACTAAAGCTTTTGCAATAGAGAAAGGGAGATGCACACAGATTCAGTTAATGAAGGGTTAAGCCTCTAGGACTTGGGGCTCTTCTCTTCTTTTAAGCCAAAATCCAGAGCAGCAGATCTCTGTCTCTCTGCTTCGTCTTTCCAAAGTTGTCCCTAACACCTGGTTCGTCTCTATTTCAGTGCCTGGCACTGAACTGGGCATTGAGTAGGAATTCAACAAGTTCTGGTCAATAGAGGGGCCTCCATTCCAAGTAGATCGGACCTCTGTCCCCTAGCCTGTGCTGCTTTGCCATGAAAGGCCCAGACAGTGTACGTTTTGTGCTGAATGTGTGTCAGGAGAACAAACTAACCGTCATAAGAAGCTGCTGGGTGGGCGGGGAGGGAACACAGAGGACCTCACAAAGGAGGCAATGATTGCGATGAACAGTGCCAGAGGGTTAGCACTTGGATGGGCAAAGAGAAGGCAAGCGGTTCTTGGCAGGATCCAGAGTCAGAGCGAAAATGAGAGGCAGGGCAGGGCAGAGCCTGTGGGCAAGAAAAAGACGCCCAGGCTGTGAGTGAATAGAATTCATCGGAAATGAGAACATGCTTCTAGACCACTGGATAATGTTAGAAAACGTTAGGTTCCCATCCTCATACCTGATCAGAGATTTCACCATCACCATTAAACAGTGCAAGTAGAGATCTTCTCCTCCAGCGCTTCACCAAGAATCTGGGACCGTTTCCGAAACTGAAAAGACATAAGTAGGAACAAAAGGTTAGGCCACCATCTATTGGACATTAGTATGTGACAGGCACTTCACTAGACACTTTAAAGTGGGATCCTTTAACCCAAAGAGCAACGCTATTCATACATGCGCATACATGCATTTATTCACTTAACGTTTAACATAAATTGTTCTGGGCTCGGGGGGGAATACAGCAGTATGTGAAACACCCATATCTCCATCCTTGTGGTGTTTATATTTGCAAGGCAAAGAAGAGCAATAGAGAAATAACATCTGTAAGCATTGAGAAACACGAGGTAGGCATGCGTATCCCTGTCTTGGAGGGACGATCCTGAGACATGAAGAGCTCAAGCAAAACGCCACAGTCTCCCACAGTCCGTAGCACTCAGACACGGGCGTCTTCAAATCCTGTGGTTTATCTACAAGGCCTTCTGCCCTTCCTGTTCTCCTGGCAACACTGGAAATTCTCTAGCCTTTTCCCTTGAAACACTCTCATCCTTAAGCCAAAGGAACCAGCCAACATCCACTGGACACCTTTTAGAAACATACCAGGCCCCTTGCCTGCCCGTAGGTAAGATGGGTTTGAGCTTCACAGAGCCTGCCTCTTTCTGGGACCCTGAACACTACTTCATATTCCCTCTTCAGACGAAATTACATCATTGCTCTTAACCCATCACTGCTCAGCTCCAGGTATTAACTTACAGATCCCTGTTTCCAGGCCACTGCAGTGTCACTGTTCCTTAATGTCCTGATTTCACCGTTTTTCTGGGCCAGGCACTTATTTGAACCTGAGTGTTCTGCCCCTCCCCCACTTCTTCTTAAAGAAACATGCTCATAGCCCAAAGCAGAAGCAAACGCATTAGAGTTTAAATCTATATAATTAGGGAGGAAGGGTTTCCCTCTGCAGGCTCTGACCTGGGAGTCAACTTCCCAGTGAAGTGTATTTAATGAAGGTTCAATTTGAGGCCAAGGCAGGATTTCCTATGACAAGGAAGAGCCTCAGCCCCAGAAGAAACAAGCGGTCTATTGTGTTTTTCAAAGTGGTTTCAAATTATTTATGTGTTATTTATGCATGCACCGCTCTTTTTCTCTCAATATCAAGAAGTGTCGCTGGAATTAAACAACGTGAGTGTGTGTGTTTCTGTGTGTGCTGGGGAAGCGGGAGGAAGCTTGCATTTCCCCTTCATTATTTTCCCTTGTTCATTGAAATGTGGCATGCACATTAAACAGGTCTTCTTCTAGAAGAGAAATCTTTAAAATAAACAAGGCAGAACATTCCCCCTCTTCCTTAGCACTTCTTCCGAGGAAAAAAATATCATAAGAAGTGCTAATGCATGCAATATTTTTTGAGAAAAATACATTGTATTAGGCCCAACACAGAACATTCAAAAATCATTACTCTGTCTCCAAAGACTGACCTCGTATCTGTAAGAAGAAGACCCACAAACTCTGTAGAAAACATCAAGGAAACATGTTGGGTAAAGAAACTGAAGGCAGAGGGAGTAGTGCCTACAGGATTGGTAGTATACTCAGAGTACCTGTAAGTACTCCCTAGGAGGGCACAAACCCATCAAAACCCACCCGTGCAAGCCCTCTACACACATCCCCTTAGAGTCACCGAAGTTGCCAACACTGTCCCCTTCAATGACTTTGAACTGCAGATGGAATAAAAACTCAATTCCTTCTAACTTCAAAGCTTTCAAGGCCAAGATCCTACCTCCCTACCTCTTTTCTATAATTCCCCTTCCTGAAATCAGGCTTCAACCACCCCAGGATATCACTGTCTTTCAGATTCTCTGTACCTTTTCCTACCTCTGTACCTCTCACATCATTCCCACTCCTGAAATAATCTTGCCTTCAACTGTCCTCCTTTTCCACCTACTGTATTCACATACATATACGATGATGCAACATTCAAACCTTCTAGAACTTGAGATTGAATCTCTCTTAATCGCCCCTGTCTGACTCCATTAAGTGGTACCTTTGCACCATTTAGCAAATTCCCCACTCTGTAATTATGGATACATCTGTGTCTCTGTCTCCACAGTGTGCACGTACTCCCCCCCACCCCCAAAGGGCAGTCACTTATCTTTATACATCTTGACATCTCCTGGAGCTCCTCGAGCACCTTTATCACTACATGAATACTAACAAGACATTGACTTAACTGAATTTTAGAGGTCAAAGACACCCTCAAAATGGTAGCTGTGTGATGGTCATATTATTGGCCCAAGTGTCCATCAATCGGAGAGTGGATAAATAAACAGCGCTATAAGCACACAATTAAATATAATACAGCAGTGAAAATAATTGAACTACAGTTGCATGCAGCAATAAAAATGATCCATAGAAACACAATATTAATGAAAAAGCAAGTCCCAAAAGATTACATACAGCATGACACCCTTTATATAAAGTTAAAAACAAGTTAAATAAAAGATATGCTTTAATGCATGCATAAAGATTCAATAGAACAATATAGAAAGGAAAGCAAAAGAATCATGAACACAAAAATTTAGATTAGAATGAGCCAGACATGAACCAAAGATGAGAGTGTGTCATGAACCACATATTCTGATTAATCCAATGCAGCTGAGGTCTACTTAAACAACAACAAAATAAATAAATTTCAGGCACTGAGCCATCCATAACCATTTGGAAGAGAGACCCTCCTATCCTCCTGTGGGACATCTTAGTTTGTTCTTAGGAAAAGAGGTAGAGCGGGTGTGGTCTTCCTTGAATTTCCTCCAAAATGATCTTCATTAACCCTCATATGGCGCACACACACACACACACACAGCATCCCTTCATCTACTTCAGATTCTTCCACGTTCTTAATGCACAAGTGGTAACAAGATACCCAATAAGAGCAAAGGTACCAACTGAGCCACCCAGGGCTGCATTCATGCATGTATTCATTCAGCAAATATTTATTATATAACCAGCACAGCACTACACACTGTATATACAGTGGTCTTCAAAATCAACATGAACCCTCTTATCCTAGAGAGTAGAGACTAATGTTCTTGATCGCCAACATTCTGATCCCTACTCAGCATGGCTAGGGAAGCATGAGAGGAGAAAGGTAGGATACCAGGACACAATTCAAGTCAGAGTAGTGAATCTGGATTTATTGTGGGTTTGATGGGAGGACCACGGGGTCTCAGGGAGTAACATATGCTCGTTTACATTCTGTAAAATATTATGGCTGTTGTAGAGAAAACAGTTGAATGGGGGGAAAATAGAAGCAGGAAGTCCAGTTAGGAGTGCGGAAGTCTAGAGAGGGATGATGGTGTCTTTCACTGGGGTGGGACCTGTGGAGACAGAAAAAAGAGGGTAGGACCGGGTATATTTTGGAGATAGAGTTCATTAGACTTCCTAAAGACTGAAAGTGAGAATTGAGGGGGAAAAAGAGAGCCCGAAGATTATTTCTAAATTTTTGGCTTAAGAAACTGGATGTTTTATGGTACCATTTACTAAAATTTGAAAGAGTTGGGTAAAAGGAGGATTTGGGGGTTAGAGACTGTTGGAAAGTGATGTCCTACTTTTGGTAAGTTAAATTTGAAATACTCATTAAACATTTAAATGTAAATTCAGATAGGAGGTTGGAAATTTAACTCAGGGATTTAACTCAGGAAGTTAACTATGTATAGGTGGTATTCACAGTCATGGGACGTGATGAGCTTAGCTAAGCAGAGAAGGCAGACAGGAAAGAAGAGACCTATATGATGATCCCTGGCCACTCCAGTATTTAGAGATCAGTCATAGTTGAAAAAGGCAGAAAAGAGACTGAGTAAGAACTACCTGTGAGATGGAAGAACTATAGGAGAGCATGGATCCCAGAAGCCAAGAGAAGAGACAATTTCAAGAAGTAGAGTGCTCACCTATCAAATGATGCTGAGACATCAAATAAAATGAGGAAAGGGACATGCCTATGGGTTGTGTTAACATAGACATCATGGGGCTGTCTTCATGGGATGTAAAAGCAGGAAACCCAACTGAAAGAGTTCAAGGAAGAGCAGATGAAGGAGTGGCATTCTCTTAAGAATTACACTGTGTGGGACAGTTTACAGGACAACTAACCTGTATCTTTAACAAGCCCATGGCAAATAAAAATAAATATTCTAAATTGAAAGAGATTTAAGAGATTACATCAAGTGCAATGCATGAAACTTGTTCGGACTGTTACTCAACTAAGCCAACATAAAAATATATTTCAGGGATAATCGAGGAAATGTGATTCAAAACTGGATATTCAATGACATTAAGGAATTTTTGTGTGTTAGGTGTGATACTGTTATCATGATTATGTAAGAAAATGCACTTATTTTTAACAGATGCACTGAAATATTCAGAAGTAAAATGTCATGAGATCTGATATTTACTCTAAAGTGCTAAAGCAAAAAATTTTTTAAAGTAATGAAGAAACTATCACGAAAAGTTAATAAAATTGTAATCTATAAGGCAAGTACATGGGGGCTCATTATTCTATGGATGTTTGAATTTTTTCTTATTAAAAGTTACAGAATAATTTTACTGTGAAGGAGAAAAGAAATAGGATAGCAGCTGGATGAGAACGTAGGTCGAGGGAAGGTTTTGGGGTTTTTGTTTACCGATTTTTTTTTAGGAGTAGCTTTAGGTTCATAGCAAAGATGAGCGGAAGGTAGAGAGATTTCCCTTATACCTCCTGCCTTCACACATGCACAGCATCCTCCATCACCAACACCCCCACCAGAGGGGCACATTTTTTACAACTAATGAACCTACAGTGACACATCATAGTCGCCCAAAGTTCGTAGTTTATCCTAAGGTTCCTTTTTGGTGTACATCCTACGGGTTTAGAAAATATATCCATCACTAGGTTATCACGCATAGTGTTTTCACTGCCCTAAAAATTCTCTGTGCTCCACCTATTCATCCCTCTCCCCACCCTACGTCTCTAACCTGTGGCAACCACTGACTTTTTACTATTTCCATAATTTTGCCTTTCCAGAATGTTATATAGTTAGAATCATACTGTATTGTAGCCTTTTCTGATTGGCTTGTTTCACTTAGCAATATGCATTTAAGACTCTTCCATGGGCCGGCCGAGTGGCACGTTGGTTAAGAACTGGCTTGGGATGCCAGAGGGCCCCGGTTCGGATCCCACATATGAGGGCCAGTGACACTGCCCTCTACAGCTAAGATGCTGAACAACAGCTCAACCTGGAGCTGGGTTGCCATGAGTCGCCGGCGACGGCGTAGGCTGCAGCCCCTGTGGCAGTGGGTTGCCATGGGCTACCGTGTGTAGCCAGCAGCCAGCGTGAGCAGCCAGCAGCCGCAGTGAGCGGCCGTCCAGAAGCCAGCGACTGATCTGCCTCGCCCGGGAAGAGTGCAGTGATGGTGCCAACTTGGGCCAGTGAGGCAACGTCCTCCACAACTAGACTGAAGAACAAGACAATAGCAACTTGTCTGTTCCCCTTCCCCCCAATTCCCCACCACTGTTCCCATCCCCCCAATTCCCCAATAAAAATCTTTAAAAAAAAAAAAGACTCTTCCATGTCTTTTCATGATTGGCCATTTCTTTTTCGTGCTGAATAATATTCCACCCTCTGGATGTACCACAGTTTATTTATCCGTTCACCTACTGAAGGACATTTCGGTTGCTTGCACAGTTTTGGCAATTGTGAATTAAGCTACTATAAACACCTGTGTGCAAGTTTTTATATTGGCCATAAAATTTCAACTCTTTTGGGTAAATACCAAGAAGCTCAATTGTTGGATTGTATGGTTAGAATATTTGTAGTTTTGTAAGAGGCTGTCAAACTGTCTTCCAATGTGGCTGCACTATTTTGCATTCCCACCAGGAATGAACAAAAGTTCATGCTGCTCTACGGCTTCACCAACATTTGGGTTTGTCAGTGTTCTGGATTTTGACCATTGTAATAGGCGTGTAATGGTATCTTGTTGTTTTAATTTGCATTTTCCTGATAATGCATAACCTGTGGAGCAGCTTTTCATATGCTTATTTTACATCTGAGTATCTTCTTTGGTGAGGTATCTATTAAGATCTTTGGCCCATTTTTAAATCAGGTTGTTTGGGGTTTTTTATTTAGTTAGTTTTCGTTTTTAAAACTTTTTTGTATATTTTGGATAACAGTCCTTTATCAGATGTGTCTTTTGCAAATACTTTCTCCCACTTTATGTCTTGTCTTCTAACTCTCTTGACATTGTCTTTTGCAAAGCAGAAATTTTTAATTTTAGTGAAGTCCAGATTATCCATTATTTCTTTCATGGATTGTGCCTTTGGAATTGTGTCTAAAAAGGCATCACCATACCCAAGGTCATCTAGGTTGATAGGAGAACTATGTTATCTTGTAGGAGTTTTATAGTTTTGCATTTTACATTTAAGTCTATGATCCATATTGAGTTGATTTTTGTAAAAGGTGTAAGGTCTATGTCCAGGTTCATTTTTTTGCAAGTGGATGTTCAATTTTTCCAGCATTATTTCTTGAAAAGGCTCTTTGCTCCATTGTATCACCTTTGCTCCTTTGTCATAAATCAGTTGGTTATACTTATGTAGGTTTATTTCTGGGCTCTGCTCTGTTCCACTGATCTATTTGTCTATTCTTTTGCCAGTGCCATACTTTCTTCATTACTGTAGCTTTATAGTAAGTTGAATAGTGTCAGTCCTCCAACTTTGTTCTTCAATATTTTTGTGTTGGCTATTCTGGGTCTTTCACCTCTCCATGCAAAATTGAGAATCAGCTTGTCAATATCCACAAAGTAGCTTGCTGGGATTTTGATTGGTGTTGTGTTGAATCTGTAGATCCAGTTGGAAAGAAATGACATGCTGACAATATTGGGTCTTCCTATTCATGAACATGGAATATCTCTCTATCTATTTAGTTTCTTGGTTTTGCTCATCAGAGATTGTAGTTTTCCTCATATAGATTTGTACATATTTTGTTAGCTTTGTACCTAAGTATTTCATTTATTTGGGTGGTAATGTAAATGATACTGTGTTTTTAAATTTCAAATTCCACTAGTTTATTGCTGCTATATAAGAAAGCAATAGACTTTTGTATATTAACCTTATATCCCACAATCTTGCCATAATTGCTTATTAGTTCCAAGAGGGCTTATTTTTTGTCTATTCTTTTAGATTTTCTGCATAGACTATCATGTCATCTGCAAACAAAGACAGTGATATTTCTTCCTTCCCAATTTGTATAACTTTTATTTTATTTTCTTATCTAATTTAATTAGCAAGGACTTCTAATATGATATAAAAAGGAGTGGTGAGAGAGGACATCTTTGCCTTGTACCAAATCTTAGTGGGAAGCCTCCAAGTTTCTGACTACTAACTATGATGTTAGCTGGAGGTTTTAATGCAGATATTCTTTATCAAATTGAGGAATTTCCCCTCTATTCCTAGTTTCCTGAGAGTTTTTATCATAACTGTATGTTAGATTTTGTCAAATGCTTTTTCTGCATTTATTATTATGATTGTGTGATTCTTCTTCAGCCTGTTGATGTGATGGTTTACATTAACTGATTTTTGAATGTTGACCCACTCTTTCATAACTGGCATAAATTCTACTTGGCCATAGTATATAATTCTTACACACTGTTGCATTTCATTTGCTAATATTTTATTCAGAATTTTTGAATCTATGTTCGTGAGAAATTTTGTCCTACAGTTTTCTTTCCTGTAATGTCTTTTTTTTTTTTTTTTTTTTTTTTTTTTTTTTGGTTTTCATATTAGGGTAATGCTGGCATCCTAGAATAAGCTAGAAAGAATTCCCTCTGCTTCTATCTTCTGAAAGAGATTGTAGAAAATTGTTCTAATTTCTTCCTTTAATGTTTGGTAAAATTCACCAGGGAATCCATCTGGGCTTTTATAGAAAGTTTTTAAATTGTTCTTTAAAGAAGAAACACTAGATAATTTCCGTAATCACAGTGACCCAAGAGAGAGGGAGAAAATGTGGTACAGGAAAGAGAGCGAACAGCTGTGGTTCCAAGTAACTAAGGAGACTCAATAAAACCCAAGTGCAAAAGTTGGCCTCTTAATTTTAGGAACAGAAAAAAGGAGAGTATAAGTACAGAGGCAAGTAAATCAGTGGATTTTGTAGTGAAAAAGAAGATGTACCTCCCTTAGGTTGATTCTGCTTTGTCAGTGGCCCATGAAGTGAGGTTATCAGCTAAAGATAGCCCATAGTGGCATGGAAGGTGAGAAGAGAACAGACGAAATAGATAATTTGGGAAGTGAGAAAGTGTAGCTGGTTTTCCAAGTGGTATTATGGATTCGTTAGAGATATTAGGTCATCATTTGCAATTCAGAGGAGTCAGCACTCTTGGTGGTTTTCTCCAGCAACATCCAATTGTTCACATAAAGGCATAAAATTGGTTGGTTGTTGGTTCTAATCCAGCTTGGGGCTTTGCTGCATATGTACATACAAATTGTGAATAACAGAATAAGGGGCTAACATTTGTAATTATAAGGCTGGATGATGAAATTTACACTAACTAAGGAAGAAAGCAAGAACATAAGGGAGGGAGGTGATGGAGAGTGAGAAGTGTTAGCTCCATGGATTGGAGAGCTTGATGTGGCCTCAACATTATTGAGCAAATGTCATGTTCTTGGCATTGTTTGAAGCATTTCACATGTATTAACTGATTAAATTGTTACAACCCTGAGCGGGAGTTATTGTTATTGTTTACTTCTTAAAGGTGAGTAAACTGAAGGACACAGGAGTTAAGGAACTTGAGTACACCCCCATAGCTGTTAATTGCTGAGATTTGAAGCCTGCAATCCAGGCCCAAAGCCCACTCTGAAACACTAATGACACAGCCTCATTTTCAATTTTAGGGGTGGGTGTTAGGAAGCAGGTAAGCTGGAAGGCTAGGAAATTTTGGCCAGAGGCTGATATGCTTGAAATAGGGACTTCTTGAGTTTGAACATGAGGAAATGAGGCAGGGTAGGAAAAAAGATCATTAGAAATGAGAAGGTTAAGGAACTAAAAAGCCTGGGAATCATATGAAAAGTCAACACAGATATGGAGACCTTCAAGAACAGTGACAAGAGGTAAGAGACCTGGCTTCTTTACTGCAGGACTTCTGAAAAAGAGCCACATGTGCTAACTTATTTTATGGCACACCGAAAGAGAGAAGCATATGTTGCCATTCTTACATTTATTCACCATGATATCCTTTCTCTCAAAACACATAATAATACATTCATAGGAATCTAGTCCAAGAAATCATGCAGAGACACAAGCTCCAGCCTGTATCCCCACGTCATTCTTAATGCCCCCACACCTAACCCTTATCCTCCCCAAAATTAATCAAGAGAGTTATGAGATTATTTATACCCCACTGAGGGGCAAGCATGGGCCTTTGAAGAATTATTTATTATAAGACTCTAAAATTTTCCATCTTCCTCCATCTGAGCAATTTCTCTGTCCACATTGAACTTTATTCCAAATGGTCAAGTGAACTGCAGTTCCATTTCCCAGAAAAAAATCTCAGCTGCAAGCTGCTCCCCCAAAGCAATCCAGCCTGCTTTGCAGGCTTTAGAATTTGAGATGAGGCAAATAATCTGGAAGATAAACATCTGACCTCTCCACTCCTCTTGCTGAAGCCAAGCTGAATACTTGGTTTCTAAGATTCACTTACCATCAGTCATTTACAATTATGGAACTCTGTACTGCCTTGTACTTGGAGACTTGGGCACAGTTCAAATAAACAAAAAGCCATCCACCTTTTCCTCCCATTTCCTCTGCTAATGGAAACCTTTTAAACTAAACTTTTTATTGGTTATTTGTTACTGTCATTTGCCATTGCCTGTTCCCAAGATGATGGATCTGTCACTAAATCTGCTTCTCCCTAAGCCTTGGTGGGAATTAAATTGACATTCAAGTGCAAACAGCCGGCCACGGACCACAGTACAATTCCAGCCACCAGTATCCCATGTCTGGATTAATTTTAATCATTTGTTATACAAAAAAAAGTGAGTGGTAAAGTTAAAGTCAATGAAGAAAGAGGATAACATTGTCATGATCAGGAATCAATAATTCCCTCATGCCACCCCCAACCTGACCCCAGGGTTACGTTTTACTTCACCAACTGGAATGCCTTTTTGCCTCCACAGTTTCTTATGACATCAAGTTGACTTAGAATGATCATTTTTCATATTGCCATGGGCAATACTATCACAGTATAACTATATGTTATGATTCCATTTTTATAGGAGTTTCTAAAACATAATTCTGTTTTCTGTTTCCACCAAAGGGGAGCCATGGAAAACATCTAATAAAAAGTATTAAATTGCATTTTGCAGCCATGAGTCCATGTAAATGCTTATGAATAATTTATAGCAAATAAACCCAGCGCCACTGGTTTCTTCTCAATGCTTTGTTTTCATGATGGCAAATGACTGTAAAAGCAAATCTATCTTGTTAGCAGTTATTGACAGTGTGCTGGGAAACTACACTGAACACAGAATTAAATGCAATGATCTCAATGAATTCTGGTGTCAATACGGGATGGACTTAAAAGTGTCAAAAAGTTTTGCACAAGGAAAGTCCTCTCATAATACTCCACAGGGAATTTTCTAAATCTTTTTAAAATCAACATTAAGATCACCATTATTGAGATGTAATTTACAAACAATAAAGAGCTCACATTTGCAATACATAATTCAATGAGCTTTGACAAATATATAAACCATGCAACCACCAGTAAAATCATAATGAAAACATTCCCATCTTCTCAGAAAATTCCCTAGTGTCCCTTTCTAGGCAATGCCTACCCCATACAGGAAACTTCAGTTCTGAATTCTATCTCCACTGACTATTCTGCTTTTTGTTTTGCCTGTCATTCACTTTATATAAATGAAATCATATAATAGCACTTTTATCTGGCTTTGTTAGCTCAACATGGCACTTCCGAACTTATCTTGTTTAGGTTTCACATTTAAGTCCATTTTTTGTTTTGAATTAATCTTTTTATGTGGTGTGAGGGAATGATTGAAGCTCACTTTTTTCTCATAGGAATTAAGAAAAAAAAACAAAACAACTCCCTTCTTTGTAGAATTATGTTAGTGCCATTGTTGAAAATCAGTTGGCTATATGAGTGGGTCTATTTCTGGATTATCTTTCTGTTCCACTGATCTATTTAAATGTGTATATTTACCCAACATCTCACTGTCTTGATTATATTACTGTAGGTTTGTAATAAGTCTGAAAATCAGATAATGTAGACACTCCAACTAGTGCTTCCTCAAAATCATTTTGGCTATTTTAGATCTTTGCATTGCCATATAAATATTAGGATCAGCTTGTCAACTAAGAAAAAAAAGAAAGAAAGCCTGATAGAATTATGATTGTGATTTTGTTGAATCTACACATCAGTGTGTAGAAAATTGACAGCAAGTTTGCATCATCCAATCCATGAACATGACATAGCTCCTAATTTATTTAAATCTTTAATTTCTCTCAGCAATGTTTTGTAGTTTTTAATGTAGAGTTGTTGCACATATTTGGATACCTTTATGGTATCATAAATACAATTTAAAATTTTTATTTTTAATTGTTTATTGTTAATATATGGAAATATAGTTGATTATTTATTATGACCTTGTATCCTCTGACTTCATAAAATTCATTTATTCATTCACATAGCTATTTTTTAAGATTATCTAAAATAGCCAACATAGGTAATTATATTGTGTGTGAATAAAGGCAGTTATATTTCTTCTCTAATCTGTAGGTTTGTTTGTTTTTTTCTTGCCTATTGAACTAGCTTGGATCTTCAGTATAATGCTGTATAGCGGTGATGAGACTGAACATAGTTGTCTTGTTTCCAAACCTAGGAAGAAAATAGTCTATATTTCATCATTTTGGGATAGTATTAGGTGTTTTCAATAGATGCCCTTAATCAGACTGATTTTGACATTTTGATATGTGGTATTCTCAGCACTACTCAATTTAAAAGATTTTCTAATTTCTCTTGGGATTATTTCTTTAACGTATTGTTTATTTAGAAATAGGTTGTTTTATTTATAAATATTTGGGGATTTTTCTAGATGTTACAAACTACTAATTTAATTCTATTATAGTCAGAAACCATATATTATAAGATTTCTATCTTTTAAAACTCACTGGCTTAGTATATGGTCTTTATGACTACTCTGTGTGTATTTGTAAAGAATGTTTTTTCTGCAATTGATGGATATAGTGTTCTGCAATTCTCTCAATTGGGTCAAGTTTGTTGATAGCATTGTTTAGGTTTTTTAAACACTTGCCAAGTTTTTTTACCTACTTGTTATATCAAGTATAGAAAAACTCCTAAAAGAAGTATGCTAAAATCTTTACCTATTATGGCAGATTTGTTTATTTCTTCTTTGATTTTTTTACTTCATTAATTTTTCTCCTCTGTTATTAGGTGCATAAATATTTTTAAATTATTATGTCTTTCTGGTGAATTATAACTTTAATTATTATGAAATATCCATCTTTATCCATTGTCTTATAATACTTATAATCTTCACAACTACTTGGTCAAATAATAACATAGCCATACCTACTTTCTTATACTTACTTGTGGCTGGGTATATCTTTTCCATTTTTTTTTTTAAGATTTTTATTGGAGAATTAGGGGAAAGGGAACAGACAAGTTGCTATCCTTTTCTTCCTCAGTCTAGTTGTGGATGGCACTGCTTCACTGGCCCAACTTGGCACCATCATTGCACTCTTCCCGGGTGAGGCAGATCACCCGCTGGCTTCTGGACGCCCACTCACTGCAGCTGTTGGCCGCTCACGCTGGCTGCTGGCTACACAAGGTAGCCCATGGCAACCCATCTGCCGTTCCTGGTGACTCAGGGTAGCCCAGCTCCAGGTCAAGCTGTTGTGCAGCATCTTAGCTGTAGAGGGCAGTGTCACCGGCCCTCACATGTGGGATCGGAACCAGGGCCCTCTGGCATCCCAAGCCAGCCTCTAACCAACGCGCCACTCAGCAGGCCCTCTTTTTCTTTTTTTTTTCTTTTTTTCTTTTTTTTTAAGCTGAGCCATCCTGCTACCTGTTGGCAGCTCAGCGGCTGCTCAGCTCGGGCTGGACTCGAACCGCTGTTGCTCAGAGCTCAAACTCTTGAGCGAGCTCTTAACCAACTGAGCCACTCGGCCGGCCCCCTCTTTTTCCATTTTTTATCTTTCAACTTATCATGGCTATATATTTAAAATATGTTTCTAGTGTACAGGATATAGTTGGGATTTGCTTTTTGATCTAGCTTATCAATCTCTGCATTTTAATTGGAACCTTTAGTTCCTTTACATCTAATGTGATTCTTGATATAGTTCTTTTGATGTCTACTACCTTGCTATTTGTTTTCTATTTGTCTAATGTGTTTATACTTCTCTTTTACTCCTTCTTTCCTTTTCTCTTTTAATCAAAATTTTTAGTGAGGCATTGAATAATCTCTATTAGGTTTTTAGCTATACTGCATTATTTTTATTGATTACTTTAAGGTTAAAAATGTACAACCTTAATGTATCAATGTTTATTTGGAAATCAGTATTGCATCTCTTCACAATTCACACCTGACAGCTATCATTCTCTCCATCCCAATTCCCACTGCACACTTCAAAATAATATACTTACATTTACCCAACTCACATTCTTTGTACTAGTTTGATCATATATTTTATTTCTACATACACTATGAGCCTCAAATTACAGTGTTATTATTTTTCCTTAAAAGACTCAGATATCTTTTGAGGAGAATACTGTTATTTTTAGTGTTCTTTCCTTCCAGTTTATCAAAGTTTCCATCTGGTATCAGATCCCTTCAGCCTAAAGAATATCTTCTTATAGTTCAGGTATGGTGATGATGAATTCTCTCAGCCTTTATTTTTATGAAAATATCTTTATTTAACCCTTGTTTATGAAGGATATTTTCTCTGTATATAGAATATGGGATGTCAGGTTTTTCTTTCAGCATTTAAAAAAATGATATTCCATTGTCTTCCTACTTTTATTGGGTTTTTTTTGTTATTTTTTCATCATTTTTTTTAAATTAAAGTTTACTGGAGTGACAATTGTTAACAAAGTTACATAGTTTTCAGGTGTATAATTCTGTAATACATCATCTGTATATCATATTGTGTGCTCACCACCCAGGGTCAGTTCTCTTTTCATCACCATGTATTTGATCCCCTTCACCTTCGTCTACTACCCCTCTCACCCCTCACCCTCTGGTAATCACTAAACTATTGCCTGTGTCTATGAGTTTGGTTTCTTCATTTGTTTTTCTTGGTTGTTTTCAGTTTTATATACCACATATCAGTGAAATCATATGGTTCTCGACTTTTTCTGTCTGACTTATTTCGCTTAGCATTATAATCTCAAGATCCATCCATGTTGTTGCAAAAGTTCTTATAACAAAATAATAGAATGAATTTTATTGAGTATTTACTGATTTTTCTTTTTCTTTCACCTTTTTTTTAATTAAAATTTATAGGGGTGACAATTGTTAGCAAAGTTACATAGATTTCAGGTGTACAATTTTGTGATACATCATCTGTATATCACATTGTGTGTTCACCACCCAGAGTCAGCTCTCCTTCCATCACCATATATTTGATCCCCTTCACCCCTCATCAATTGTTTCTGATGAGTTCAGTTATCATCTTTATAGTTTACTTGGAGGTATTGTGCTTTGTTTGCTTTCACGATGATGTTTCTTTATTTTTTAATTTCTACTGTTTGAGTCAATGTGCCTAGGTGTGGGGTTTTTGGTTTTGTGTGTGTGTGTGTGTGTGTGTGTGTGTGTGTGTGTGTGTGTGTGTTTATCCTGTTGTGGTTGTACTGAGCATCTTGGATCTGTAAGTTGGTGTTTTTTATCAATATAGGAAGTATTTGGTCATTAATTTTCAATTTTTTTGCTCCTTTCTTGCTCTCTTTTCTTTCTGAGACTCTAATTATATGTTTGATAAGTTATCCAAGATTATTTCAAAAGTTCCTAATGCTCTGTTAATTTTATTTGGGTCATTTATTTTAGACTCTGTTAAGGCAGGTCTAGAAAGAGCCCAATTCTAAAGTATGGTCTTTATTTTCAAGGTAAGTTCTTTTCGATGTTTTAACTGGATACTGGAGTGTTGAAATTTCTACACTCTAACTGGACTTGACCTTTAATGTTTCCCAGCACTAACTGATATCTAGAACCTCTGTTCCATTTTCAATGCCTATTACAGCCCATTTCTCATTATGCCTATATATAATCTCACATTGCATATGTGCAGCCTAGCTTCAACCAAGAATTCACAAAGCGCCCCCATGCAAACTTCCATCACCACCACCTCCCAAAGTGCAGTTCTTTCCTCTCTGATGCCTTATCCTATAGAATCTTGCTCCTTTAGATGCCCTGAATTCCAAGCCTTCTTTGCTCAATGAGATAGCTATACTCTGTTTGGACTATAGCTCATGTGTCAAGGTGAGAAAACTGTACCCAGAAAAAAAGCTGGATGATATTGGAACTCACCTTATAAGTTTTCCTTATATCAGAAATTGCAGTTTTCCCTGTCGTTCAATCTCTGAAAACAGTTGCCTTGTATATATCATTCAATTTTCTCTCTCTCTCTCTCTCTCTCTCTCTCTCTCTCTCTCTCTCTCTGTGTGTGTGTGTGAATTTTAAAGCAAACTGTGTCTAGAAAAGGGGTTCCAAACAAAAATCATTATGTATTTTTTCTCTAAAAAAAAATCATTATGCATTTTCTATCTACTTCTTCAGAATGTTTTTATATATACTATAAAATAATATAAGATGAAATAGTGTTCCTATGAAAAGAAAAAAAAATGAGAAACATTTTGGCTTGAACCCTGAAAATGACTATGTTTCTACATTTACATACCCCATTCTCTGGGGCAAGACAGTTTATAAATGTTCTATGTAGTGACTCATTTTTTTTCGATGGTCAGTCTTCTCTGAAAATTCTGAAATTCCATCAGCCTAAGCAAGCCAGATTTACTTTTTCTGTAGCTTTTTCTAGATTTTCAATAGCACTGTCCCTCTTTGATAATTCAGGGCCCTTTTCCTTGATATATCAGTACTCATTTCTAAATATTAAATCCAGAATGTTGCAGAAGAAGGAATGGGTGGCTATTTCTTCTGAGCATTTTGTTTACATAAGAAATACCAATATTCTTCAAGTGTCTTTTCAAGCTATTGTGGTGTTTCATTTTGTTTAGTTTTTACTCCTAAAATATTGTTGGACGTGTATCAGGACATTTCCTTTAAGCAGGTTTCAGGCAGGAGCTAATTATGCTGACAGCCAGCTACTCATCAGTAGACAGTGGAGGGAAAGCCAGCAAAAGATGAGAGACGTTGAATATATTCACCAGGCCAGATGGCCAACCGGAAGGCTGAGCCACCTGAACGCACTGTGTTATCTTATTGGCCATTAAGCAAAGTGAAAATTTGCAGTAATATTTAACAACATGTTTTTTTTTTCTCCCTCATTTAAAACCACCAGGCCTAAAATGTGTCAAATGAAACTTCCACTCAGAGACAACCTGTGTTCCATGAAATGTCATTAAGGGTTTTGAAGCAGCTGTCACCATCATTGCAGTTTTTTCAAGAGCAAGAATTCCCCCAAGAGTTCCCACCTGGTCAGTTGAGTTGGATATTTGCAAAATCTCTAGTGATTGATGTTATTTTTACTTAAACTCCAAGAAGAGGGCCATGGAAGTTACCCCCAAAACGGTCCCTGCTAGAAAGTTATGTGAACAGAAATCATGCTAAGCTTTCATATCACCTAGGACTGAAACAGAGCCCAAACCTTAGTCCTCTCCCTTTGATCTGTTACTGCTCTCTATGCATGCTCCAGAATTACAAGCTGGGGATCTAAGTTATAGACCCCCAAACCTCCCTAAAGTCTTCCTGTTTCCCCTGCATAGATAATATGTGTGCTCTCGTGTTCTTTTTATGTTGATGCTCTCAGAAGGATTGTTCCCAGTAGGATGCTATGAATTGGCTTCAGAACTGCTGCGAAATGTCAGGAGGGCTCCTACGATCTGGATTTCATTAATGTTTCCTGCGACTCTCCATGCAGTGTATTTTGCTCTTTCTTTTTTCTAATGCTGCCACTTCTCAGCTGCCCTTTTTCTTCTTTCTGGGGCCACGTGGGTCCTCACCATCTCATCATCTTAGTCCCTTTCATCTTCAATGTGACACCTTAGTCACCATTAGGCGACTTCAGATGTTAACTTTACGCGAACTTCTAATGTGTATGAAAGACTGGCAAGTTTTCTTTTCTTTATGCTCCTAGTTTACTGAGTTGGAAATGTAAAGTTCTACCTAAAGACCAAGAGGTTCCAAGTGTCAAATAGTGAAATGAAGGAACTTTTCTGAAGTATCAGCTGATTCTTCTGCCCAGAAAATGTAGCCAGACTCAGTATGCCTGAATTTGGGGTCTGGCTAGACTCCTTCCTGCACACCCCATTCTCGGGTGTTATTTCTCCAACGACCTCATCCTCATTAGTGGAATTCCAGGTTGAAGAGAGAATAAGGAAATAAAGGCCTACCTGTTAATTTTATGTGCCGTATTAAAACACAGAGCCCAATTATTCATACTGATGCCATCTTCACTGACTACATTCAATTTTCTGGTGCCGTTTCAATAAGCATTCTCGTGCCAGCCAGCCAGCATGAGACACTTGCTAGGGACACCAAGATGAATGAGAGAATGAGATGAGGCCCTTGCCTGCAAGGAGTCCACACCGAACCCAGTGGCCCAAACAATAAGAGTCCTAAAACTGTTGTCAATGAGTCCTTTTGACTTTACAAGAAATAAGACTCTTCAGACGGGAAAGCCCTCTGCCGGACCACATTATTGTTAGACTGACAGATGCTTCGTGCCTACCTACCACCATTCCAGAAGCTTCCAAGGCCCAAACATGATTTACCACATCTTTCCTCAGATGTGGAGTCTTCATTTATTCTAGCTCAACTTTCAGCAGTGAAATTGCACCCAACTTTGCCATCTGATGCTCTGCTGGCATCATGCTGACTAATCACTAAGCAGAAATTTCTGCTTTCTCAGAAAATAGAGACCAACAAGGGATGCTCTGAATCATCTTAGGATTTCGTAGGCTGTTAGACTAAAGAAAGCAATGCAATTGAAGAAGTATCTGTTCAATGTCTGGTTAACCAAATACTGGTACTAGGCACTGGAGTAGATGCAGACATCAAATTCCCATTAAGCTCATGAGGCTCAAGCCTCAGGAGTCCTCACGTGCATAGTCTTCGGAGGAGTCCTAGCAGTATTCTATGGTCACTCTGCATTTTTCTCTATCAAGAAGACTACCTAAATTGGTATGTCTCTGTTTCCACAAAACCTGGGTCTGCATTTAAGTATGTTTAAAAACAAATCAGTAAGAGATAGTCTCTATCTTTAAGGGGCTTAATTTTAGCAAATGAAAGAAAAAAATAATGAGTGCAACAAAATCAGGGAACCCCAAATATGAGGTAATCCTTCCATTTTCTCACATTTTTTTCATGTGTGTGAATTTTAATCCGTAAGTGCTTAGAGATGTGGTTGAAATGAACATTTTATCTCTTAATTTACTTACAATAAATATTTAAATCCATGTTACCTAATATAGTGATCCAGAAATATTACTTTTCATACACTCAAATTTCATAGAACAACCTCATCCAAACTCTTCACATGCACCTTTGACGTCAGTGTCTTAACACTAGAATCCCTTTTTGAATCATCTAACAAAGTTCTCCTACACATTGTAGTCACTGCTGAGTAAGTTGTTTCAACTATAGCATTTTTTTATTCCATGTATAACTCTGTCATGGGAAATTCTACCCTATGCCATTAGAATTCACTAAGATAAGAATAAATTTTTTATTTATCCTGCAGATGTATGTTTGAGATTCCCACAACTTATAATGATAACGTATTTTATTTAAAATGGCTTTTAAAAAATGTTTTATAATGATAGTCACAACTCGCAATCATGAAGACTTGCCTCCAAGAACATGCACGAAATCTGCATTGAGTCTCTGCTTCTGTCCGATGATCTCTGTAAACACTGACCACTAACAGGAGGGTTGTTCCAGGTTATCAGTGATTCTCAGACCTGCCTGCATATTTGAATCACCTGGAGAGCACTGAAAAAACACTGATGCCTGGATCCACTTCCAGAGATTCTGATTTAATGGTCTGGGATGTAGCCTGGACATTGGAATTTTTTGGAGTTCTGTAGGCAATCTGAATATGCAGCCGAGAAGGAAATCCACTGTCTTCCCAAAGCAATCCTTTGTTATTTTCAATAACTGGGAGAAGGATGGGTATACTCACATAAGAGACTTCATAAGAACTCAAGTATGAAATAACTGCTTCATTTGTAAGTGGTAATTTAAGGAAATATGTCATGTATACAGACATACATATGTATAATGGACACACACAGACAGAGGAAATTCTTTTTTAATATGATAGATTTGCCCTGTTTTGAAAGTTACACTTGCTCATTAAGTAAAATTTAGAAAAGGTCAAACTATCTGTCTCATTTGAGGATTTAAAGACAGAGGAGACTCAGGTATGACTTCAGTCAGAAGTGGACGTCCTTGGATTTTTCTAGGTAGAATGAGGATTCATGTAAGTAGAGATATTAAGAGATGGACCAGGAAAAGGAAATGAAAATGTAAC
The DNA here is from genome assembly GCF_001890085.2 of Hipposideros armiger. Taxonomy (NCBI): domain Eukaryota; kingdom Metazoa; phylum Chordata; class Mammalia; order Chiroptera; family Hipposideridae; genus Hipposideros; species Hipposideros armiger. The sequence continues at coordinate 1,648,121 of NW_017731455.1, read as the reverse complement.
ATTCTTTTTTATTTTTAATTAAAATTTACTGGGGTGACAGTGGTTAGTAAAATTACATAGGTTTCAAATATACAATTCTGTAATACATCATCTATATATTACACTGTGTGTTCACCACCCAGAGTCAGTTCTCCTTCCAGCACCATGTATTTGACCCCCTTTGCCCTCTTCAAAGTTCCCAAATGTGGTATCTGAAGTAGCAATGAGAATTCCTTAAAAAAAATTTTTTTAAATGTTTTCTTGATGAATAAAGCTATATATGTCTGGCTTCTAGAGATGACCAGCACTTTGAGGTTACTCATTTGGTAGCTTTTGGCATGGAAGGATAGACCAACATCTGTAAATCATCGTCCAATCATCAAGTGTGTTACTTACTGCTTTATCCATGACATAAAGGCAATTTCCTGCCTAAACCAGTCTGAATTCATGGGTAACATCTTCCTTTGGCTGTTGGGGTATTTGTCATTCTTCTTTCCTGACCCTTTGTTTTGGTTGACAGCAAATAATACAAAAAGCAAGAGTTGATCATTTAAATATCTAAATTGAGAAAGTCACATCAAGATTAGTCACTCCTCATATGACAGCAGATGTTTCTGGTTGAAATTTATTTACAAAGAAGAAAAAAGTGAAAATAAATACCATGTGAGATCTATATAGATTTTTTTTGTAAGGGGTAGAGACAAGAAAAGAAATGAGATGAAAGTGGGTGTGGCTCATGATGAATCTTGGTTTCCAACTTGGTTGGCTTCACTAGGGGAAAAAAAAAAAAAGGTTGTAAAGGTGGCAGAGTTCAGACTTTAAAGAGATAAAAGCCAGAAACAGAAATATATTGGACTTTTGTAAAGCACTGCAATTTTTCAAAGTCTTTATTCAGTCTTGCATGATATTCGTGTTAGTTAATGAGATGATCCTTCGAGTATTGCTGTTATCATTTCCAGGAAGAAATAGAGGTCAGAGAATTTGAGTGACTTTTCCAAGATCACAGAGCAGAGAGGAGACCCAAATCCCCCAACTCTCAGTTCTGGGCTTTGTCTACCACCCATAATAATAGATTTCTACAGTTTCTATTTTTCTTCTACCACTAGCACTAATTTAATGGACACCCAGAAAGGTCACCTGTCAAAAAATAAAAAAATGTAGGAATGGATTATTTTCAATAAGCTAAGAGGGTTTTCTTTACATTAAAAATTATATATATATATATGTTTATTAAAGTTTAGAAAATATAGAAGATTTAAACAAAAATCACTATATTTCCACTAGTAATACATTTGCACTCAATATTTTTGTATCTCCTTAAGTCTCATGTTTTCTATTTACAATTGTGATTTTTTTAATGTGGAATGCTACATTGTTTCACTTTAAGATAGTATAAGCATTTCTCTTTGTTTTTACATAGACTTTGTGAATATTTAATGTCTCTATAATAACAGCTCTCATTTATGAAATGTTCGCCATATTCCAGGCTCAGTGCTATGGTCGTAGTTACCACAATGACCTTATTAGGCAAGAGTTTTTGTAACCATCTTACAGATAAACAAACAGCCGAGCAAGCTCCCTGCAGGCCATGTAAATTAGAAGAGATAATTGTGGAATTCACCCCCCAGGGATCTGTTAACCCCACTCTGTTACAATTTATAATCAAGTGGATCTCCTCTGGTTTATTCAAAGATTCCCATAGATGGTTTCTAATATTGCCTATTACAAGTAATACTGGGGTAAATATTTTAGAACCAGTAATACTTTCTCAATACTAATAAGAACCAAATATTTGCATAGGACAAATTATAGACACAGAATTCCTGGTCAAAATAAATAAACAATTTAATGGGATTTAATTGTCATTTCTACCTACCGAAGCATTGTCTTACAAGTGAAATATACCCGTTTATGGCCCTGCTGGAATTCAGAAAGCCCTTCCCACAGTGCTTGTGCTTACATCAAAGTTTAGGTTATTATTTCCTTATTTTCCCTTTTATTAAATTACAAAGAATGACACATATTAACTAATTTTTATAGTTCTATTGAGATATAATTGATATACAAGAAACTGTACATATTTAATATGTGTAATTTGATGAGTTTGAACATATGCATACAGAGGATGCCAAAAAAAGTATACATATTTTAAGAAAGGAAAAAGCTATTAAAATTGTAATACTCAGTATATTACCAATAACAAAATATGAATACAAGTCATGTTTGACTTCTACAATTACAAGAGGTGCTCAAAGTGGTTATCATCAGCGTCCAGACACTTCTGATTACGGCGAACTATTGCTTGAGCAACGATGACCAAAGTGTCCACTTGTATACATTTTTTTGGCACCTCCAATATACGTGTGTGTGTGTGTGTGTGTGTGTGTGTCCATATATATTTCTTAATTAGGAGGGTGGGGGAGTGTGAGAAAGGTGGTTGGGAGGTCTGCTCATCATATAAGTAAAGATTCTGGAAAACTCCTTAGTGTAATAGACACTATTCACTATAGGAAGTTATTAGAATAAGCTTAGAAGCTTTCCCTAGGAAAGTGTAGCCCTTAAAAAGTGCAGATTATGCCAAATTCAGTTGCAAATTGGAAAGTGTTTATTAGACTGCAGGGGGAAAAAGGGTTGCTGGGAGGAGGGCTTCCAGGAGTGTCATCACTGCTGAAAGCAAGGACAGTAAGTGGGGCTATTAGGGTGATTTAGCATCCCAGAGCAGCCTGAGCGACAGGAGCACCTGTACTTTTACAAGGGCGTGTTTCCATACACGAGAAACAGCAGCTGAAAAAGGGATCACCTGAAGGTTGGAGTGATGTCTGTTATTTGCTGCCATTTGGATGGCGATAGGGTGAGGGAGGAGGAGCAAGACATTAAGAATCGAAACGGGGAGATCCAGAAGAGAGTCCAGGGTCTCTCGCTGTCCTGGGCTGGTGAGGAAACGTGTGAACAGGCTTAGAAGTCAGGGGCAACGGGCAGAAGCAACGGGGAAAGGACATGCTGAAGGACTGTAGTCAGGGTGGGGGAGAGATGGAGACCCGAAGGCAAGCCTTTGTGAGGTGGGAACCCCAGCTGTCCATCACAGCTCTTGGCACAGGGTCCAATGCCTGCCCTAATTACTCTACCCCTCCTCCCTTGGTTTATAACCTTTTACTCATCCTTCAAGCATCTGGTGGCATGTCAAATCTCTCTTCCTCAAGAACCCTTTCCTGACCCACTAGGGGACAGAATTGTTACCTCTCCTAAGCCCCCACTAGGACGCTGTATTTCCAGTACCATCACAGCATGTTTCACACAATATTTCAAAGTTTTTTTTGTCTTTCACCCTCTCTAGACTTTAAACTCATAAGAGCAAGCAGGTCTTGGATGTGTCTCCCCAGGGCTTAGCAGGGTTTCTGACACATAAAGACTTAAGAGATATTTGCTGAATAAGGGGAGTGGTTCATGCATCTCAGTAATTCCCTCTTATTCATCTTTATGATCATGAGACTGTGAGCAGCCCAAGGGGAAGGGCTTGTGGAACTCATGTCCACACTCCAACTCCTGGCGTTCTGCCTGGGACCTCACAGGAGTTCAGCGATGCTGTTGCACCAAACTGAATTTGTGGGAACCGGTGCCAGGCACAAAGATGTCACAGGGGCAAAGTTAGGTAGATGACTCTACCTTCTTTCCCTTGAAATTCGAAACCCAGACACGCTACAAAAGCAAAGTCCTACAGACAGCTTGTACCTGGTTTACTAGTTCTGGTGAAGCCCACAGAAAGGGAATTAGGAGATAACTCACCAAGATGTTTTACAATAGAATAAACATCCATATAAAAATATCTTTTCTTCCCTGCTAAGATTCTCCATGTTTGGTTTTTCATAACTTTTCTGTTTTGCCAAGAAATGTAACGCTGAGCATAAATAGTTTTTGGAGTATGTCTATTCTGGCTCATTTGTTTGACTCTATAGGTAAAAGTCCAATTATTTTCCATCATTTATTCTAGACAGTGATGTGATCAATATTACATAGGGAACTCAGGATAATGTAAAAATGTGGTGAAATCTATTTGTATATAATTGCACATTCCTCCTTCCCAGCAAACTTTTTATTTCCCTTTTAGGATTTACCCTTGGAAAGGTCTATGCCACAGACTGGTCCGTTAGCTAATTAGGCACATATTTGAATATGCAATTACTTTAAGGGGTAACAGATGTTGCATCTTATGTCCAGACCTTGGCTAACGAGTAGATCATTAACTCAGGTCTGACTCATATTAAGTTTTGTGGCACTGTAGGAGAGCCCTTCTTATCATTTTTAAATAAAAGTGCTAAAAATTTCAGCTCTTCGGTGATATGAATTTATTGACCTAGAATTGCTAAATCAGAGGATATACACATTAAATTTTGATAAACATTGTGAAATTTTTCTCCTGTAGCGGCTGTATCAGTCAATGTTGGCACCAACAACAGTGTACAGAAGTCTTCATTATCTTCTTCCTTCCTTACCCTTCTATTACTTTTTCATCCTTGTTTCCAAATTTATAAGGAAAAAAATACTTATATTTCAGTGTTGTTTAATTTGTATTGCTCTTATTATAAATGAAGTTTTATATCTTTTCATATATTTCTGGCTATTTGCATTTCTTTTTCTGTGACTTATCTGCACATATGTCTTTGCTTTTTTATCTTTTTTCTTATCAATTAACAGGAACTCTTTATATATTTTAAGTATTTACCTGCTACATTAAAAAAATATTTGCAATATATATGTTATTGTATTTTAACTTAGTTCATGCCTATTTTTAGATAATTTGTGTAGAGTCAAATTAATCAACTTCTGTGTCTAACTTAAAATCATCCCTGCCACAATATTTATTTTTAATTCTTTACTATGTTTTTTTTTCTTTATAATGATGCTTTTTACACTTTTATCTTTAATTTATCTGGAATTAATTTTGTATACTGTTTTAGATATGGACTTTTTTTTCTCAGATGGCTAGCCTGTTGCCCCAAGTTCTTTCTTAAGTTATGTAAAATGCTGTCTCTAGAATATATTTATCTCTGGTTTATCTCTGGATTCTTTATAGTTCCTCTGATTTTTCAAAAATCTGTTTCCATCCCAATATTATATCTTATTAATTACTATAGATGTATAGTACTTTTTGATGTCTAACAAGATATATCCCATTATTGTTTTCCTTTTTTTTAAAAAAACAAAATTGATTTACTGTTATGCATGTTCAATTCCACAAGGATTTTAGAATTCACTTGTCAATTTCTATAGAAATTTGATTGGAAATACAGTACATTTTTAGATTAATTTATAAAGAATTTATGAGTTTTTCTAAACACAAACATGGCATATTTCTATTTATCAAGTCTACTTTTCCATCCCTCAGTAAGTTTTATAGTTTACTTCATGTTCATATTAGAAAATTATATTTTATAACTATCACTAGTATACAGAACTATAGATAGATGATATAGTAGATAGCATTTGTCAAACTTGCTTAATTTTCTTGACTTTCAATATAACTCCCAAATAGTATCAGTTGTATCTCTTTTTTTTAGTAGGTATTTATTTTATTTTCCATATCTTATTGCATTGACTAGAACCTCTATTATAACATTGAATAGTAGCAATCATAATAGTCATATTGCTCTTATTCCTAATTTTAATAAAAATGCTTCTATGATTTCAACATTGAGTGATACGTATGCTAGAGGTACATAAGTTCCTGTATAGTTTGTATCCCACAAATAAAAGCGAACGTGCTGGGGGAAGGGGGCGCAGCTTTAGTCTCACAGACAGTAAAGGGAAATAATTTTGGAAAGTTTCCCAGGCTTCAGTCACTTTTTTTTTTTTAATTATTAGTTTCAGGTGTGCAAAACAATTACACGTCCTTTTAAGGAGACCCAAGGGCACTTTATGAAGAGACCTCTAATTAACATATTCTACATCTCTTTAATGTCCAAAATTGTTTTCCCATTAAGCCATGGGTTAATTAAAACCACTCCTATTTGACTAGAAACACTAGAATTGACCTCATTTGTGTCATTTCCTTCTATGTTTCAATTTTGTCACCATTTCAACTCTATGCAGCGATAGGGCACCCTGACGTCATCGTTGTTTGAGCCCCTCCAGGCATCACTCCCAAAACTCTAAGAATCCCGCTCCACCATTGTAAGGACTCTTTTCAAGACCCCACGCTGCTATTTCCAGATCGACCTGATGGTTAGCTCCCTCACCCTCGAGAACCTCTCTTCTCCACATCTCACCATTCTAGGTAGCTAGTTTTGATGTGCATATGACTTACTGTTTTGTAAGTTGCTTCTCAGGGTGATTCGTTCTACACCCATATAGTATCACTTTCTACATGCCTGCACTATAATAAAATATTTAGGGACAACAAAGGCATAAAAGACATTGCCTTTTTCCTACAATTTTTCTACATTTGCTTGTATTCTAATTGCTTACCAAATGTAAGCAAGACCTGTTTCTGTTGCTAGAAAATTTCTCTTGGAGGAGGGGCATTCTTGAATTAGGTGCTAAAGGGCCTGACAGACATAGATCAGTATAGAAGGTCTGGAGATGTGCTTATTTTTTAACTAATTCATCTTCAGGAGTGTGTCTCTCTTAGCTGCAGTATGGATGTGAACACACATTACTACATGTCTCTCCACATTGAAGCCATCTCTGTAAATCACTTCCACATTATTAGATACTTAGTCATGTACCCTTATCTCTTTCTCACTCATATTCTGAAAGGTGCCAAGCCTGCCTAGGGCATCGCCGTAGAAAGTCCATTTTTATAATCACATTAGTCGCCACCTAGAGTATTATAATCCCCATCTAAGTGGTCTGCCCACTTCTAATTTTTCATCCTCTGGTCCATCTTATGTACAGCTACCAGCTCAATCTTAGAGAGAAGCTTCAAGCCTGCCAGTCCATGCCTCAGAACCTTAATGGTTCCCACTGTCTGCAAATAAGAACAAACTTTTCACACTGACATTTAAAATCCTGAGTGATCATTTCCCTATCTCTTTACCAAGAGCTGGTTTCCTGTAATCCAACCACATATAACTGTTCAAGTATCCTTACCTTTGCTCACACTATTATATCTGCTGGAATATCTTCCTCTCTTCTTATTATTCCAAAGCCTAATTCCAATACCAAAAAACAAACAAAAAAAATCTGCATTTTTTTCATCTCTCATTAATTCTGCTTTTCACTGGGTTTTATAGCCCATTTAAACTATGTATCGCAATTAAATGATATTGTTGTGTTTTATTTATATGTAGCCATGTTTCTTACCTTCTCACCTGGATTGTAAATTCCCTTAGGAAGGCATTGTTATCTGCATAATTACTGTACTTCTTAGGATGATTACAATGCCTAGAACACAGGAGGGCCTTTGTCAATTCTTTTTGCATTGAATTGATCATGCTGAGATGATCAGAGGTCATGGGCCTATCTTGGAATGGGGTAATTTCCATTCATAATCTTTTGTGTTCATGATCCAGAAGAGTATGTCTAAGCCAGTTTTTAGGCACTGAGTAAATCAAAGTAAGAATTGTCAGCTTTTGCTACAGATATGCCTAGACCTATCCTTGTGTTTTTCTTTCTCTTCCCTGGAATATCTACATTATCCTTCCCTTATCTTTATGGAATGCCCCTGATTCTTTCATTAGCATTCTCATTTTAATTTTTTGAATAAAACTGTTCATTTGGAGAATCAGTTGCATTTCTTTTCTTTTCAAATTTTAATAATACTCAGTATGAGTTCCCAGAACAAGATAAACATCCTAAATCTACAAGGTGTTAGAGCAGCTTGTACCTATTTAAATGTTATTTGGGGTGTTATTCAGAGAGCTTCACAGAGGATGGCTACTGCCTGTCCATTACATGGCTTTTACCCCCTTTATTCTAACTGTGCCTCAGCCCCAGAGAACCTCACAGCCACAAATTTGTGCTGTTAAATGCCAACAAGAAGGAAGTGGTTAAAAGAGATTTCTAAATTCATTGGTTTTCTTCCAGCATTTATGAACAAAACGTTGGAAAGAAATTCACAGCATAAGTACATTTAGAGATGGTTAAGAGCCGCAGAAAACCAGATGACACACTCCAGATTGGGAGCAATCACGGTTCTATTCAAACCTTTCCCCCTACCCTGTGCATCAGGATATTTTCCCCTTTGAAGCTTCTTGCACAGTTGCACAGGTGTATTGAATTCACACTGATCCACCAAAAAAAAGGAAAGAAAATTGTTCATGTGTCAACAACATCTAGAAATTTCAGCAAATTCTTTAAGATGCAAAGATTAAAAATAATCCACTATAAGTTATTTTCTACTCTCAAGACCAGAATGATGCTTTTCAGCTGTGAATAATCTTTTGATCGAATCATAAAGTGTTTGTTGACAAAAATAATTTTTTCCTACCTCTGTTTCAGGTACAGGGAAGGTATAGGGCTAGGCCAGGAGTTAGCAAACCTTCTGTAAAAGGCTAGGCAGCAAATATTACAGGTTTGGCAAGATATACAACCTCTGTTGCAGCTATTCAACTCTGCCTTGTAGCTGGAGAGCAACTATAGACACTACATAAACAAATGGGCATGTCTATAGAGCAATAAAGCCTTATTAACAAAACAGCCAGCCAGCACGCAGCCGTAGTTTGCCCTGGGTTAGACTGTATGTTCTTTAGCTAAAGTTATCGCATCTTTCTTAGTAACCATTACATCTCCAGTGTCCAGATTAGTGTCCGACACATATCAGGTGCCAAATAAATACTTGTAAATGCATTAATGAATTAGGTTTTTAAAATCATATTTCTTTTCCTCAAAGAGCTTACCATCTAGTCGTTCATGAAAAACAAAATAGAAAAATGTAGAATCAGAACAAAAAGTTTAAGGATTGTGGATTCAAAGTTAGCTTCTTGACTCACCATCAACTCTCTCTACTAACTCTAATGAGGGTTTATGTTTTAACTGATCGTGTCTTCACATCTCGAGGACTTGGTGTTCATAACTATTGAGACTGGGTTTAGGGTTAGGGCTAGGTTATAAAGCCACTGTACTTAACGGCTTTTGAATTGCTTTTGTGGAGCTCAGCTCATGTCAGAAAACCAAAAGAAGCCTCATGAAATGCACAAGGTAAAAGAACCTGAGGTTGTCCAGATAACCAACTCCCCCTTTATTTACCTCAACCTGTCACTTCTGACACTATGCACTTCTGTCATGGCATGGGAGATAAATCAGGCCCCATTTTTACCATCAGCAAAGCTCAGATGGGCTCCTATGAAGGGCTAAATAAGGGGGAGATAGCAACCACGGAGGCACATTCATAAAGACAAGTGTTATTTGATATGGAATTTTCTCGCTAGCCAGCACAGGTCATCTCCTGGGGAACTGTAGCTGGATCTTGGTTTGGGACAAGGTAATGATTAGAATTGGGTTGTTGGAAAAGTCATGACACATTTTTGCGACAAAAACACAGAAAAATACGTCATGACTTTTCTGACAACCCAATATATCAGTTAGAGCCCCCAAAATAAAGAAGATGGCACACTCAGGATAATTCATAGTTCATTTACAAAAGGATTATTTATAATGATATAGAAGGCTATAGGAAAACCACAAAGGATGGTACAACACCCCAAGATTAATAAGAGAAGACAGTCACCACCTCTAAGCCCAAAGGGTCAAGGGGAGGAAGAATGATATGAATTCTAAAGGAGAGTATCGTCTAAAACAGGTCACCAAATGACGAGCAGTGACCTTGTGTTGAGTGACATGGTTTGATGAAGGCGACCTCACAGGGAGGGAAAAAGAGAAGTAATTCACTATCCTCACTTCTCTTCCCCCCTCTGATTTCCTGCTGGGGCAGCTAATTGGCTAAACTGAACCATAAGCCAAAAGCCAAGGAAGCCTGTTGGTGTGGTCCATCCAAGTCAGCCTCCAGGAGCATAGAACAGGGTGGAGACAATGGGGGCAGACCCGAGAAGGGACAAACAAAAGCTGTCCAGCACAAATGGAGCACAACAGAACTGAAATCTCATTACACTGAGGCTGTCCTCTGCAAGGGTTGTTAGGTACATCAGGTTGGCATCAGATTGATCACCCACACACTCCCATTTTTCTCCTGAATGAGATTTCCCCCACTGTCTACAAGGAAATGAATTGAGCAATTTTCTGTTCCCTGCAGTGTAAAGAGAATCTCTTGCCAACCATTCTCATTTAGCAGATGGCAGGTGATACTGTGAGGCCTGTTTGGCTCCATCTAAGGCAAATGGCCAGGAAGAGAGCACTGGAGTCAGGAGTCACAATTATTAGCTCTGGTTCTGCTTCTAAGTGGCTGGGTGACCAGAGGGAAGTCACTTCTCTTGAGTCTTAGTTCTAATCCAAAAAAAAAGAAAAGTCATTGGATCTGATCATCTGTGGTCAAGATTCTTAACCTAGAATCCTCTTAAAATTATTTAAAACCTTTGAAATTTTTGTGTTTATGCACATGAGAACTTTCTATCAGAAGAATAATGGATCCATTTCATTGAATACTTTCTACTAATTAGGCACTAGACACTGTGTTTAGCTTGTTGTCACAAGCGACTGCTAGGCTCACAGTCCGTGCAGCAGTCTCTTCCTGCAAGTCAGGGGGACTAACCCCTGAGAGACTCTCAGATGCCAAGGATCTACTTGGCACTGACTGAGGCCACAGTAGCCATGCACGAGTGAAGAACAGAGCACGCAAGATCTTAAATGCCTTTCAATATGCTCTTTACTCAAGCATTAATCATCAATACACCAAACAGTAAAGTACACAGAGTAATACAATAATTGGGTAAAATAGAGTAATGAACCAGTCCCAAACTTAATCCGTCCTAGTGGAGTGAGGAAGGGTGGCTGGTCTGGGAGATCGGTCTGGCAGAGGTTATGTCCTAGCGGAGCAGAGTGGAGGGTTCTCGGAGCAGAATTACAGCATGGTTACTTCTCATTGAAGACCAGCTCTCTGAGCTGCAAAAGTCCTCAGTTCTTAAGCAGTTCCAAGTGCCTTTCTGTCATCACCTTATCAGGGCAGCCAGGCAGTGACCCTGACTGTCCTCTTATCTTCAGTAGCAGACCTTCAGAGTGTAGTTGGTTACGCCCAATTATACCAGGGCAACCGGGCCGCTCCCTGGGCGTTGTCTGCTAAGTTCTCTGCTCATGTCCAAAATAGAGTTACTCTTGCTCATTCAATGTGGATCCACTCTTACTCACACAAAACTCATTCTAACAGTTTCCAGTGGTGCTCTGTACACTTGTTCTCTGCCTCCTCCTGCTGCTCCACCTTTCTTCTTCTTCTTCTTCTTCTTCTTCTTCTTCTTCTTCTTCTTCTTCTTCTTCTTCTTCTTCTTCTTCTTCTTCTTCTTCTTCTTTTTCTTCTCTCCTCTCCTTCTCTCTCTCTCTCTCTCTCTCTCTCTCTCTCTCTCTCTCTCTCTCTCTCTCTCTCTCTTTCTCTCATCCCCCCTTTCTCTCCCATTCTCTCTCCAGAACATCGTAATGAATCCTCACAACATATGAAGCTCATGAGTCTCCTTCTATTTGAGCATTGAGTGACATTCCCCAAGACACATAATTAGGAAGTGGTGGCAACAGGATTCTCACCACTCTCCGTGACCCCAAAGTTCATTCCCACCCCCACCCCCACCCCCATGTTACCTCAACCCCCGGATCAAACACACATGGCTAAGGATGCCAAACGTGCATTCACTCTTCCTGAAGGACAGGCCCCAGGGAAATGCGAGAGGGCCATTTCCTGGAAGGAGAAGGTTTGGGAGTTTAGGTATTGAGGGTTTCACTGGTGGCTCAAAGTATGGGAGAGGTTGGGGAAGAAAAATTCTGTCCTAAGGGAGTCAAGTCCTGCTGAGCTGAGCCCTGAGGGTAAGTGAGACACCTCACAGAGCAGACTCAAAGGCCAAGGAGGCCATGAAGCTGAACAGGAGTGCTTCCTCTCTCATTGAAGATGGTTTTTCCTATATTTTCTGTAAATTTTGTAGGACCATCTGATAAAGAAAGTATTACCCCATTTTCCCTGTAGTGACCTCAGAAACTCCAGAGGAGAAGCTCCTCCATCCTAAAGGGAGAAACCACCCAGACTTTCCAGAGAGCAGAGGCAACAGTAAGTTGGGTGTCTTGGTGCTCTGTGATCAGGCACATCCAAGCTGCTTGAGCCACCAGGGCACCATGCTGGGGTTGCTGCTGGCTGCTCTGCCACGATGTTTAAAAAGCAAGCTGCTCTGTTGCTTATTGCAAACAAGGAAAATGCCTAAAGAGCAACTGTGATGCCAAGATATTCCATCTGTGAAGCTCCCAAGGTGCTCTGAGACCAGGAAGGTTTTCTCTAACCCATCCTGTGAGCTCCAAAGTGGGAAAAATCACTCTGATCCAACATGCAGCCTTCTCATTGGACGTCACATGTGGTGAAACATCAGGGATATAATTCCCCTTTCCCATTCCAAAGAGAAAAGGGTTTGCTGGCCTCTCTGCAAGGACAATGGGGACTTTAGAGTTCATCAACCCTGAACATTGGGATGAAATAGTGTGCTGGGTGCAGGCAGCCAGCAAGCCAAGCTAATTTCCTCTGTGCTGGCACAGCCATAGCAACAGCAAACCTTGGCAGCCCTGTTTAACCTGGATCACTGATGTGAAATGCTCATCATGGCCTGGCAAGGCCTCTAGATTCTACTTTGTTCTGCCAGAGGCTTTCTCTGCACAGCCCATCAATCCCTGTAATCCCTTCCTTATTGCCTGGCTGCATGGGTGGCTCAGGTTGCCTCTGATCTGCCTGAAGCCTGCAGTCTGCTTCCATGGCTGGTGACAGAAACCCCAGTCTAGCACCCAGGGCATCAGAGAAACTGAGGCTCTCCATCTGGGCACCTGGATGGAAAGGGATCCTTGGCCTTGTTTTTCTTGACCCGGAGAAATATGACCTTTCTAAGTAGCCCAACAGTAAGAGATCAGTTGATGCAGAATGTAAACCTGCTCCTGATTTGGCCTGATAGCCTATGCTGATACGTCAGCAAGAAATATGTTTTCCTCCAGCTGGTTTGCTGAGTCCCACAGCTCCCAACCAATGATAGTGACTTTGTGATACCTGGGAAGTTCATTTCTTCTTTCAACTTTGGCACCTGGCTATTTGAATTGCTTTCATGGGTGGGATCACAGATAGAGAAACTGAGATACAAGTGTCACCGGAAATGACCATTTTCCTTGGCTCTTGTCTTCTTGAAGGAAAGGATTCAGCCAAGAGACCAGGATCAAGTAAGCAGCAGACAGCCAAGTTTATTTGCAAAGCAAGTACACTCCGAGCATAGAGCAGGCTGACCCGAGGGGACCCTGGCCTTTTATCCTATAGATTGGGCTACCCTCCTCCTCCCACTCTCCTGTTTTGTTTTGTTTTTCTCATTCTGCATGTCTCCTTCATCCTACTGTGTTGCACTAGCCTAAGTCTTTTTGTTCTTGCTACTTGCTTCAGTGGGTTTGTAACAGGATGGTGATGACGCCACAGGGTTACCTGTAGGGGCTCTTAGTACCTCCTCCTGCTCATGTCTCCCTTCCTACCTGCTCTATCACAAGGAGATGAAGCAAGCCATTCAAGGTCACAGAGGACTCAGTGGCAGAGCTGGAAAGCAGAGGAGGGAACAAGACAGGACCCAGCACTGACTCAGTGTGATTTTCAACATGAGACAAGACACTCTATGCACATTCCCTTCAAGTCCTCACTCACACTTGACATGTACATTGTTCACCCTCATTATTTCTGCCACTTACGTTGTGTGTGCTATGAGCACACGTGGTTCTGGCTTTAAGATGTGTACAGTCTCAAGTTCTTTCAGAATACCACACTGATGTGTGTTCCTTCCACCCACTTTGAAGACCTGCTTCTTTGTTATTCCCTTCTTCTGATAGCTTCCTTATTTAGGAAACGAAGGAGACCCCTCTGGCGGTTCATAAACGTGCACGGACGGGACAGACTGAGCAGGGAGAAGGGGCAGCAGGAAGGCTGGGAGGAGGGGAGACGAGTGAGGGAAGCAGGACCTGGAACCCCTGCCTCCTCATCCTCTCTCAGCTACTAATCAGCCGTGGGACATGGTTCCAGCCTTGGGCTCTCAGGGCTTCCCTTTGCGCCTCCACAACGGAGAAGCCCCTCCTGGGGAACTCTCAGCGTTGAGTTCGTTTTTTTCCCTTCACTTGACTTCTCTGAAGCAATGCTTTCTGTGGTTTGTTTTCTTCGATTCTACATCTCTTCCCTCTCAGCTTTGTTCCCCATTTCCTAGAAGCTGCTGTGGAACAGTGAGTTCTTTTAAAAAATAACTTTTTAAAAGTTGTGTGCTCTTCCACAGACGGTCTATTCAGTCAGTTCTTTACTGCTTCACCTCTTGACAGAAACAAAGCAAAGCGACTGATCCAACTATAAGCCCTTTTCTCTAAGAAAGTGAACTGAACTTTCCCCTAAGGCCTCCATGGTCACACAGCTCAGAGATTTTAGGTGACTTGCCCAAGTTGACACAAACTTTAATCCAAGGATACAGAACTCAAATTCAGATTGATGGGCTGTAGAAGGCTAAAGTCTTAACCACCTCACTCTCCCACCTTTTGAGCATGACAGTGCAGTGAAAGGGTCAGGAAACACCTGAGAAAATGTCAGAAAAGTATGATATTGCCCATCATGTTGAGGACTCTGAATATGGATCTATTGGGTTGTCGGAAAAGTCATGACGTATTTTTTCTATGTTTTTCGTTGCAAAAATGCATCATGACTCTTTCGACAACCCAATAGTTGGGTGTCTTTGGGCCACTTCACCAAGATCTAACTCTCCACCTTCATCCCCTCCATCTGTTCCCACATGCTTCCCAGACCTCAAGAAAATGTGTCTCTGAAAGTTCATCGGATTAGCAGGGACCAGACGTAAGGCTGTGCCTCTCCTTGCAAGATTAAGAAGGATGTGTATTAAATCCAGCCTGCCCCTACTAAATTTCCTGTTGCATTGTTATAATTCAGACACATTTTCATCTTCATTTCACCTGGAGCTTCTATTGGCAGTGGTCTCTACTGCCTTGGATTTCAATTTCTCTCTTCTTTCCCCATACCACCCTAACTCCTATAAGAGTTGAGCAGGGAGTTGAGTTAATGCTTCAAAACAGATTTACAAGACACCCAGGAGAGTTTGCAACTTGAAAAGATCTTTTTAAAATTTAGAATAAAATGGAAAAGCTAATCAACACTTTCTGATTTTATCCTATTTGTAAGTTTGCCTTTTCTTAAATCAGGACCCCTCCTTCTAAATCAGACTGCATTCGTGTTATGAGAAAAATATGATTGAAAAAAAAATCCCATAGAGTAAAAGGATATTCAAGGTTCATAATGCAAAAATCCTAGCTCCTCTCCTGACTATAACTTTGAAACCTGAAATGCTCAATTCCATTCAATTGCTTACAATTTACATATTGAAAACAGAGCCCAGATAGAATCAATTATAGTCCTTTCCAAATTAGGATTTATCTCGTCTCCACTGCGGGCTCAGAGCAAATTGGGTCTCTTAGCCCTGCCTCCCTAGTGCATATAGCAATCATACCCTTCCTCTGTTGGGCTTCACAGATGTGGTCAGAGGGCTCTGAGCCTGGGTAGCTGCCTGATTCCAACAATTATCTCCATGGGCCTTGTCATTGCTGGGATGTGAAACACAGGTGGATAAAAAACAGATTGCATTGGCCTCATCCTGCCCCTCCCCAATGCCACAGAGGGCTTACAAAGATGTTTTGAGTATCACATGGCAAGAAAATTGCCAGGAAGAGACCTTCAGAAGAGTCTCTGAGAGACTTAACACTGTGATCAGCAGGAAAGCTATAAAAATGGAAGAAGAAAATAAAAAGAGAAGGTCAGACAGTACAAGCAGAGAGTCTCAAGGTAGTGTTGGATGAAAATTTAAAATATTTGAGGCTAGATGGTCCAGAAAAGAGTGAGATCACTTTAAAGAATAGACAAAACTGAAACCATGTACCATAAGCTGTAGTACAAAAAGCAGAGAATTCTTCTAATACCTAAATGCTTATGATACTTGGTGTTAATTTGACAGGTACAGTATTTCATAATGAAGTTTTCACCTCTCCCTGTAAGCCACTCTCCCATACATATATGAAATAAAAAGATAAAGAGTTGACCTTGCCCACTAATAGTTGTCCGTCCCCTTTGTTATCTCTAGAGTTTCTGTTTTATTCAGTTGATTATCAGATACTCAGCAATGTACAATCAGGAGTTAGACGATACTTTTACTGCTAATTAATAATAATAATAACAAGAGCAACTAAGATCATTGAGTGCTTACTGTGTACCAGGCATTGCTCTAAGCATTTCGTAAGTATAAACTCATTAATCTTCATAGTACCTTCCTCAAAGGATTAAACGCCCACCTTATATAAAAGAAAGTGGAGGCATCAACAGTCTGTATTACATGTCCAAGGTTACGCAGCTCATAAATGAAAGCATAATAAGGAAGTTGGAAAAATCAGAAAACTGAGGCAACTGGGCTGAGTCAATCCACATAACAGGGGCCGGGAAAGAGAGAGAAAAGCCACATGGGCTGGACATTGAGAAAGGCTGAGGAAACCAGAACAACGGCATGTGAAAAAAGAGTTAAGGAGAGAAAAGATGTTTTTTAGAAACATTGCTCTAGATTATGAATTGGATCAAATGTAATGTTCTGCAAGGGAGATGATTAAACATTGAGCTTCCTTGTATAGTAGTCTATGAGTTATACTGGGTTCTCAGATCATAGCTCCGTAGTGACTGGGATGTAAAAGGACACAACTTTTGTGAGCGTTGCACATCTAAAGTGCTTTATGGTTTCACACGTGCGATCTCACCAGTTAAGCACAATAACCTTGTGAAGCTAAAACGTAGTCATGATGTGCGTTTGCAGGGAGAGAGCAGGGAGGAGGGAGGGGCCTCCAAAGAGCTTAGAAGCAAGATGGCTCCTCTGGTAGTTAAACTATGAAATCAACAAACAGTGGGCTCATTTATTTAACAAATATTTATGGAGCACCTACTAGGTGCCAGGAACTGTTGTTCTACACAATGTGGTATAGCAGTGAATACAATAAACATCTGGGGTGGGGCTTACATTCTAGTAGGAGAGAAAGAAAATAAGCAAATGAATGAGTAAGTATTTACCATGATGTCAGTTAGTTGTTGATCCAGTGGTTCTAAGCAAAGATTTGCAAAGTCATCCTAAGGAGACTGGATACCTCCCAGCTCAGCAAGCTCCTGCTTTTACCTGTAGGATTGAGGGAAGGAGGCTGAGGAACAAGAGCCCATTTTCAGCAGAGCCTACAAAAAACTGTAGAAGAGACATATTTCAAATCAAGCTCTACCTGCTCCTAGCTGTGAGATTTTGGGCCACTCACTTATCTCTCTGTATTTCAGTTTCCTCAACTATAATACAAGTAATACTGCCTACATCTTATGTTTTGGGTATGCGTTAAGCAAGACAATAGCTATGAAGTATTTACTACACAGCATCTAGTAAATGTTGCTGCTATCGGTATTATTGCAGCATCTCTACGATGAAGCTGCTGGCTCAAGGAGGATAGGTGGCACTCATTAAGCTGACTGTGAAGGCTAGCTAACATATGTGACAAGAATCCAGCTTGGTGGCCGGCCAAGTGACTCAGTTGGTTAAGAGCTTGCTCAAGAGTGCGAGCTCTGAGCAACACGGTCGCCAGTCAGAATCCTGGCCCAAGCTGAGCTGCTCAGGTGGCAGGTGGCAGGATGGCTCAGCTAAAAAAAACTAATAAAAAATAAATAAATAAATAAATAAGAATCCAGCTTGGTGACCATGGTCCTTACTGTTGATCCCAAGCCCTAAGCACTTAGAGTGAGGGCTAATATGGAGCTCAGCACAAATAGAAAATGCCTTCCAGAGAAACCAGAATCAGGTCATCTATACATTTCTCTATATTCAAAAGCCTTCTTGTTTAACTCCATTCTTCACAAAGAGAAGCATCAGCAATCATTATCAAGCACAAACTGGGTTACAACACTAAACTCATGTCCTAGAAAACACAAGAACATCAATAACAAAAGGCCAAACTTAGTTCCCTGCCTCAAGGAGCTAACTTACCACCTAGTTGGGGAGAGAGATCTACATGAACTCTTGGGTCAAAAATCCCAAAGCAGCACAAGGTGAGTGAGGTCAAGCCATGGGGTGCTCCCTAAGCACCTCAGAGGAGAATAAGACAAATGTTTCCTTGAGAGAAAGCTGAGTCATCAGAGAATAAAGAGAGCACACTTTTTTGGAGTACCTCTTATGTGCCAGCCACCAAAACACACATTGTCATTTACTCCTTCTGCACGCTCCACTGGGGTAGATATTTAAGCCCATTTTAGAGATGAGAAAACTAAGTTTCAGAGACATTGAATGACTTGCTCAAAGTAAGTCATCCAGCTATTCAGAGGCTACCCCAGGATACAAATTCATGTCTGACCTCAAACCCTTTATTATTTTCTCTATTTCAAGGAGACACTATAGGGTTACAGTTCAGCGTGTGGTGGGATCTGGGGACAGAGATGGGATTTCAATTCATTTAAACATAATTTGGGCAAATTATTGTATCTCCTTGTGCCTGTACTCTCAGATACAAAATATGTTTCATGACAATATCTCTGTCACATGTTGGGAATTAGATGACATAATCCTGGTTTAGCACATAGGTGGCGCCCAGTAAGCATTGACTGTGATATCAAACAAGATAACACCACTATTTCCATCCACTCGCCTCAGTGCTGCTGCCCTAAGACAACTGTAAAGATCTGAAGACCAGCACCCTAGGCAGAAGCGGTACCTTCAGAAGGGAGGGAAAGTAGCCATTATGGGGACGACTGGGGCAAAGCCTGGATGATGGCTTCCTAGGGTCTACAGATCTCACCTGCCAGCTACCTGATTTCCTTCAGGAGCTGTGCAGCTCAGGATGGGCTCTTGAGGAACCTAGTGGTCCTTTCAGCAGAGGCTGTCATTGCTCCATTCATGGGCCCTGTGCATGCACCACCTTGCAACCCTCTTGTGGTCTGCCTAAGGGCTCACTCTGGCTGCAGGAGCGAGGCTACATAAGGAACTACATAGAGAAGGCCTGAGATAGGTGAATGCATCATACCGTTCCTTGCTTCCTAGAGCGGGACGTGCCTAAACTGTGTTCTCTACCATGTGCCAGAGGGCCCCGGCAAGATTGAACTCCAGTTGCCCACACAATAACCTGCTCGTTAACATCTTGCATTGGTTTCCTTCCCTTTCCTCTCTCGCTTCTCTACCTCTGTTTTCTGAGATCACCCAAATCCTAATTTCAGGGTCTGCTTCAGGGGGAACCCAGCTCACTAGCTCAGTGCACAATTCTAGGCTAGGTTACTCCATCATCCTTCTCTTAGCTCCTTTTCCCCCTGGGACTTGTAGTGACAAGACTTTTAGCTTCTGAATAGAGCTTATTACCAAACGCTCACTCTGCTTATAACAGGGACTGGAACTAAATCGATGTCACCTGCCAGTTTACCAGTTTTTCATAAATGCCTTATTATCTACTGCCCCAGCTCCAATGCCACTCTGACCACCTGCTCAATATGGAGTCCTTACATCCTTAGTTACCTTGATGGTCTTCTCAGGGGAGAATTGGAAGGAGCAGTCTATTTTGTAATATCTCTGAACTAAGGCAAGTTTGAGCCAAGCATTTAGGAAAAAAACAGATTTCCTGAATCAGCAAAGATTTATGCTAAATAATCATTTTATGAAATGACCCACTGAGGAAGGAGAGATTCACAGTAGCACTTTAAGAGATTTCTTGGGGGAAGAGAAAAGTGTCATATTCTGTCTCATTAGCTGATTCTAAGTGTTTAGGAAAGTCTCCCATGCTGCCAGCTGAACTTCAAGCAAAGTGCAAAATAGGTCTTTGCAAAGGCCTAACGGCTATCATTGAGCCATTTAAAAAATATTTATTGAGCACCTACTATGTTCCTTGACTCTGTGCCAGGCATTGATCCGGACAACGGGGGTAGAGTAGTGAAAATAAACAAAACAAGAACAAAAATACCCACACAGTCTCTGCCCTCATGAATCGTACATTTTATATAGTTATCTATTGCATCAAAAAATAACAAGTGGAATCAAAGTTTAATGGCTTTAAGCAACAGCCATGTGCTGTAAATTCTGTTGGTTAGCAATTTGGGCTGGGCTCAGCTGGGCTGTTCTTCTACTTGTCTCCCCTGGGGCCACTCATGCAACTGCAGCCATTTGGTGCCTAGACTGGGGCAGAACGGTCTAAAGTGGCCTGACTCCCATCTTGCAGGTGGAGCTAGCTCTCAGCTGGTTAGCTGGGCAGGCCTCCACTGGGACAGCTTATGTCTGCTCACATGGCCTTTCTTCCTCCAAGAGGCTAGCCTCAGAAGTTCTACAATGTCATGTCTACAACATTCTATTGGTCAAAACCAGGCACAAGTCCAGCCCAGGCATAAGAGGTACTCCATCTCTTGATAGGAGACACTTCCAAGATACATTGCAAATGACATGGATACAGTTTGGGGAGGAATCTGTGGCCATTAAAAAAAATCTATATATTTGAATAGTCAAGACAAACAGCAAATACATCACAAGGCTTAGGCAGAAGCTTTCAGCACTGCTTCCACATAAAAATTACCTGGAGAGCTTTCTAAAACATATCAATCCAATATTAAATCAGGGGTTGGAACATGGGAACCCACATGATTGACCAGCTCTCCAAGTGGTTTTGATTTGCAGCTAGCTTTGAGAATCAGTGGTTAAAGTGCACTGAATGGGAAATTAAGGGGGTCAGGGAATCTAGAGCAATGAGAGAGTTGTGTAATTTGTGGGAGTCAAGGAAAGACTCCATGCAGAGGAGGCATTTGAGCTCAAGCCTAAATGAAACAAGAGAGCCTTGATGCCATTGGAAGAGGAGAGGGAAGCGCAGGTGAAAATGCTCTGAAGCCGTTGGTGGAGAAGAGGCTGGGGCAGCAGGAGCAGAGGTGGTAGGAGACGCCTGGAAGAAAGGTCCAGGCCTTGGGGACAGAGCTTGGAGGAAAGTTCAGTTCACTTTCTTAGAGAAAAGGGCTTATAGTTGGATCAGTCGCTTTGCTTGGTTTCTGTCAAGAGGTGAAGCAGTAAAGAACTGACTGAATAGACCGTCTGTGGAAGAGCACACAACTTTTAAAAAGTTATTTTTTAAAAGAACTCACTGTTCCACAGCAGCTTCTAGGAAATGGGGAACAAAGCTGAGAGGGAAGAGATGTAGAATCGAAGAAAACAAACCACAGAAAGCATTGCTTCAGAGAAGTCAAGTGAAGGGAAAAAAACGAACTCAACGCTGAGAGTTCCCCAGGAGGGGCTTCTCCATTGTGGAGGTGCAAAGGGAAGCCCTGAGAGCCCAAGGCTGGAACCATGTCCCACGGCTGATTAGTAGCTGAGAGAGGATGAGGAGGCAGGGGTTCCAGGTCCTGCTTCCCTCACTCGTCTCCCCTCCTCCCAGCCTTCCTGCCGCCCCTTCTCCCTGCTCAGTCTGTCCCTGTCCGTGTACGTTTACGAACCGCCAGAGGCGTCTCCTTCGTTTTACTTCCTCCAACCCCGTCCCCAAAAGTGCCTAACTTGATGTCTAGGTTGTAGCTTCCCTAGAAGAAGCCAGCTCAGTGTACTGTTCCGTCACACACCACCTCCTGTGTCCTCACCGGAGGCAGCAGCATCCGTCCCCTTATGAAGCCATCTTAGATGGTCATTAGAATGTGGTACGGCCCAATTCTCAGTGATGGTGCCCCAGGCAAGGAAGAACAGTTCTGGAGAAGAGAAAACTAAGGCCCCGACACAGGACCCCAGTCCCACCAAGGGCTGGCCACCAAGCAAAAAATGGTCAGCGTCCCCTCCCCAGGACTACATGGTTAGAGATTCCACCAGCCTTTTTCCTGCTCATGGTGAGACCCAAGTAAGCAACAGAGTTGTCCCTGCACTGAGAGCTGCCAGCCCACAGCCTCCCTGCAAGGCGCCTGCCTAAGGGCCCCAAGTCCCTGCATCAGAAAAGGAAGAAGAGGGTGGCTGTTAAACAGGCAGAATCTTAGGGACCTCTCCAAACCCACTGAATCAGAATCTATGGGGTTGGGACCCCAGATTGCTTATTTTAAACAAGCTCCCCAGGTCATGCTGTTGCAAGTTTAAAATCACAAGTATAAATTAAAACATAAATGCAATTGTAAACCCCCCAGCAACCAAGTGAATTTCTCTCTCATCAACATGGTAGGAAATCCCAGACCCCAAACCCTTTTCCAGAACATATCACTATACAGGAGGCCCCAGAATAAGACTCTGAGCCCGACTCTGGCAGAAAGGGTACGCTTCCCCAAGGAAGTGCTTTCAGTAAGCTTGACAAACGATTTACTCTGCAGCGTCTTAGCTCTCCGTGGGTTAGAAGGATCTTACTAAACGCGAATGCGAAGACTCCCATGACCAGGGGTCCTCCTGGCCTGATCCCACTCCCCAGACTTGGGCTGGACATTGTTGATGGAAATCCCTGAACAGAGTTCTGGGGGAGGGGAGAAGCAAGCCTTTGGCTTGCTGCATTTCTCCTAAGGGAAAAGGTTTCCCACAAGCTGGTTCTGTTGCAGACACAGACTTTAATCAGATGGGGTGTGGTGATGATGATGTGAGAAGTGAGGAAGGAGGAGAAGGTCGGTGAGACAGGCAGGGCCTGCGGAAGCCCCACTCCACCTCCTGGGCAGCAGAGTTCTTTTCTTCTTTTTTTCTCTTTCTCTCCCCATTTCTCCCTCTTCTTACTCCCATTTTCCTTTGCTCTCTTTTCATTTCTCTCTTTTTGTCTCTCTTCCCCTCCCGCTTTTGCTTTTCTTTCCTCTTCCTCCCTCTCTCTCTCTGCCTCTTCTGTCTTCCTTTTCATTTTCTCCTTCCTTCCTCCCCTCCCCTTCACCTCTATTTTGCAACAAGTGTTTACCAGGTGTCCACTCAGTGAACAGCATGGAAGAGAGAGAAACACACCACCAGTGTCCTCTAGGAGCTCCCAACTCACAGGGAAGGTCCAAAGAAGAGGCAACTGCAATTCAGTTACAAGTAGTAAGGTAGGGACACCTCAACCAGACACCTAACCCAGGCTGCAGCTCAAGGAAGTGATGGCTAAGCTGACACCTAAGAGGTAAACGTGCTGTAGATCAGCAAAGGGCCACAGGAGGGGTAGAGAGTGCTCCAGGCTGGTATAAGTTCTTAATTTAAGAGGAACCATGGCACCTCTGAGGGATTGTGAGGGTCCAGGACCGCCATGCATGGCTGTATATATTGTGCCGCCCTGGGGCACAGGCTTCCTTTCACACAGTGAGTCTCCTGTGATTGGCCCCCATATTGACAGGAATGCCCTGCCAGTTTCTGCTACTGTTACTCTTCTTCATGATACATTAGCAAAACTTTGGGACAAGAACAATAAAAAAGGAGCTTAAGGACAAGCATCGTTCCTTGTTTGTTTGTTCAGGGATGTTGCCCAATAGTCTCAGCCTCTGCCCAGGCTGAGGCTCAGCAGATCAAACCAAATCTGGGGCCCCTTCCTCAGCACTTGGTCTTCTGGGTGCATGAGGCACCCCTGTCTTTAGATTAGCCACTCTTCCCTGAAGTCACCCATGCCCTTGGATTGGACTGCTTGGAAGTGTTCAGTTTCACAATATCCCCAGCCAATACTTATCTAATGATGTTTCATCATCATTTAGAGAATCACTTATTCTTGCAGTCAGAAAGAGGACGCATTTTGATATAGTGAATTCTTTTCTCAGAATTTAGCTCCATGTCTGAGCTAAACGCACTTCAAATAATTAGATGCATTTAAGAGACATTTACTTACTTTCCCAATTATTAAAACTCATTTAACTGGTCAGGGAGATCATTCCCAACTGCAGCAAAAATGGCCTCAAGACAGCAGCAACTCTTTCACCACCTATTAGAATTAAAAACCACAGGAAAACTAAAGGTTGCCTCTCAACGTCCCTTTCCTCTACAGTCGAACCCAAAGAAAGACTTCACTCTGATTGCAATAGTATCAATTCAACCTCGTCCATCAGAGTTCTTCAAAGGAAGGGTTACTTGGCCATAGAAATGGGATTCTGAAATATTTAGGAAAATCGATATATATTGTTATCTTTGGGGAAGATGTTTCAAAATGAGAGGACTTCATCTTCTCTGCACAGAGAACCTATTTGTGTGCAAATAAAGTAAATGAGGCAAAAGGTTCCCTCAGCTTTTAAAATTTGCATTCTCAGAAAAGGAAAAAAGAAACTGATTTTGCCCTTCATGGGGAAGGCAGGTGAGAGAGATGTATACAAATACAATAGCCTGTCCCCAAGTATGGACATTGGGCTAGAAAGGCACCATAGATCCAAAGGTGTGACTCAGTACCATAGACACAGAGGCTGAGAGACCTGGAGGACTGCCCTGCTTAACCTCTCATTCTAGAAATAAGAAAATGGGCTCAACGAAGGCAAGTGACTTTCCCAAGCACACAGCATAATCAGTGGCAGTGCTGAGAGGAGTCCTCTGGACAACCTAATCTTCTGCAAAGAACTTCCTTCAGCACCATGATGCTCCCTGATTTGTTCTCTTTTATTTCATTAACTCATAAGGGCTCAACTCTGTGTGGATCCAGGGATAGTAAATGGCATGGCCCCCACTCACAAAGAGCTTGTGATGCCTTTAATCATCCTAAAATAATAGCATTACAGTGTTTGAGCTAGCCCACTGACCCGAGCAGAGACCTTTAGGTTGTACTGAACACAACATCTTTCTTACATACAAAGAAATTAGCTTAATTCACAACTACTGTTTCCTGAGCATCTACTGGGGGCAGTGGGGAACAAACAGCTTTAAGAACGGACGTCGAAAGCTGATAGAAAAGAAAATGTTTCCTTCTCTCTGTATAACAGACCAAAGATAGGTGTGTGTGTGTGTGTGTGTGTGTGTGTGTGTGTGTGTGTGTGATTGTAGGCACAAATGCCACATATCTCACACATGCATGGATTTTGAAATCAAACGTATTAGGCTCAATTATTGATTCTGAGAACATCTATTGTGTGTCCTTGGCCCAAAGGAGGTAACCTCTCTCAGCATCATTTTCTCTGTGTCTGAAATGGAAATAACAACCTAACAATCACTGATGTGGAGCCTTGGTGTGAAGACTGAGCAAGGCAGAGAATGTGACGTCCTGTACCTGGTGGACAATGGAGAAGTCAGCTTCTCTTTTAGGGGGCAGTTATTATTAGAGAGAGGGCAGGAAGGAGCTCTATACTCCCTAGTGCCCCATATTCTTTAAATTCCCCAGGATTGAGATGTTTTCAATCATGAACAGAAGGGAGGAGACAGAAACAAGTTTTATTAAGGTTGAAAAATGGCTACAATCTTGAAAACAAGCTTGTTGACAGAATGTGAGTACGTTTTCAGAATAATTAACAGGAGAGCCAGGACTGAGGAAATTAATTGCTATTAGTACAACTGCCTTCCGAATGGTGACCTCAAGGCTGATGCACAAGGAGGCCTCAGTTTCTCAGTGGGGACAGGGGAGACCTCTGTTGATAAACTGCTTGCTGTCCTGGGAGACTGAGAAAGTGGCTCTGTCCATCATAACAGCATCTTCCTAAGATGGGAATGAATAGTTATTAAGCCCCTACCATGTGCTCAGGCTGTACTAGCTGCTTTTGCATGTCCAAATTTAAATATCTTATCAATCTTCTAAATTAGGTATATTTATCTCCATTTCACAGCTGAGGAAATTGACGGCTAAGAATTTAACTTGCCTGAGGGCTCACGTTTAGAAGCTGATAGCTAACGTTTAAGGACCCAGGCCTGTGTAACTCCAAAGCTTCTACTCTTTCCTCTCTATGAGACCACCTTCCATGAATTGTGAAGACTTAGGTCACTAGGCACCAGGGCCTCACTTTACTGATGATTATGCCATTTGTCTTAAGTTTTAGAACTACTATTTAGTAGCTAAATGACTCTGGCAAGTTATTTAACCTGATTTCCACTTCAAGTTCCAGATTTATAACTATTTTGTGATTTTGAAGATATTGTTTTCCGGCCGGCCGTGTGGCACAGTGGTTAAGAGCTGGCTTGGGATGTCAGAGGGCTCTGGTTCGGATCCCACATATGAGGGCCAGTGACACTGCCCTCTACAGCTAAGATGCTGAACAACAGCTCAACCTGGAGCTGGGCTCCCCTGAGTCACCAGAGACGGCGTAGGCTGCAGCCCCTGCTGCAGTGGGTTGCCATGGGCTACCGTGTGTAGCCAGCAGCCAGCGTGAGCGGCTAGCAGCCGTCGTGAGCGGGCGTCCAGAAGCCGGCGACTGATCTGCCTCGCCCAGGAAGAGCGCAATGATGGTGCCAACTTGGGCCAGTGAAGCAACATCCTCCACAACTAGACTGAA
>NW_017731455.1:1543439-1621495 GCF_001890085.2 Hipposideros armiger | reverse complement strand
TTCTCCAATTAAAAAAAAAAAGGTATGATGGTGCCAACTTGGGCCAGTGAAGCAACATCCTCCACAACTAGACTGAAGAACAAAAACGACGGCAACTTGTCTGTTCCCCTTCCCCCAATTCCCAGCGCTGTTCCCATCCCCCAATTCTCCAATTAAAAAAAAAAAGGTATTGTTTTCATCTTACAGAGATGCTGAGAAATTTAGAGCCTATACACCACCTACCCTCATTCTGATTGCTGCCAGAGCCTAACTTCACTGGATAAAGAATCAGTGGAGGTGTATATAGGAAAGTGTGTGTGTGTGTGTGTGTGTGTGTGTGTGTGTGTGTGTGTGTGTTGGAATAGTAGGTATAAAACTCAAATTCCATATTATTTCCCTTCCTTAGAGTCAACTGTGTCCTTATTCATTAACCTGGAGTTGAGTCAATGTTTCTCAACATTCTTTGTCCAAATTTTCTCAAGCATCTCCTCACTGCAGGAGACCAGGAGAGCTAAATAAATGGCTGAGAGCCTGATAACCCACAGGATCCAGGATTTGATGAACACTAATGAACTTGAGAAAAGATACAACCTTGAGTCCAGTCCTTGGGAAAACTACAGGGAGAGGATGCAAATGGCAGGGGACTGCCAAGCCTGACTAGTGGATGAGAACTTATAGCAGCTATGGTGGAATGAAAACAGCATGGACTTTGGAGACCCTCCAAAATTACCAGCTGAACAGCCTTTGCCAAGAACTCTCTTAATGGGCGATGTCAGGGGCTCCCCTCTGGTCTGGCAAAACTTCCTCACAACTGCACTGTCTAAACTCTTTTGTCTTTTGTCTCCTTTCTTCCTTCTCCTTTCTCAGGTGTCAGCCCTGTATCACGGGACTGAAGGCTTTCCTTGTCCTGTATGCCTATGAGAGTTGGCTAGATGCTAATAACTTATTTTGATGTACTGCAGAGGAAACAAGAGAAACTAAAGGTAGTCAATGAATAGCTAAGGGCTGAGTGGGAGAGCCAGGGGGCCTGTTTAGTAGCTTGAAGTTGGTTCTGATTTGCTGCAAAAGAAGAGTGAACGATAACATACTCTTGCAGGTTTTCCTAGGGCTATATTAATATATTACCACCCTACCCCTCTGTAATAATATAGTCCAAAGAGACCTGGGCCTTGTGGGTTGTCCCATAGAATGTCACATTGGACCGTGACATTGATGTCATCATGTTGCTCAAGCAGTACAAGCAAGAAATAGTGCCTATCCTAAAGTTGGTAAGACATTGCTAAGGATGGTGGGAGATCAACCCTATGAATATCAGGGATCTGACATTTCAGAATGGCTTCTAGGGATCTAGTGATTAAGGATGTATGAGGATATCCCCCCGAAGTAAAAGATAAACGGCTACCTCTTGCATCCCCTACCACAAAAAAGTACAGTGTCTGGTGGACTTCTTTGACTTCTGGAGGCAAAACATTCCATAGCTGAGCTTCTACTGGATACTGAATGACATGGAAAGAGGCCCACTTTGAGTGGAGCCAGAGCAGGAAAGAGCTCTGCAGCATGTCCAGGCTGCAATACCAGCGTTTCTGTAAGTTGCGCCATACGGTACGACACCACAGACCCTGTGGGATCACATGCGTCCATGGAGGGAAAAGATGTCATGTGGAGTTTATGGAAAGCACCAATGGAAGAACCACCATGTAGGTCTCTGAGGTTTGGGAGCAAGGCCATGATACCTGCAGGGGGGCTTATATAAATTAAGAGAAACTTTTCCTCTTTTGTTACTGGGTCCTGGAAGAGATGGAATGTTTGACCATGGGGCACCAAGTGGCTGTGTGTCCATAACTGCTCACTCTGAATTTGATTCTGCTAGACCCACAAGTCACAGTCAGACAGGTGCAGGAGCAGTCCATCCATAAAACTGAAACGGTACACCTGGGATTGAGTCAGGCAGAGTAGGACAAGGGGCATGAATGAGATGCACAGGCAGGTGGTCCAAGGCCCCATGGTACCCATCACAGTTGTGTGAGGGGTCCCTTCTGACTGCACATATGGCCATAGAGAGGGAACTACAACCAGCTAAAGGAGTAAGAAAACGCCCAGTCTTGGCTTACAGGTGGGTCAGCCTGGGATGTGGGTGTGTGCAAATCATGGGCAATGAATGACCACATTACAGAAGTGGCCCTGAAAGACAGAGGAGAGTGACAATCTTCTCACTGGATGGAACTGTGAGCAGCGTACCTAACCATCTCCATTGTGTGGAAAGATATATTCCTTCGCTCGCTGTTCAGAAGCATAGAAGGAAAAAATCTGAAAGATTGATGATAAGGATGTCCATGGTAGAGACATGTGAATAGACATATCAGTGTGGACCTCAAATGTTTATATCTCACATTAAAACCAACCAGAAGGCATACACCATAGAAGAGGCACTGAACAATCCAGTAGACAAGATGACTCTGCCATGGATGTCAGCCAGCTTTCCACGTCAGCCATCCCAGAACTGGACTGAATAGGCACATGAACAGAGTGGCCACAGGGACAGAGACAGAGGCTATGAACGGGCCTATGTTGTTGGTCTTCCGCTAATGCACCCCTTAACATTCACTCTCCTGGCATTTCATATTTCTCATGTGATGCATGCACCACAATTGTAACTAAATTCATCCTTTTCCCTAAATGAAGACTGAAGGGAAAAAGCACCTCTCTCTAGATTAGGCATTTCATAATTTTCCTTTGTGTGACTGAGAGAACCTTTATGAAGGGGCCTATGGTCTCTTTTTTTATACTAGCGGTCCCTGAGGTTTCAGTCTGGAAGGAGGAAAGAATAATAATTGGATTCACTAACATTGTGGAAAAGGGCTCTGCAGCTTACAGGTACTGGAAAAGCTTTTTTTTTTTCATGACTTGAGAATGTACTGTCCTTGAGAACTAATAATGTCCTCAGCGATATGAATATGCACATGGATCAACAAATATCAACTTAATTAAAAATATCTATTTATGAAAAAAAACAACAACAAGCAGCCAGCAGCCAGAAATATATTTGCAATACATCCCAGCAGGAAAACCGTGCAGGAAGACATAACATTCCCCCAATCAGGCCTGTGAGATTTGGCCTCCAAATCCCCTTCCCCATGCTGGAATGTCAGTAGGTATCTCTACTGCCTCGCCAAATTTCTAGGAAACTGGTCCTGACCCAAAGACTCACACTTTGGAAATCGTATGCTGAGAATAAGAGGGGGAGCTGCATTGCTGATCAATGATCCCCTCACATGAAAAGGAGTGGAGCTCCCATGGGGAGAGATACAGGAATTTCATGGATAGAACGGAGCCCCTTTAGGAAGGGGTTGCCCTAAATACTACTTTTCCACTGAGTTCTGGAAAAGTTGTATTTAGCACATAGCTTTGATTCCTTTCTTGCGCTGCCTTTGCCCTTTTTTAAAAGTACACATTTTGTTGGAAATATAATATAAATGCTAGAACCTCTATACTTAAGTATACAACTCAAATAATTTTGTGTTATACCCGAGAGAGAGAGAGAGAGAGAGAGAGAGAGAGAGAGAGAGAGAGAGAGAGAGAGAGAGAGAGAGAGAGNAGAGAGAGAGAGAGAGAGAGAGAGAGAGAAAGAGAGTCTGCTGACCTCTGAAGGAAAGGGGAAAACAGATGCTTGTAATACATAATTAATTAATAGAATGTGTAATTCTTTCTTGATATCTGTCTTGTCTGGCAAGAGTATAATCTCCCCAAGGGCCAGAACAAACTTGCCTTTTGCACTACTGTAATCTAATTAAATAGCTTACTGTGTAGCATATAATAAGTATTCAGTAAATTTTAGCTGACTTTGGAAAAGACAAAGGAAAAAAACAGAGAAGCAACATGAAGAGAAAGTACCCCCTTAGAGGAGCAGTATTATGAAAACAAACTGCAACTATCAAAGTCTTGAACCTGACAGACTTCCCTGGAGTAGGAATCAAGCATTTCTAAAACTTACCAGTTTGTTCATTTTCATTCTCCTCCTTTCATACTCCTCTGTCCCAGTGGAGAGGAAAATGTAAATCTTCCCATATTAGAGGCTCCCGGCCTCAGTGGATTCCATGTGGTATTGAGTGGATGGTTAAAAGAAAAATTCAAAGAGGGACCAAGGGAGTGGCTTATGTGAAGTAACTGTAATATTCAAATTAAAGCTATAAATCAACTATGCAAATGAGCCTGTGCCCAGGGCAGAATTGCAATTAAACAGCCGGCAGAAGAAAACTTAATAAGCTCTGCCTCTCCTTCTATTACCTTGTGAGTAAGTTTCTGAAAGCTCGGGTCTTGTGGGAACACTGAGAAAGTATAGCTCCAGGCATTCCAGTAGCTCTCACAGCAACTGTACTGGGACCTGGCAGCATTCTAAACCTCCAAAAAGGATTGAGCAGTTTGCATCTGTGTCTCCATCAAAAGGCATTAAATATGCATCTGATCAAAGTAGCGGTTAAGAATATGAAGCACCTAGGGGGAAAATTTGCTGGAAATTATAGCCATATGTACATTCTTTTCCTCTGATATAGGTTTGGGACTAAAATTCTCACAAGAGAATTGGTTAGGGAATGGGAGATCATTCAAAGAAGAATGGTCTTCAAGAGTTTGGGTGAGAGGGTGGACCAAAACTAAGGATTAGTTACCAAAGATGAGACCCAGTCCTGCCCATGGAATTTAATTTGTACCATTTGTTGGTGGCCATAGAATCATAGAAGCTAAGTGACCACCCTTCCTGGTTTGCCTGAGACAGTACCATTTTATATCTATTCTTCCAATATAATTGTTATTAGCACCTCGTTTCATTCTTAAATATGCAGTGGTTAGAATGATAAATTCTATATGGCCATCGCACAAACTAAGGATCTTCAAAATCATTCACCTTTCAGGTAAGTCAAGGAGCTTAGGAAGTCTCAGAATCATAGCCCAGACCGTTATCCATTAATGATGAGTCTAGTAAGTGTCCTGTCTCTGGAATTATTCAAGCAAAGGCTGTACATAAGGAGATGAGGTAAAGGAGATTCAGACAACAAATAGGGACCAGAGACAATGACTTTGTTGAATTTCTTCTTTCCCTGAGATTTAGCAAGAATCAGAGATTCAGCAAGAAATACGCCCCGAGCAGAAAAAACTTCTCAAGTTTCTGAGGAAGGGTGTGAGCCCAAGTTTCCCTCACTTCCTTTACTAGATACTGATCAGGGGAGAAGAAGTAAGATGGAGGGGAAAAGTGAGAGCAGTTACAGGCACTACGCATCTACCTCGACTGAAACCTTAACCCTGGCTCTAGTGTGGATGCCAAGGGCAGCAAATTCTTCTTAGATGCAAGAACACAGGAGTGTGTCAGTACCTAGGGCTTTGTCTCAGCCAGGGTAGGATAGGTTTTGCTGCAGTATTAAACAAAATTTCAGTAGCCTAAAACAACAAAGGTGTATTTTCCTCTCTGCCAAGGTTTCTATCATGCATTGGCTGGGAGCTCTTGTTCTTGTCATACTTCCCCAGGAACTCCTTATTTCCATGGTTATTGAAACAGGAAAAAGGAAATCTTATGAATCTCTGAAAGCTTTTCTGCCTGCTATGACACTCATTGCTTCTACTTACATTTCATTGGCCACAGAAAGTCACATTCACATGGATATCCTAATTTCTTATGGGGAGGGAGGTCTTACCATGTTCATGGAAGGCAGAAAATGGGAAATATTTGGAGACTAGCACCAACTACAGATTTACGGGAGAGAGTATACAGATGGCATGTCACAGTGCCATGTACACAGCAGGAGCCAAGCACATGCCAGCTCCCTCCGGAGAAATGTCCCCAACCTTTGGAACACTTCTCTCCTAGCTCCTCTGTCCTTCCCCTTGGAGGAGATTCCAGGATCAGAGATTGTTTAGTCTGGGGACTCAGAAAGGGAAGAGCCCCGGACAGTGCTGCTCGAGCGGGTGAAGAGTTATTACATGGATCGTAGGCAAGGACTTACTTGTCATATTCTGGCCTGAGCACATCAAAATAGCAGCAGCACTGGTATTTAGTATTAGTATTGCACTTCACTATGTGCCAGGAATTGTCTGAAGTATTTTACTATGTGTTTAATCCTCACAACAGCTACTTAAGGTGGTTGCTATTAGAATGCTCTTTTTACAGATGAGAAAACTGAGGCAAAAAGGTAGAATAATGTCTCTGAGGTCCATGGATATTAAGTATCTGAGCTAGGATACAAACCCAGGTGGTATGTTCCAGAGTCCATGGTCTGTTGCCTGTGTGCTAGACAGACTGATGGAGGAATCAGCACATACTGTCTTGATGCTATTAGGTGCCATTGGATAATGAGAGATGCTGTTGAGTAACAATAGGTGCTATTGGGTAACAATAGATGCTATTGTATAACAATAGATGCCATTGGGTAACAATGGTATCAAAAGCGTTGTTTTCCAGGAAAAGGAACTCCTGGGGCTTGTTGAGATGATTTTACTGATTCCTTAAGAACTTTAGATAGCATTGAATCGCATGGTGATAAGTATATTTCCTTTTCATTGCTTTTTCCTCTTTGTTTCCCAATCCTTTTAAGTATGTCAAAAATAAAGTTTAGATGGCTAAACTTTAGATGGCTAGAACACCCTGGCACTAACAAGCACATCTTATTCTTGCTTTGGTAGAAGAGAAAGGCCTCCAGCACAAAGCCTTCCGCAGGCCCCAGTGTCAGCCCAGAGTTAAAGGACATCCTTTTGCTTGCCTTGTATTTATTGTTACTGTTACTTTCTATTATTGGAAAGTGATGCTAGATATTTATTTATGGCAGTGATGTAGTCTCATGTTAAAACACATTTGTTTAAGTTAAAAAAAAAAGTGAGCTGATATGGTAAGACAGAAAATAAATAACACGAGTGGCATTCAGACTGGTCCAAAATGGTACAAGTGGTAGATAAAAGTCTAGAATTTGGAAAACAGTATTCTGGGCAGATGGGTTTGCAGGGCAGAAACTGGACTTAAGGGAGATGGTAAGAAATTATTTTCCTTTCATTAGCTACTACTCGGTGGTCAGGGAACGAAGATAACAATAAGAATCTCCTCTTTCCCAACCATGACACGTGTTAAAGTGTCCCTGAGCCCTGAGAAGCTACAAATTTAAGGTGACATGAACCTGGGAGGAAGCAGTGAAGTGAAACCAAGAGGGTGTTGGATCAGGCAGGGGAGACATAAAACTTGGCTCGGTAAGTTGCTGTGTGACCCTGGGTGAATTTCCTACCCAGCCAGAGCCTCCAGGCTATCACCTACAAACTGGGAGCCATAAAACCTACCTCCCAGGTATTATTAAGTCATGTCATGGGGAAAGATTGCCTGATTCACCTTGCCAGCTGATGTGAGGGTCAAGCATTCGTTCCACAAGTTTTTTGGTTTTTTTTATTCGTTCCACAAGTTTTTAAGAAACCTACCATGCACTGGGCAGCCAGAAGACAGCCTCAGCTTTTGCCCTTGCAGAGCTGGGTCTAGTGAGCATTTACACAAGAGCAGCAGCAAGAGCAACAAAACCACGGAACTGCCATTAATAGAGGAGTCACCCGAGGCCAGGTGCTGAGCTAAGTGTCCTAGAGGCGCTATCCCATTTCATCCTAATGAGAGGAGGCCGTTGTCATAATTTCCATTTTATAGATGAGAACCTGGAGATTAAAAGAGCTAAGGAACTTAAATAAGCTTATGGAATCAAGGGTAAGGCAGAGAGCCAGGACCCAAACTCACAACTGTTTTCTTCTTACAATAGATGCTATCCTGGAAAATAGAGGGGGATGGGTTTCAGCAAGGAGGATGGAGCCGCAATGAAAGCACTTGACAGAGTCGGCCCGACATCCAGCCAAACACTTTGTGGATTAATGGGGGAAACTTGTTTATACTCATTATTCCTACTGCATTATTTTTGGAATATTTTTAGAGTCAAATCTTCCCCATGGGGCATTTGAAGTACTCCCAGTGCTTGTGCAAGCATGTAGGGGAATTCCATTATTAGAGCAATGCCTTCCCCCCATGCTTCCCAAGCTTTCAGGCACACAGGAATCACCCCAGGGAACTTATTAAAATGCAGATTCTAAGTGTGGAGTGAGACCCAGAGGTTCTGCATTTCTAATAAGCCCCTCCCCCTGCCCCGTGGTCTATGCTGCTGGTTCACAGACTACGGTTTGAATAGCAAGGCATTAAGGCCTTCAGAACCCAGGGGATGGAGATCTCTTCCCACCTTCCCATGCTAAGTCCCCTACTAAGCTCTAAATCAAGGTATAGCCTGTGTGGCTGGTGGGAAAATGGGCGGGACCAAGTAGGGCTGGAAGCACACACAGCACAGCAGCTTCAATGCCAAGAGGAAGAGGCAGGTGGGAAGCCTGCTGGCTCATCAATCCCCACCAGCAATTAGCCAGAGGGAAGCCGGCCTGAGGACGCATTATCATCTGTGTGTCGCTCCAATCCTCCCCACACTCACTGAGGGTACCACAAAGGGCGGGCTATTGAGGCTAATGAAAAAGCCTATAAAATGTGCAGTGAAATTGCATGTGCTGGAGGCGTGGTAGCTCATTTGAGGAGGAGACTCTCTCTCCCCTTGGTGGTGACCTTTTTGCTTAGCGATTAAGTTGTTCTCCTGTCTCTAGCGGTCCAGGTGCTGGGCTGGTGCGTATTGAGCAGATAAGCGGCACCGGGCTGTTCCTTGGGGGTCACCTCATTTCATCTTCGCTCCCACCCAGATTGATAGACAAGGGTACTGAACCTCAGATTCAAACCCAGGGCCGTGGACTCCAAATTCTAGTCTGGAAATGGACCTTCGGGGGTGTGGAGGGGGTCCATCTGTGAACTACCTGAAATCGCATACAAAGCTGTGTGTGGGTGGGCATGTAGCCTTTTCGTGTGTGGATAGGATACCTGTGTTTCCTGAGATTCTCAAAGCCATCTGCGAGTCTCCCACTAGGAAACAGCCCCTCTAGCTAGACTGGACAACTGAAAAAGACATACCCTGGGGCCATGGCTCTCAGGCTTTCCTGGGGGAGGGCCTGGTTTTTCCGGTCAGATTTTTTTAACCCTTCCCTCAAGAGATGGTCAGGATTTCACAATGCATGACTTGAGAAAACACATAACGGCAAAAGGAACTCTGAAGTTAGGGCTGCTTTCAAGTAAATTTGTATTTTCATCATTATAGCAGCGTTTGCACGCACTTGGTAAGTAGGAGAAAGCGAATGGGCAAATGCTGTTTCTTTTCTTCTTCCTCTATTCCCAACCAACCTGTGGCAGGACTGAGTCTAAGTGACAGAGATCCCCACCCCTGATCTAAAGCTCATGCCACAATATCACACACCCACAAGGAGCAACTGGAGGGCAGTTGCTGTCTTACAAGAAGCAGCTCATGACAGTGACTAAGTGTAGCAGCTGTGTTTGGAGTCAGACAGACCTGGGTGTAAAGTGCAGTCATATAACCATTGGCCAATCACCTCAGTTTACCAATCCATAAAATGGGAATAAAGATCGTACCTACCTCGTAAGGGGTGTTGTGAGGATTAAAGAGATGATATACATAACTCATTGCTACTATTAATTTAGCATTTTCGACATGCTGGCCACTTCACATCATCTCATTTAATCTTGAGCTTTTGAATGTTTATGTAGCTAGCTTGCTCAAATTCCCAGGAAGAGCTGTGATTTGAATTAGGTTTGTCTAGAATCTAAATCCATAGGCGGTATGTTTTCCACTCTCTCAGTCACCTCTCTGTGCCCTGAATGCCACAGTCGAGCCACGCACACTTGGGCACTTTATAGATACGTGTTCATTTAAATTGATCTAGGTTCTAACCCATATGCATATTTGCAAATGAAACACCAGGAATCACCTGGAGGTCTTCTCTGAAAGTTTGGGCTGCTGAGAAACAGAGTGCTGTCGTCAAGACAAGGCTTGTGGGTAGGGATCATAGAAAAGAACCTGAGGAATCAGATAATGCAGACCCTTGCCTTGACTGGATGACGCCACCATGATTTCACCTCTCTGAGCTCAGCTGTGATATGAGTGTCAATGGCTGCCTTGTCTACCTTGTAGAGCTGGCTGTGAGGAGTGAGTGAGATTACTTATATGAAATTGTCTGACATTGTAGGTAAAGTTTTCTCATCATTGGTATTACAGTCATGGTGACAGGTAGGAAAGTCCCAAGAGAGTTCCAAAATAATTCTGCTTTGGAGAAAATGTTGCATTTAAAGAGAGAGAGGACAAGGAGGAGCCAGGGTTATGGGAAGATTTATAGTTTTCAATGAAAATAAAAAAGTAACTGATTCCTGGTCTTAACACCCTGTGGGGTTGGGGGGGGTGCGGGGAGGAAGTGGCCAACATTCATGGCCTTCCCAAGTTTATCTTGTAGAAAGTATATAAATAAGTGAAAGTATATAAAATAGTGATATAAATAAGATATTTACCAACATTTAAACTTTATCCCCCAAACTGATGGAGTTTTTTGATAACATTTATAGCCTAGCAGCAGGGGGATAGGAGGAGTCCATTACATAAAGGCAGAAAAACCTAAGGATCTTTATAAACCAGGATGGCTCCATTTAAAAAGCTCTGAATTGGATTTGTACAGTTCAAGAGGTGGCAGAGGTCAGTAAGTGATTTCTAACAGAAGAGAGCACAATCAGCGAATCTGCCTTTTCAAGTTGACTGAGCAAGGCCCTCCAGAAGTGCGCCTTACAGCTGGACAGCTGTTCCCAGGGAGAAGAAGCAAGAGGCTGAACCCATGCCAGGGTCAGCCTCTCAACACACCCACATATGTCCCCAGGGCTGGCCTGGCCACCAGCTTGAGTCATCAGGCTGCAAAGATCGCAAGCAGCCTCTCCTCCCTTGGGAAGCTTTCCGGCAGTTACAAAGCTGTGTCCTATCAGGATCTAATGGAACAAGCCACCGACTTTCCTAGTAATTCATTTACCAAGCCAGGCGCAGGGATCAGAGCGAACAGATCTGTATCCAACTCACCCCTCTGTTTTCCAAGCAGAGCTCTCATTGGAATTAAAGAAGCTATAATTACAGTACCTTATTTGGGCATGCTGTAATTAGTCACCAATTTAGCGTGCCATCAAATGTAATCTGACTATAAACACCAGGGCTGCAGGTGCCAATCCCCTGGTGAGTTCTGGGAGCTAGTGAGCCCTTGCCTGCCTTTTTCCTAAAACTTCATCACCCCTGAGTGACTCACCTGGTGAGGCGGAGGCTGACTGGGACCCTGAGCGTGAGCCCCAGGGCAGCCTGTCATCCCAAACCCTTCTAAGCCTTGGGCGTTAGACTTCCAGGGAGCAGGATTTATCTCATCACCACCTAGAGAAACTTGAAGTAAATGCAGCTTCTTCAATCTACCCTTCAAAGGGAATAGTGTGGCTTCATGATTAAACACAAGCTTTGGGGCTATTTTTTTACCCATTCAATGTTTACTGAGCCTATGTTGTGTGCAAGACACTGAGGGCTCAATAAGAAATAGAACAGGATGGACTGCTAGAAGCTCCTTGACGGAGAAACCCTGCCCTGGAGCTGTGTGACCTTGGGTTCTCTGAGTTCTCTGAGGCTACTTGCTTACCAATAATACGGCCATATTAGCAATAACCCCAGGGTTACTGAAGTCAAACAGATGTAAACATCTAATATTTTGCCCAGCACAGAAAAGAGCTGGGACTGGAAAGTCAGCCTCTTCAGATGAGCCCAGGCCCCTGATTCTAAGCTGCCCCCACTGGCTCCTCTGCTGCACCTCAAAACAAGGCGCTGATAAGAGGAGGACCTGGAGCTGTGGGCTAGGGTCATGTGACTGGTCTCTCCCCATTAGGAGCTCAAAGAGTTTTTCTCTAGCCGCTGTAAGGATGTGAAATCAGTCTTATATGTGCAGGAATCATCTGTTATGTCCTGTGAATAGTTCTACCTAACATTATTTATGTGCGTGACTATTTCCCACTGGACCCTTAGCTCCCCAATCCTGTTTGTCATTCATCAAGGCATTTGCCAGTTTTTTATAGGATGTTGTCTAATGTCCTGAGCATAAGGCATGGACCCTGGCTGCGGTAGTAAGTGGCACACTCAGCCAGGCTGAGGAAGTAACTCAACATATATTCCCATGGCCCCTGGGCAGCCTTTCCCTTCCAAGAGGGTCTGCTCAGCTTCCTGAGCCTGATGTGCAGTTTGCTCGCTCGGTGCATCCACAGGAATACTGACCAAGGCACCTACTATGTTTGTTACACACTCTGAGGACTGCTTTACATGCACTACTTTATTTCCTTCTTGACACCTGGCGTCATCAACAGCCATTTGTTTAAGCTAAAAACCCGGATTCCCTCCTTGATTTCTCTGCCTTGTCCTAGGGACTTGACCTTCAAAATGTGATCCCCATCTGTCCATTTCCTTCCATCTTCACAATCATATCCATCCAAGTCACCATGTCGTCCTCTCCCAGTCAGGCTCCCTGCTCCTTCTGATCTGTTCTCCACAT
Organism: Hipposideros armiger; assembly: GCF_001890085.2. Classification (NCBI taxonomy): domain Eukaryota; kingdom Metazoa; phylum Chordata; class Mammalia; order Chiroptera; family Hipposideridae; genus Hipposideros; species Hipposideros armiger. Next base: position 1,609,021 of record NW_017731455.1, on the reverse strand, counting down.
GGTGGCCAGAGAAATCTTTTTAAAAACACATATTAGATCAGGTGATGGCCCTGGTCGGAACCCCGCAGTGGCTCCTGTTATGCTTAGAATCTAGTCCAAACCCCTTGCTCCGATCTTAGCCAGCACCCTGTTCTGCCCCAACCCCCAACTGTGGCTTCTGCAGCCCCAGGGCCTTTGCATTAGCTGTTGACTCTGCCTAAGAACCTCCTCCACAGATGCAGGCAAGGGTGGGAGCCTGTTGATGTAGACTTCTCTAAGAAGCCTTTCCTAGCCATAATGTAACCCAGTCTGCTCCCAGCCATCCTCTATCGATTCAACCTCTTAAATTTTACATCCCATAAATGTCTGATAGTTTCTTGTTTATTTCTTTCGTCTGTCTCTCTCCCGCCTAGAATGTAAGCTTCCTAAAGGAGGTTCTTCCTCTTTGTATGTATTCCGTTTCCCGGCAGAGCCTGGCATGGTAGATGCTGTGTGTATTTGTTGAGTGAATGAATCTTCATAACAATTATCAGTAAATGAGGATAAACCCACCTGCGAGAGGTCAGGTGACTTGTGGGACACAGTTGGAATGCCACAGAGCCTCAATTCAAACCTATGTCTTTGCTAAACTAAAGCCTGTCATCTATTTGTGGCAAGCCCCCATAGACATTTCCCCAACCAGAGCCAAGGTTGTGGCTGGACGGCCCTTGGGGCTCTTACTATGATTGCAAGACGTACCTCAGCAACAACCAGAAGGGAACATTGAATAGACACGGTTTATTCCTCATCAGCCCTGGAGGGTTCGCAGCACACCCAGGGCCACACAGCAAGGTCACAGAGAGGGAGAGGGGCAGGGAGAGGGTAGTGGGGAACCTAGGGTCCTGCCTTTCTTGGGGTCAAGAATGGGGTGCATAGGGTTTCGCGGGTTCACTCTTTATTGGTGAATTTAAAACAGACGAGCAGGGATTAAAGCACTGGAAGGGAAAAGCAACTGGTCAAATTGTCCATCATCTAAGTCAAACAGGGCTTTTAAAAGAGGAACTTCAAGGGCAGGGCAGCCTGCCTCTTATCTTGTGTAGCTGACAATGTGTTTATTCAAGATGGATATCTTTGAAGCGGATGCTCAACAATCAAAAGCTTAATGTCAGGCACTTACATTGCAGTCAAAAAGCTAATTGTCAGGTGCTTACACTTCAAGCCCACTGCTTTCAGCTCCGTTCAACATATATTTGTTGAGCATCTGCTATTTGCAGACTGGAGGCCAGGAGGGTGTTCTTATAGGATCTGAAGTCCTGGTTCTGTTGCTTATGACTGTGGGTCACGGTCACGTGTGTGACTTAACTTCTCCAAGCCTCAGTTCCTTCATATGTAAAATGAGGAACAGCATGAAAATTAATTCATAGGGCTTGGAGGATGTTCCAATAAAAAATGCATGTAAACATGACTGTGAATAGAAAGTGCTATTAGGTTGTTAAATAACCCCATGGATGTCAGCAGTAGGGACAGGAAGTGCATATTGAGAGGCAAGGAGACCGTGTCTTCCTCAGCTGGCTGGAATGCCAGTGTGCCTTAAGAAAACTCCTTGATTTGGGGAAAATCATAAGCTTCCCTTGGTGGACTTCCATGACAAGCAATCGTGATGGTGACCACAGACCCTGGAGCCAGACTGACTGCTTCACCACTTACTTACTGGGTGACCTTGGGCAACTCATTCACTCTTGTCTGTACCTCACTTTTCTTACCTGTCAAATGGTGCTGTGAAGATTAAGTAAGTTAACAATGTGTAAAGAACCTAGAGTGGCATCTGACACAAGCAAGTGCTATGTGTGTTTGCTGTTTATTATGATCACAGAGACATTTAAAACTCAGGTTGCTTCCTGGAAAAGGTCCCTGACCCTCCTATTATATGCTGCTTTTACCCACTCCCCACTTCCTGGGTTGTCACATAAAGTATAGGAATGTCAGGTCAATCTGAATTGCAGATAAGTAATGAATTATTTTAGTACAAGTATATCCCATGCAATATTTGGGATATACTTATCCTAAAACAATTTGGTATCTGAAACTCAAATTTAAATGGGTGTTATATATTTTTATTTGCTAAATCTAATAACCCTATCAACCCATTATCCTATCAAATAATTCCAGGCAGTGAAAAGTGCTAACAAAGTGTCATTGTTTTTTTTAAGTTGTTTATTATGTCTCCTTCACTAGAATGCAAAGTCCAGGAGAGCAGGATCTTGTCTATCTGATTTCTGTCTGTAACCCAAGGGCTCAACAGAGTATCTGGCTCGGGATAAGAACTTAACACAATGATTGAATAAGGGGATCCTTAACTTGGAAGTGTCCAACTTCCTGCTTTTCTGATCTTTCTTAAACGCTGCTTTAAAAAATCTTTCCAAGCATTATTATAGTCCATGTACCTAGGTCTGGGGACCCCAACCCTGCTCAGAGTTTGGATTTCGACCTGGGCTTCCATGTGGGGTCAGGAAACGGTATATTTTTCCTTCAAACTGTGAACCATCAATCCTCTGCATTCTAATTCTGTCACAGTTCTGGGACCCACAGCCCACGAGCAATGGACTTGCCTTATGCTAATGGCATTTCATTTATCATTATGGCGCCGAATGAGAGGAGACTATTAAACTCAGTGTGATGTTTTATTAGTGTATTTTTCTGAGGTCTATGACTCTGCATAACACCATGAATAAAAATGACCTAAATTTCGCTTTGTGAGACATTTTCAGGCTACACTTGCTCAGTCGCGCAAGCCTGGTGATCCCTTTGGAAAAAACCATCAGACTTCATGTATTCCCTTTGGAAAGCATTACTGCAGGTGTGGCTTTAATTTAGTTTTATTTGAATTTTTTGCATTTGATAATAACTCTGGTTTCCCATAATATGAACATCACTCGATGCTTTTTTGGTTTTTAGAGATTTTTAGGCTTTAGAGACTTGGGCTGCAGAATGTCTCCCCTATGCCTGAAATTGGCAACATTTGCCACAGTGTTAAAAAATGGTGTTTGTGAGTGTGGTTGAAATTGTTCATAGCCCTTTCTGATTTGGAGTGTCATATTTGCTGTGTCTGATGTACTGCATTTAAACAGAAATGGCTCGCTCTTTGCTTTGGAATTGAGTTTGAAATTGAATGGGTAGTTATTCAAGCAGCACTGTTATATGAAAACGTAAGGAATGGATGTGGGGTGGGAGGAGGGTCACTCTGTCTTGTCTCCTGGATTTGACATTATGAAGACCTACTTATCTATGTAAAAGTGAGCCACTTGGCCCTCCAGCTCCTGTAACATAATTTTTAACAGCAGAAAAGAGAAAAGAGGTACGATAAGATAAGTGGACTCTCCTAAATTCCATTGGACAGTTCTCACATGTCTCTTCAAAAGGGACAGCTGATAAGAACTGTGTCCCAAACCTTCCCCTCTCACTGGCAACAAGAGGAAATTCTGCTGCTTACACACTACCATATTTTGAGGCTGTAAATATTGCTTCACGGATTCCACCAGATATTTTCAAAATACTTGAGGGCTTTTTTTTTTTCCCCTTTCAGAGTCAATAAATCATCAGGGGGAAAAAAATGCTGTGTGCATAAAGATGTTAATTAACATGATCAATACCAGCCAGAAGATATTGGAAGCTACCGCTAATGTGCAACACTCTGGAAATTGTTAATTATGGTGCATGGACTAGGATGAAAGATAATGCATTCATTGAAATGATAATTAGAAAGACTTGGATACATGGAAAATATTTAAGCTCAAATAGCAAGGGAGAGAAAAATCACAGAATTCTATAGACATTGTGATCACAGCTACATCAGTATAACTAGATGGGCGGATACAAACTAGAAGAGGAGGCAAAAATGAAAATAATAGTTGTATTAAAGAATTAGTTGGGGGCCAGCCGAGTGGTGCGTTGGTTAAGAGCTGGCTTGGGATGCCAGCTCTGAGCAGCAGGGCCCCAGTTCGGATCCCACATGAGGGCCAGTGACACTGCCCTCTACAGCTAAGATGATGAACAACAGCTCAACCTGGAGCTGGGTTGCCATGAGTCGCCGGCAACGGTGTAGGCTGCAGCCCCTGCTGCAGTGGGGCTTCCATAAGCTACCATGTGTGGCCGGCAGCCAGTGTGAGCGGCTGGCAGCCAGTGTGAGCTGCCAAGAGCCACCGTGAGCGGCTATCCAGAGGCCGGTGACCGATCTGCCTCACCCGGGAAGAGCACAATGATAATACCAACTTTGGCTAGTGAAGCAACGTCCTCCACAACTAGACTGAAGAACAAAACGACAGCAACTTGTCTGTTCCCCTTCCCCCATTCCCCAGCACTGTTCACTCCCCCAATTCCCCAATAAAATCTTAAAAAAAAAAAAGAATTAGTTGGATTAAAGGTAATTAATTATTATTTAAAATCATTTTGAAAAGCCAAACATTCTTTTTTAGAATAACGGTTTATAAAAAAGCAATGGCAGAAATGTACAATCAGTTTAAATCTTTTAATCTAAAGTCTACAACTTCGTTCATCCTGGAGTTCATTAATAAGGTAACATCCAACTTGTAGACTCATTTAAATTCTCCACATACTTGTACTTACTTAGAAAGACAAAGTTGAAATTATTCAGAGAGACTTCCAAAAAGGAAAAAAAAAGAAAGTTATCCTGTTTTAGGATGAGATGCTCTCAGACATCACCCAGGAGAAGCTCCTCAGACTAGGACTAGATAAGGCAGTCCCTGGTGTGCGACAGACCTAGTGTGTGAGTCACAGAGGCATCCTGTGGTGGGGGGATTATGACAAGATTCATACAGCCCACTGAGGAGTCCAGGCAAGGGCCCACGTTCGGCCCCTAACCCCTGCTAGCCAGCACATGCACTGACTGCACAGCTGTGCTCTCAACAGCCTGCCTGGGACCTTTTCAATGTGTGCGGAGTTGTCCTTTCTCTACCCTGTTCAAGGCCAGGCAGCCTATCTGTCAGAATTCCCTCTGCTCTGCCCTCGACCCACTGCTGACTCCCAGGAGTCAGCACCATCTGCTCAGTTCCTAGAAAGCATTACCTCTTGTTTGACTAAGTGCTGTCCTCACCGCTCTGGGCCCCTGGGAAGAATGGCCAGAGATTTACTTCACTCAGGGACAGCCACTCTTTATCGTTAGAAATTCTAACATGAGTCTTGCTGGCCACACTGGATCAATCCATCTCCTATAGGCAGAGCCCCATGAACAGAGTGGTCCTGATTTGAGATATTATGCTTTTCTCTGAGACATCCTAGAGGTCACTGCTGGTACCTGGTTCCAAGTCCAGGCCTGGAACCGCAGAGTTCAGAAGACCTGCTGCACGTCCCCATTTGCCTCTCAGCCTAGCTCTCGGTTGATGTCCTTCCTGACATTCCCTGTGCTTTGTGCTCCTCAACCTCTGAACACCACGAAGCTGCTCAACTGGAACCTGTAGAAAATGGTTGTTCAGGTTAACTGAAAGCTTTTTATTGCAGCTACAACAGGAAGAGGCAACACTGTTACCTACCTGCTCTGTTCCTTGGACAAGTGACTTAGCCTCTAAACCTCAGTTTTCTTATCTGTAAAATGTGGGGATAATCATGGTAGCCTCCTTGCCGGGTTACTATGAGGATTTGGTAAAACGGTATATATAAAACATGTAGGACAGTAAGTATGTGCTGAGGTAGCTATTGTATTTCTCCTAATCTTTTTACCTGTTAAATGGGAATTCCTATCTTTACCACCACCCTTAATGGTTGTAGCCATCAAATAAGTTCAAAAGCTGAATCTGCTTAGGAGAGGTGTCCAGCACTGTCAATGCCAGGCCATGTCATCACAGTGTGGCGAGCCTTCCCACAGTGACACGGGCATCATAAAGTCTTGGGTCCTGGAGACTCTTGGCACCAAGCAGCTCAGGTCAGCCTCATCACACCTGTGCAAGAGGACAGTTATCCCCACATCAGAGATGAGGAGGCCAAGGCTAGTGGGCCAGAGACTTGAAGGGACTTGCCCAAGACCCCTAAACTAATTAGTAGCAGGACCTGGTTTCAAACCAGATTTGTCCAACTGTAAAGCCTGTATTCTTAACCACTATTTTGTAACACCTTTTTCTACCAGTCAAAAAATATAGATGGGAGGGGGTTTGGGGGGCAGGGTGAAAAAAGTGAAAGGAGTAAGAAATACTACATATTGGTAGTTACAAAATAGTCATGGGGATATAAAGTATAGCATAGAGAATATAGTCAATAATATGGTAATAATTATGTATGGTGCAAGGTGGATACTAGACGTATTGGGGGATCACTTCTTAAATTATATAAATGTCTAACCACTATGCTGTACACCTGAAATTAATATAAAATAAGATTGAATGTCAACTGTAATTGAAAATTTTTAAAAAGGGGAAAAGGTGAAGAGGAATAAGAGGTTCAAATTTCCAGGTACAAAACAAATAAGCATGGGGATGTAATGTACAACATGGATATATAGTCAATAATATTGTGATAGAATGATATGGTGTCAGATGGTTGCTGGACTTATCATGGCGATAAACTTCTTTAGGTATATAAATGTTGGAGAACTATGGTGTACACTTGAAACTAATATAATATTGTATGTTACCTTTATTTCAATAAAAATTTTTAAAAATAAATGAAATGAAACATGAACATTAAATAAAAAATTCTGCTATACATTACATGAAAAATGTGTCAATTTTACTAAATGTCTATTGAACTGAGGGTATGTAACACAAATTTGTTGTATGTTTTTTTATAAGGTTTTTTTGGTTTTGTTTTCTCTTATTTGATTTGCTTCTGCATTACCTCTTTATCCTAAAGCAGAGCATGGATGCATGTGTGTGTAGCTGGGCAGAGAAGGGGCTGGGGTTGGGCGTGGTTCCAGATCACAGAAGGCCCTGGTAATCTAGAACTTCTGTGGCTGATGATTACTGCAAGCTCTTTTTTTTTTTTTCAGTTACAGTTGATATACAATATTGTAATAGTTTCAGGTGTACAACATAGTTATTAGTCAATTATATAACTTACAAAGTGATCACCTTGATAAGTACTATAGACTCTTTAATCAAGATTCTGAGGTCCAGGGAGTCTGTGGCTATGAATCTCTTGCAGGAAGGTTTGGTATTAAAGAATCTTCATAGTCCTTTTGACCCAATTGTCTTGCCGTGGTGGGTCAGAGACCACTCTTGGCCTTAAAATCTTCTTCCTCTAGTCTTGTTAGAGAAAATTGCCATTCCTCTAAATTGCATTCCAAGCCTGTTAGTCATTCTGGATTCAGATTTAAAGAAACTATTGATGCAATTTGTATTTTAAGAATTGGAATGGGGGAAATAACATATGTTTGTATTAACGAGAGAAAACAATAGCAATTGCATCCACATATTATGGTTGGGTCTCAGATTTGATGAACTCTGGAATGAGATGGAAAATGTAATAGGCATGATTCTGAAAATTGAATAATCAGAATTCCATGTGGCTCCAATTGTAATGGATGGAAAGACATAAGCAAAATAAAAGGATGGTTTGCGAGTAAACTTTTCTGAGACTGTCACCGTAAAAGTGGATTTATCTCTCCAATTGCCCAATTGAACTGTGGAATAAAGAACTCAACTTCTGAATTTGAAGTTTCACATTTTAAGTCAAATTTTGAACAAACAAATCCAGACACTTTTAAATTCATAGGATTAATCATCTGTCTTTACACCAATAACAAGAAAATTGAATCTGCAAAATTATGTTCAGTATATGGTTTTCAGGCGTGTAATTATTGTTCAATTTCTTCTGCTCTCTTTTGAAACTCAAGTCCATTTCAAATCTTTTGTTAATAAGCAATTTAGTTCCCAGAGAATGGTTTCTTTGTGTTGGTAATTAAGTGTGATATTTACACAAAGAAAATAGTGAAATACAGTCTCTTCCAAAAAGAACATTCTAAAACGTTCTACTGAGTATAAAAGCATGACCCTGCAGTGCTAGAATTTCTTCTGGTGATGCCAACAAAAACTCCTTGAGTTATTTTACAAGGAACTTAGAAAGAAAGTCTGATTCCTCTCAACGACATATCTGCTCCTTTTACATGTGATAGTTAAGGAAATGATAAAACCGCTCAATAGCAATTGTGAAATAAGTTTATTACTTGATAGTTCGGCATTAAATCTTACCACTGTGGCATGCATTTGCTTCTTAGGCAGCAAATACTTGCAGGGCAAGTGTATTTTTGGCACATTTTATGTAGTTACAGGTGTGAATTTTTTCCTAAAGTGAAAACTGGACTTTAGTTAACATACCAACAAACATGCATAGCGCACGCGCTGACCATGTGACAGGCACTCTGCCAAGGGCTGCAGGAAAAACAAGTCTGAGTTAATGGGGCCGACTCTCACCAGCACCCAGTCTGGTCAGGAAAATAAGATAAATTGGGTTTTGATAAGCAAAGGAGAAAGGGTAAGAGATTCCACTGACAGGCAATGGGGTGGCAGGGAGAAGGAGGCAACCATGGCATGGGAGGGGGAAATGCAAGACATGTTTAGGTAAGAGGAAGTAAAATACATACAGTGGTTGTTATTACATTTATTATGGGCCAGGCACAGTGCTAAATGTTTTATTTGCAATATGTCATGTATGGTGACCCCCTCATTCTGGTTTGTGTGGGATTTTCAGCACTGAAAGTCCTGCATAACGGGGTGCCTCTCCATGCAGGGACTGTTGGTCACCCTGCATGCATTCCTCATAATGACTTTGTGAGATCTATCCTACTCTCCTCCTCAGTTTATAGATGAGGGATGGAAGGTCAGGGGCAGAGGAACATATCCAAGACTGCATGGTTGCTAATACGTGGGGAGCTGAGATAGAAAACAGAGTGCTGTTAACCTCTAGTGCAAGGCATGAATCCTCAGGCTAAAACGGAGCATTTGCACAGCACAGTTCCAGGTGACAAAATGAAAAATGGAAGTCAGTTCAAAACTGGTAGAATCCAAATTCAAGGACTTTTCCTACAGGCACTGGAGGGTCACTGAAGGCTTCTGAGTAGGAAGAATGTGGTGGAACCTTCCCTGATTCATCTGATATCGATGGCACCAAAGCAGTTAGTTCAAATAATCCTTTGTCCCCATCCCTCTTTCTAGCTCTAGAAATCTACATCTCACCCGATAATGCTGCTTCTCCCAAACCAGAAACAAACCAAAGGAAGCATTTCTAAGATCAAAGAAATGCATCCTGTTCCCAACCCATTTCACGATTTTCCTCCCCCTTTACTTGGTAATATTTTCCCCATGTTTCTCTCTATAGCAAAAACTAGAAATACTCGAAAGGTTGTAAGTGGTTTTGCTTAAACACACTTCTCTTACAGTCTATCATGTCTCAAATCTCATTTCCTTAAAGGAATAACAGGTCTAAGAGGGGCTGGGTGGGTCCAGGCTTTTCTCTGAGAGATGAGAAGAAGCCAGGCACATAAATTTGTGTGTGGCTTGATTTAGAGTCTGTGTGTGTGTGTGCACATCTTTTGTCATTTTACCAATTTCCTGTGAGTCTGCTTATTCCCTTTTATTGCCTTTTATTCTGAACGGTTCTGTGGTTTATTTGAGAAGGGGTGAGGCGGAGATCTACTCATGCTGTCTGTTGAGATGTATGCCATCTTAGAGCAGCATAATTCCATGGTCTAGTGCAAGACAGCTAAGCAGAGAAAAGTCCATTCAGAGAGAAGGTGGTAATTTTCATGAAGTGCCTCTCCCTATCTGATTCAAAGAGCTACATTATGCAGAAACCTGCAACCGCAAGCCTTTGTGCTGGAAACATCCATTTAGCTGCTTTCCATAACGTTTCCTGCCAAGTCACCAGGTCCTTACACTCCAGAGCTCCTGCTTATTTGAAATTGAAATCATTCCCTTTGCAGAAACAACCCATCCTTCTCTGTAAGGTCCCGTCCAGTTGGTCAGAACTCCTTTCCGGGAATTTATTTGATGATAAATTATATCAAGAAATTAAACAGAAACCCATTAGTAATGTTGACAATATTCCCCACACACATGAAATATTTAATGAAAATCAGGAGCTAGGGAGTTGAATTTGCACACAAAGAACCTGTGTAAGATGGATGTTCTCTGAATGCAAATGGAAGTTGTTGGTTTTTTCTAAAGAATAGAAATATCTTCTCTTGCAAATACCCAAGAGTTGTCCTTCGTTTTGCTTTTGGTGACAGGGAAATATCCATTTATTAATTTTCTGCCTTAGTTGACCCCTCCTAGAATGGGATATGCAGAGGTCTTTTAAAAGTTCAAAGACATTCTGCATATGGAAGCAGAAGGGTGGAGCCAGCCCAAATGATGGGTATCATCTGCTAAGGAGCTGGAAATGTGAACAGCCAAAAGAACATTTACTCTTCAATGGATGAGTGGACTCGATCAAATTTTAAAAAAGATGGTTTCTGCTAAACTTGAGTACAGGCAGCTGAAGGAATTGCTTAAAATGGGGACAGGTCAAGGTCCTGCTTTGAGTACATCTCTCCCCCTCTGTCTTTTAAGTCTGTTGGACCATCCCATAGAGGTAAATAAGAATACTCTAATAATAGTGGTCCCCTACCCTGACTGTACATTAAAGTCACCTGTAGACTTTTTAAATGCCCTGTGTCCAATCACAATGGACCGATTAAATCAACATTAGGTTGTGGGACAATCCAGATGTCTGTATATGTTTTATATGCCTGCAGACGGGGTCCTGTCAGGAGGCAGAAATCAGAAACCAAGAACTTAATTAAAATAGTTTTTAACAAGTGAAGCAGTTATTGAGGAATGCAGGAAGAAGCTACTAGCTCTAAGGGTGGGGAAAACAAAGTCAGGGCTCTTGCAATTTAGAGCCTAGAGAAGGGGCGCTGCAGGCTGAGATCCCGACCTCTGAGGGTTGTGCTGTCAGATGTCGTTGGTGTCTTACCTCAGAAGATGGAGCTGGATGAGATGCAGACTTCGGAGGAACTGGCTTGCTAAAGCTTATACTTCAGATATAAATGGTTATGGGATTGTGGAAAAACTGGAAATTAAAACCAGTTATTCCTACTGGCACCAACTGCTATGGCCAGGATGACACTGATAGGGACAGAAGACAAGCAAGGTGAGGGGAAAGCCCTTCTCCACATTCCATCCTCTCAGTCTCCTCTAGTGCCCCCTGTTGGTAGAGCTGGGAAAAGGAAAATGCTGTTGGCGGAATCCCAACCGTAGCATTTCAAAACAGTACATAAAAGGGTAGGTGTAAAGTAAGAAATAAGAATAAATATATAAAGTCACAGGATGTGGAGTACAGTGTGGGAGTGGAGTCAATGGAATTGTAATAGATTTGTATGATATCGGGGCGGGGGAGAGTGGGGCAACAGATTGGGGGAGGGGAGTTGTCACTTTGAGGGATAAAAGTATAACGATTACACTGTGTTGTACACCTGAAACTAATAAAAAAATAAAATAAAATAAAATAAAACATTAAAAAAGAAAAAGAATGAATAGCCAGCACCGTTCCTCCAGGTGGTTCTGCTGGGTAGGCAGGGTTGAGAACCATGAACTGTTTAAAGCTACGATTTAAGACTCTCCTCAGGCATTCCTGGTTTGCTTTTGTTTTTTCCCCAGTCCCCAGTCAGTTCAACCTGCCCGTAGTCATCAGCCTGCCCCTTTGGTCTCCTCCATGTTTGCCTTTGGACTCTTGACCTTCAGGTTGCCACAGTTATGGCTTAGATTTGGTCCATGGATTCTCTCAGCTTTGAAGAACTGTGACCCTCCTTGGCCCTGCAAGGACCATGGCTAGGCAATTAAAAGCAAGGGACCGGGGCCGGCCGAGTGGCGCGATGGTTAAGAGCTGGCTTGGGACGCCAGAGGGCCCCGGTTCGGATCCCACATATGCGGGCCAGTGACACTGCCCTCCACAGCTAAGATGCTGAACAACAGCTCAACCTGGAGCTGGGCTGCCGTTGAGCTGGGCTGCCATGAGTCGCCTGCGATGGCGTAGGCTGCAGCCCCTGCTGTAGTGGGTTGCCATGGGCTACCATGTGTAGCCAGCAGCCCGGCGGCCAGCAGCCACAGTGAGTGGCCATCCAGAGGCCACGGCTGATCTGCCTCGCCCGGGAAGAGCGCAATGATGGTGCCAACTTGGGCCAGTGAAGCGACGTCCTCCACAACTAGACTGAGGAACGAAGCGACAGCAACTTGCCTGTTCCCCTTCCCCAATTCCCCAGCGCTGTCCCCATCTCCCCAATTCCCCAATAAAAATCTTAAAAAAAAAAAAAGCAAGGGACTGGACTATGATGTCCATAGAGTTTGTTTTGGCTCATAATTTCTGGGACCATAGTTCCCTGGAAGCAGGCAGCTCTGGTGGTCCGTCACCACTTTGTGTTGATGGCCAGTCCCAACAGTGGCCAGCTGCCATTGGCTTTGGTGAGAACCTAAATAGGAAAAAATATGTTATCCTATGAGTTGTGGCTGAATAAAAACATGACCTCTCAGGCCTATGCTTTTGTTCTCTGGAAATCCTGGTTGGGTTCTTTCTGTGAGGTATGGGGTTCCTCGCTTATGAAACTCCCAGCCAGTTAAATCAGAAGAGCAATAATGCTAGTCCTGCCCACTGTGAGGACCTCCCACCACATGGAAACACTATAAATCCCCATTGAAATGATTAGAATGAGTGCCAGCAGGCTTCAGTCATTCATTTAATAAATGTATACTCAGCACCTACTATAACTGGGTAGTATTCTAGGCACAGCAGTAAACAAAGCCATGTATTGCCTTCATGAAGGTGGCTTGGGAAGAAAGATAGTTAAGTACATAAATAAGTAAGCTTATAATGTAGCAGATGGCATATTGTCTTCATGGAGGTCACCTGGGAAGAGAGAAAATAAGTAAATACATAAGTAAATCTATAATGTATCAGATTAGTTCTGTATTACTGTGTAACAAATTACCTCAAATTTAGCACCCTCAAACAACAAATATTTATTATCTCACAGTTTTTGAGAGCCAGAGCTTGGGAGCTGAGTAGCTGGGTGGCTCTGGCTTAGGGTCTTTCATGAAGTTGTAGTCCAGTTGTCACGAGGGTTGTGGTCTCACCTGAACACTCGTCTGGCTTCGGGAGATCTGCTTCCAAACTCACTCATGTGACATTATCATGAGGCTTTGCTCCTCACCATGTGGACTTCTTCAGAAAACTGCTCACAACTTGGCAGCTGGCTTCTCCCAGAGCGAGTGGTCTAAGAGAACGAGAGAGTGATCAGGATGGAAGTCATGGTACCTTTTATAACCTAATCATGGAAGTGACATGCCATTGCTTCAATATTCTACCATTCCTAACCCTGATAAAATGTGGGAGGGGGTTATAGGGTGGCATGAATACCAAGACGCAGGGATTCTCAGGGCTGTAAGGGTAATAGTTCTATGGAGGAACAAAGCAGAGTAAAATGATATGGAGGGCGTGGGTTTGGGGCTACCATCGCTCTTGATACAGATGGTTAAAGAGGACCTCACTGATACACAGCAAAGACCTGAAGGAAGTGAGGGGGTAGCTTTGGGGCTTGCTTTTTTAAAGAATTCTATTTCCAAGAAGACTTTTCTTAGCTCCTGCCCCACACCTCATGTTCACTAAGAAAAGAACTCCTACTGTGTGCTCCCAGAATACCCACACTTACTCTCTGAAAGCTCTCTCCATCCTGCAGTGTCGTCTTTCTTTCTCTTCCACTAGAGGGTGAGTTATTCAGTGCCACGAGCAATGCTTTATTTGTCTTTGTAGCCCCAATAAAAGATCAGTAAATGTTTGATGAATGAATGAAATGAATGAGTTTACATTCTCTGCATTTTTTTTTTTAGAAATTTGGCTTGAACTCCTCTTTAACATTACATGTTTTAAATTAAACATCAATTATCTTTTGTCTAAAGCAAAAAATTGTTGGGCATGGGTTCTTATAGCCACTCGAAGCATATAAAGGCACCCCTCTGCCGCTCTGTCAATTGCATTGCCTACAGACACTGTTCGTTTATGAAGCGTGCCATATGGAACAAAAATATGTGGCAACTTATTGAATGGGAACATTTTGTGAGAAAATATTTTTGTTCCCATGCAGCAATGTTGCTATTAAATAGCTTCTAAATATGTAAAAGGAAAAAAAAAAGAAACCTCAGAGTGGCAATAGAATACCCTAAGGAGTCTAGAAAGAATGCAAAACAGTTATGTTATTCTATAATGAAAACCAGATATGAGCGATATTATTTCTTCATACCCTCCTTCCCTCTGGCAACTATTTCTTTCTAAATATATGTCCCTTGTCCCATAAATCACGTGGTCTAATTCACCCACAACACAGCTCGGGACCAGAGGCAGCCGCTTCTACAAAAGGACAGTTTGTCACTCACAGAAATATGTCTCTCTTGTGTTTGGGAACCAAACCATCATTCAGGCATCAGTAGTGTCCCCTCCTGTGACTCCAGAGGTCTTGTCTGGCATCTATTAGGTTGTTGGAAAAGTCATGATGTATTTTTCCTATGTTTTTCATTGCAACAATGCATCATGATTTTTCCGACAACCCAATCGTTTAGGATTGCTCCCAAATTGCAGCCCTGAGAACGTAAAGTACCAAAGCCACAGAAAGTATCACATGCATAGGAGTCACCTCGGCATCTTGTTAAATGCAGGTTCTGGTTCAGAAGGTCTGTGGTGGGGCCTAAGGCTCAGCATTTGTAACAGTGAATGTTTTGAAGATACTAAATAGTAAGATACTAACATAGGTTTGGAGAGTCCAAAGTTTACCTGTCTGCCTACTTTTGTAGGTGGTTCGAGATTTCTTTTTTCCTTTTCTTTTTAAAAATCATCCTAATGAGGAAACCCCCTAATGATCAAGAAACAGTTTTATTAACTTGCAACGTTGTGAAACCATTTATTCTCCACAAGATAATTTACATTTCAGGTCTCGGCTCTTTCAAAAGCTTAGTTTGAAAAACAACATGTTCCACCATACATTTAAAAAAAATTTTTTTTCAGCTGCAGTTGACATTCAATAGTGTTTTATATTAGTTTCAGGTGTATAGCATAGTAGTTAGACATTTATATACTTTATACAATGATCCCCCAATTAGTCTAGTACCCACCTGGCACTATATACAGTTGTTGCAACATTACTGACTATATTCCCTATGCTGTGCTTTACATCCCCATGACTATTTTGTAGCTGCCAATTTGTACTTCTTAATCCCTTCACCTTTTTTATGTGAACAAGTAATGCCAAGGAATCTATAATTTATTTTTCAATCCAAACAAAATCCTTACTTCTGCCTCCACATCAAATATTCTCTCTTTCAAGTATTTCCAAGTTGGAAATGAGCAAAGAAAAATGTAGTCATTAAAAATAAAATTAAAATAAAATCTAAAAGTTATATTGATAACCCCATACAAACTTCCAGCTCAGCACCGCTCTCGTGAGCTCCAGCTGCATGAGAAGAATGGGGGATTTCACCGACGGTTTGTTTTATTTGTATGATTTTAAGATTTATTAGTTTTACATTTGAAACTTTTATTATTTTAAATTTCACTATGTTATCATTTTTAAATAATGAAAATATTTTTTGATGTGACACCGATAGATACTCCAAGTAGTGCACAGAGGGCTGGGTTACTCACGAGTCTTTGGCCTCGGTGTATTCAATTTGTCTTATCAAGATCATAGTGGCTGGAGGTTGTTGACTTTTGTTTGTTTGTAAAAGATTTCTCAAATGCAAAAATGTATCGGAATGAATAGGCGCTGCCCTGGCTTGTATCTTTCAAGCAGCTCATCCCATGCCCCCTCCCTACCCCACCCCACCCTCACTCCTACAGCCCTCACCCCCGTCTAAATAGGAACGTAGCACCTGTGCCCAGAAGGCCTTGGAGAGCCACTGATGGGGTCTCTGCAGGAGCCAAACCCGGCTAGGCATTCTCCTCTCAACAACTACCAGCTATGAGTCATATCGGTCTCCAACTCAACGTGTCTCACAGCTCTCAAAGCATTTCACAGGGTGAATTTGGATATATTTAAATGTCTATACTTAGTGTGTTTGGAGTAATCACAGATTTCCCACCTCACTTTAGTTGTGAGCCTCAGTGCTACCTCAGAGATGTTGAGAGCATCTCTAACTTCTGAATATTTAAAACGGCCAGAACAAGGAAACCCAGCAGATTCCTGCCTTCAGTCAGCAACAGATTCTTCATACCTGCTACCCTCCTCCACCTGCTTTTGGCTGCTTTTAACTATTTTCTAAATTTTCTTTGGAAAATGTAAACTAGAATGCCAATTAGATCAGTACCTAGCATACAGATGTACCTAAAAAGTTGATTAAGTACGTAGATGAAACAAAAGTGGCATCTGTAAATATCTTCCACTCAGCCACTTGTAACAACACATACATGTGAATAATTGACATTTTACGAAGGTTTCACATACATCACCTCAAATGATCTTCAGTGTGGCTCTGTGATATTGGAGGGGAATAACCCAGTTTCATTGATGAGAATGCTGTGACTCAGAGATTAAGGGATTAGTCAAGCCCACCAGCAAGTAAATGGCAGAGCCATGTTTTGCACTCGGGTCTTTTAATTCCAAATCTCACGCTTTTCATGCTATATCACCTTACCTCACGTAAGGCTGGAAGACAGTTTTGAACCTAGATTTGATGGAACTGGTCTGGATACATTTCCAGTATGTCACAATTCTCTGTTTTAAGATTTTTTTCTTGGCTCAAACATCCAGACTTTAGAATAAAAAATATATACTTCAGAGTCTAACCTAGGTCAATGCATGCTACAGGGGCCGTTTTATGGAGACACCACAGGAAGTAAAGAGGGAGCTGAATATAGGGAGCACCCAGATTCTACTCTTTCCAAGTTACTTTGACTTTTTTTCTGTTTTATAAGTTGGAATGCAACTTTTAAAATACACCAACTCTTGGGGGTGATCAGTTAGCCCAGTTGGTTAGAGTGTGGTGCTGATAACACCAAGGTTGCCAGTTCGATCCCCGCACGGGCTACTATGAGCTTTGCCCTCCATAAAAGAGTCAACTATGTCATTGAAGCATGAAAGCAATGTGTAACCAATGACCATGGCTATTCTCCAATAAAATTAAAATAAATAAATAAATAATATAAAATATACCCACTCTTGTAGTGTAAAGAGCTCCAGAAGTCAGGAGACCCAGACCTGTGTTTAGCACTAGCTTAGTCGCCATCTATGTTTGGTTAGCTTGGGGCACTGCTCATTGCCACTCTATGACTCAGTTTCCCCCTTTGGGAAAATAAACCAGCAGCGCTTTGTGAGGAACAAACAAAGCAATTCTTACTTTGGGAATAAATGTGATGCATTCTCACATGTATGCCCTGCTGGGGTAGGGGGCAGGTGGGAGTGCTGGTTAGGATGAGGGGAAAACAGTCAAGAATTCTCTACAGCCTAGAGGCTGGTAGAACCTGTAGGGAAATTCCTATAACTTGCCCAAGCATCATCCTGCCCTGGGAAAGGACTTGAATGGTCCTGCAGAGAAATTAGACCCTTTTTCTGTTCCCCATTTGGAAAGTTGGTGTCATCAAAAGAAGTGGGATCTTTTGAGGAAAGAAAGAATGTTTGCCATGTTAATACTCAGTTCTTTTCCCTCAGGGCCCGAGAGAAGACGACCTTGTAATATACTGATATACATCTTGGAATAGATCAGAGAATCGTCCTGAGCTAACATCCTGGAAGCAAGCAGAACATCAAAAGCTGGCTTAAGAGGATCCATAACTCGTGGTAACTGGAATCACATAATTCGACTATGGGATTTTTGTTTTCCTTTGTTCAATATAATTTCAAGCTGAAGAGGCAACAGGGAAGAGCAGAACTAGGACAAGGAGTCTGGGTTGAATCTCTGGGTTTAAACTCTGATTTAATCTCTGCTGTCACTTACAAACCTGGTGAATTCAACTTCTTCATATATAAAATGGGTTTATCTTGGAATTTGAACAGGTCAGTAAATAATGCTTTTCTCCTCCTCCAAATAAGAATCTGAGTAAAATTAAAATAGACATGAATCAAATTGGAGGGTCAACATCAGTGGGCCAGTGGGTGTGCAGGCCCTTGGCCCCCACCAGTTGGAAAAAGGAAGCAGCTTCTTCTGGTGGTAGTAGTGTGAGACAGACTGGAGGGGTCTGTGACAGAAGCCTGGAAACATGAGGACAGAGGACAGGGCTCCTCAATTAGATACCGCCACCACCACGCCTTGTAATTGGTGAAATAACTAAATGAGACCAAGTAAATGGGGCACCAATCAGAGAGCCAGTGACCATTTGTGAGTGTTTTCTTTCATTCCTTCTCCTCCCCTCTCCAACCTGCTTTAGAAAATGAGAAAGACCAAGTTCTGTAGCAGCTCCCCTGAGACACTTTCCCCAGGGCAACCCCGTCTATCTCCGCCTGCTTCCATGTCAGCTAGGACAGCCGTACATCCACGTTTCCCCAGGGCAGGCTGGGCTTGCTGTGCAGTGCCTGTGACCTGCCCACTTTAGCATTTGCTGGACAGAAAAGACCGGCTGGGTGATACTTATCCAGCCACCCTCTTTCTAGCAGGAAATGTTAGGCATAGAAATCAAAGATTCTCCTCCCTTTCCTTCCAAATTGCTGCTTTTCCTCGCCTCTTCTCCCATTCCTTCTCGAGCTCCTTCACTGGGTTCTTTTTAATAAAGGTCAGCATTTCCCAACTGTGGTTCCTTTCTCTTTTCTTATTTCCTTCTACCTGTCCTCTCTGGATGATCCCACCCACTCTAGATCTTCAACTACACAAACTGCATTTGAACTGACCTCCAAATCCCCGCCTCCTGCCCTGAGTTCCTGCTCACGTCTCCAGCTGCCGCGTGTCCACTTGGATTTCCTTTGAACATCACAGAGGCAACTTCTTTTCTTTTTGTGTTATTTTATTTTTCATTTATTTTTTTATGATTTTTTATTTTAAAATTTGTATTAAATATAGCTAACATACAATACTATATTACTTTCAGGTGTACACCATAGTTATTCATTTATGTAACTTAAAGAAGTGATCACCATGATAAGTCCAGCAACCATCTGACACCGTACCATGCTACCACGATATTATTAACTATATTCCCTATACTGTACATTACATGTATATTTGTTTTATACCTGGAAATTTGGAACTCTTATTCCCTTTCACTTTTTCCTCCGTTTTTAAAAATTTCAATTACAGGGCTGGCCAAGTGGCTCAGTTGGCTAAGAGTGCAAGCTCTGAGCAACAGGGTCACTGGTTTGATTCTCACATGGGCCAGTGAGTTGTGCCCAAGCTGAGCTGCCAACAGGTAGCAGGATGGCTCAGCTGGTGAGATCACATGTTCCTAACAACAAGGTTACAGGTTCAACTCCTGCATGGGATGGTGGGCTGTGCCTCCCTACCCCTTATCCCCTCTCCCCCACAACTAAGATTGAAAACGGCACCTTGAGCTGAGCAGCCGCACACTGCTGATGGGTGACCGGATGGTGACTGGACTTGGAACTGAGCTAGCTGTGCCCTCCACAACTAAGACTGAAGGACAACAACTTGGCTGTTCCCCTTCCCCAATTCCCCAACACTGTTCCCCTTCTCCAATTCCCCAATTAAGAAAAAATTCAATTACAATTGACATTCAGTATTTTTATATTAATTTCAGGGGTACAGCATAGTGGTTAGACATTAATATAGCACTCACCTGGCACTATACATAGTTATTACTATATTATTGACTAAGTAATAATTATTACTATATTATTGAACTGAACTATAGTTAAGTTCGTGAACTTTGTTGCAATGATGTTGCTAACTTTTTTTTATATCAAGGGATTATTCATTATGAATTTGTACCAACTGGACAAACAGTTAACCAAGTTTACTATTTGGAAGTGCTGAAAAGGCTGTGTGAAAGAGTTAGACAAAAACGACCTGGTCTTTTCGCCAACAATTCATGGCTCTTGCATCATGACAATGTACCAGCTCGCACGGCACTGTCTGGAGGGAGTTTATAGCCAGTAAACAAATAACTGTATTGGAACACCCTCCATACTCACCTGATCTGGCCCCCAATGACTTTTTTCTTACCTGAAGATAAAGGAAATATTGAAAGGAAGACATTTTGATTACATTTGGGACATCAAGGGTAATATAATGATAGCTCTGATGGCCATTCCAGAAAAAGAGTTCCCAAATTGCTTTGTAGGGTGGACTACGCACTGGCGTCAGTGCATAGCTTCCCAAAGGGAGTACTTGGAAGGTGACCATAGTGATATTCAGCAATGAGGTATGTAGCACTTTTTCTAGGATGAGTTTGCGAACTTAATTGTCCGACCTCATACCCTGTGCTTTGCTTTACGTCCCCATGACTAGTTTGTAACTACCAGTTTGTACTTGTTAATCCTGTCACCTTTTTCATGCTGCCCCTAACCCTCTCCCATCTATCACCCCAACAAATCTAGTACCCATCTGACATCAATACATAGTTATTACAATATTATTGACTATATTCCTTATGCTATATCCTACATCTCCACAACTACTGTGTAACTGCCAATTTGTACTTCTTAATCACTTCCCCTTTCTCATTACCCCCAACCCCCTCCCATCTGGCAACCATCAAAATGTTCTCTGTATCTATGAGTTTGCTTCTGCTTTTATTTGTTAATTTTGTTCTTTAGATTCCACATATAAGTGAAATCACATTACATCTGCCTTTCTCTGTCTTACACTCCACTCAGCATAATACCCTCCAGGTCCATCCATGCTACTGCAGATGTCAAGAACCCATTCCCTTCCATGGCCAAGCAATATTTCATTGTATATATATATATATATATATATATATATATATATATATATATATATATATACCATCTCCTCTTTATCCATTCTTCCATCGACAGACACTCAGGTTCTCTTCATACCTTGGCCATTGTAAAAAATGCTGCAATGAACATATGGATGTACATATCCCTTCAAAGTAGTATTTTGGTTTCTTCAGATAAACACACTGAAGTGGGATTACTGGGTCCTTCTTTGTCTCTTGTTATAGCCTTTGTTTTAAAGTCTATTTCTTTTGGTATAAGTATTACTACACCAGGTTTTTTTTTTTTTTGCTTCCATTTTCACAAACTATCCTTTTCTACCCCTTTACTTTCCATCTGTGTGTGTCTTTCAATCTGAAGTGATTCTATTATAGGCAGCATATGTAAGAGCTTTGTTTTCTTATCCATTCAGCTTCCTATGTCTTTTGATGGGAACATTTAATCCATTTACATTTAAAGTAATTGTTGATAGATATGTAGTTATTGCCATTTTATTATTCATAATTTTGACCTATTTTTTTCCATCTTAAAGAAGTCCCTCTAATATTCCTTGTAATACTGGTTTGGTGGCGATGAACTCCTTTAGGTTTTTCTTGTCTGGGAAGCTCTTGATCTGTCCTTTGATTCTATTTATTATTATTATTATTATTTTTATTATTATTTTTATTTTTATTTTTTTAGCTGAGTCATCCTGCCACCTATTGGCAGCTCAGCAGCAGCTCAGCTCTGGCTGGGAATTGAGCCAGCGACCCTGTTGCTCAGAGCTCACACTCTTGAACGAGCTCTTAACCAGCTGAGCCACTCGGTCAGTCCTGTCCTTTGATTCTAAATAATAGCTTTGCTGGGTAGAGTAATTTTTGTTGTAGGGCCTTGTTTTTCATCATGTTGAATATTTTGTGTCAGTCCCTTCTAGCCTGCAAAGTTTCTGTTGAGAAATCAGCTGACAATCTTATGGGAGCTCCCTTATAAGTTACTAGTTGTCTTTTTCTTGCTTTTTAGGATTCTCTTTGTTTTTAACCTTTGCCATTATAATTATAATGTGTATTTGTGTGGGCCTTTTGGGGTTAATTTGTTTTGGGACTCTGTGCCTCCTGGACTTGTATGTCTATTTCCTTCACCTGGTTAGGAAAGTTTTCAATCATTATTTCTTCAAATACGTTCTCAATCCCTTGCTTTCTCTCTTCTCCTTCTGGTACCACTATGATGTTAATGTTATCACTCTTGATGTTGTCCCAAATGTCTCTTAAACTATCCTCATTTTTTTAATCCTTTTTTCTTTTTTCTGTTCTGTTTGGGTGTTTTCTGCTACCTTGCCTTCCAAATCGCTAATTCAATCCTCTGCTTCATCTAGTCTGCTTGTGATTCCTTCTAGTGCATTCTTCATTTCAGTTAGTGTATTCTTCACTTCTGACTTGTTCTTTTTTTTTATCACTTCTATGTCCTTTTTTATGATTGCTATCTCTTTGTTGAAGTTGTCACTAAGTTCCTTGAGCATCCTTATTACCACTGTTTTGAATTCTGTCTCTGGTAGGTTGCCTGCCTCCATTTTGTTTAGTTCTTTTTCTGGAATTTTCTCCTGTTTTTTCATTTGAGATGTATTTTTTTGTTTCTTCATTTTGGCTGTCTTTCTATTTGTTTCTATGTATTAGGTAGATCTGTTATGTCTCCCAGTCTTGACCAAGTGGCTTTATGTAATAGGTGCCCTGTGTGGCCCTGGCACAGTCTCCCTAGTCACCTTCTCTGAGTGCTCCAGGAGTGTCCCTTGTGTGGGTTGTGTGTACCCTCCTTTTACAGTTGAGTCTTGATTGCTATCGGCACATCTGTGGGTGGGACTGACCCTCATGTTGATTGGCTGTGGGCTTTGTCCACATCCACAGCTTATAGGCTGCTGTGCAGGGGGCCTACCCTACTGAGTGGGCTTCACTCCAGT
Organism: Hipposideros armiger; assembly: GCF_001890085.2. NCBI lineage: Eukaryota > Metazoa > Chordata > Mammalia > Chiroptera > Hipposideridae > Hipposideros > Hipposideros armiger. The sequence continues at coordinate 1,586,261 of NW_017731455.1, read as the reverse complement.
GGGCTCTGTTGCCTATTGAGACTGCCCTTTGGCTGTGACACTTGTGGAGCTAATTGGGTGGTACTCTGCTGTGGTCTGAAGCCAACCTCCAAGTATGTTGGTTCTGGGGCCTCTTTTGAGGGACTCCATTGCAGGCCCAGGTCACCCACTGCCTGTGACCCGCTGGAGACTACCTGGTGGAGCTACAAAGTGATCAGCAGTTATTTGCTGCCTGTGCTAACCCTAAAGATATGTGGGAGATGCTACGCTGCAAACTGAGAACAGCTGCCACCAGTACCAGGCCTGGGATAGCTCCACAAAAGGCCAGGACACACCAAGGCCTGCTGCCACCTGCCAACTCCCTTAAGGTTCAGCTGCTGATAAAGGCTCATGCAGCACACAAGTTGGGTGAGGCAGGGTCTCAGGGAGTCACTAGAGTGGGAAGAATTGTGGTCAACAGGTTAATGTAGACTCGGGTTTGGTTCCAGTGCTGAGCCTGGAGCTACTCAGCAAAAGTCTCATAGCATGCCATGGCCAGCTGCCACCTGTTAGGTCCTGCAGACTGATAGTTTTTCAAGAAAGAATGCAATGCAGGTGGGGCTGGCTGCTCTCAGAGAAATTGCCTCAGGTGTTGGGCAAGTTGTGTGGGGCAGGGTCCCAGTGAGTCAGCAGGGTGGAGCAATGGAGCTCACCAGGCCAATCAGACTCAGATGTGGCCTGTGGGGGAGGGCTCAACATAGGAAATATGGCACCCTGCTGGCTACAGTCGGGGGAGATGCCACACAGGGAAAATGGTGACTGTCCTCCAGCCCTCACTGTGAAGCCCCATACCTCAGTCTACCCTTCATATGCCTCCAATTCTCTCTGAGTCACCTCCCTCCGCTGGAGCCCAAGGTGAGTGCCTGTGAGTGAGAGAATCTGTGCACATGCCATTTAAGAGGATGCCTGGGTTTTCAGCAGCCTTCTGTCCCACCCAGATGGTTGGAATCCCCACTGTTTTCACAGCCAGATAGATGTTATGGGGGCACAACATCTTCCCGGCACACCAGTACTACTTCCCGGAACCAGTACTCCAGGCTGGGGAGGTTGGTGTAGGGCCGGGGTCTCTCGCTCCTTCGTGGGGCAGACCTCATGCCCCACAGCTGAGATCTGCTTCCTAATTCACCAACTGCCACACAGAGGTTTGGGGCTAGCTTATTTCGTATCTCCACCCCTCCTACCAGTCTTGATGTGGCTTCTTCTTTATATCCTTAGCATTAAAACTTCTGTTCAGCCAGACTTCAGATGGTTCTCCAGGTTGTTCTATAATTTAGTTGAAATTTTCATGTGTTTATGGAAGGACGCAGGCACAGTGTTTATCTTCTCCACCATCTTGGATCTCTCCAGTAACTTACTTTCCTATCCTCCTTCCTTCAAACTGCTTGTGAACTTAGACAAGTCCCACCTCCAAGCTGTGTTTGTTCCTCAGTCTGAACAATGCTCAGATAATAACTAAACACTTCTCCTAATGTGTAGTAATGGCCACATGAGAAATGACTTGTTTCAGGGTTGTTTCAGGTGTAAGGTATAAGTAGAATATAATGAAAAATGTCACTGTTACTACTGTGAACTAGACTTTCTGGCTAAACATTCAGGTGACTCTTTCATTGCCGATACTTTATAATAAATGAGTGAAAAGATGATACATATGCAGAAGATTTAAAGAATTAAACATACAGAGCTCAATTTGTAGTTTTCTTATTAAACCATAAATGCTATCAGTCAGTAGTTAGTAGCACCCTGATTTTATATCTAGAGTTGATTAGTTTTTTTTTCTTTTCATAAATCTTTACTTTGAAGTCAGACCCCTCCCAGAATGTGACTTCGGACCAGCTTGTCTTCAAAAATTCTACCTAACATTTTAAGAGTGTAAAGAGGACAGTTTATCCTGCTGTGGTACTAGAACTCAATCTATATTAGAATCTCTCCTAAGAGAATAATTTTAAATACAGAAAACTCGTTATGCACTGAGAGTTCATCTCAGTATATTTTTCTACACAAGGAAAAAAATGGAAACAACTGAAATGTCCAAAAAGAGGGCCATAGTTAAATGAATTATAGTGTATTTGTGTGATGGAAAACAATGCAGCCATTATATATTATATTGCAAGGCTTTGTAACAAGTTGGCTAAGCACTTGTGTTATGATATATGTGAAAAGGCAAAGTAAAAAGCATGTATACCATACGAGCGCAAGAAACTAAGAAGTACACCTGTATATCCTTTGCTTATTTCTATTGCTTCTCCTTCTGCGAGCTGGGAAAGCTGGTGAAGGAGACCATTGCTGCGTCCCGTGCAGCACAGGCAGTGGGGAGCCAGAGGGGACGGCGAAGGGTTAAAGAAACACAAGAGACAAAGATAGATTTAAGACGAGGCCGGGGGACTGCAGTTCTCTCTCTGGAACTGAGTCCCTAATCGGGCCAACGTGTAGCTTTTTTTTTTTTTTTTAAAGATTTTTATTGGGAATTGAGGGGATGGGAACAGTGCTGGGGAATTGGGTAAGGGGAACAGACAAGTTGCTGTCATTTTGTTCTTCAGTCTAGTTGTGGAGGACGTTGCTTCACTGGCCCATGTTGGCACCATCATTACGCTCTTCCTGGGTGAGGCAGATCAGTCGCTGGCTTCTAGACGGCAGCTCACGCTGGCTGCTGGCCGCTCATGCTGGCTGCTGGCTACACATGGTAGCCCATGGCAACCCACTGCCACAGGGGCTGCAGCCTACACCGTCACCGGCGACTCACAGCAGCCAGGTTGAGCTGTTGTTCAGCATCTTAGCTGTAGAGGGCAGTGTCACTGGCCCTCATATGTGGGATCCAAACCGGGGCCCTCTGGCATCCCAAGCCAGTTCTTAACCATCACGCCACTCAGCCGGCCCCCAACATGTAGCTTTTATTAAGAAACTTCAAAGGAGTAAAACTTTTTTTATTTTTTCTGAATCCGTGTGCTAAGTGCCTTAAGGCCAGTTTCCATCAACCAGCCCCATTGTATTCCAACACCTGCTGTGCCTTCGGACTCCCACCCACACAACCCCCAGGATGGTGCTGCTGCAGCTGCGGCCATGAACTGAGGGAGATAACCGACATCATTCTGCCGGGTCCCAGTTTTCCAGGACACTCCCTTGAGGAAGCTTTACCAATATCATTCCACCGGGTCTCAGTTTTCAGAGATACTCCCTCATGACCTCATTAGGTCAGGGGTTGGTGTGGGGGGACAGTCGAGGATGAAGCTGTAAGGCAACAGACCATCTTGGTTTCAGGAGTGGGAACCTCCACCGAGAACTTTTCATTATGAGAACCTTCTCTGCCAGTTTGCCCTGTGGGGAAAATATTTCAGTACTCTCATATTCCTAGTCCTACTTCATTTATCTAAACTTTTTTTTTAATAACTTATGTTTGATTACCAAAGTAATATATGTTCACTTGAAAAGCTCCCTAATTTTAAAGTTCATTAACCACATCCGGTTTGAGGTGAAATTGGAAAATGATTGTTTTTTTCAGCAACCAAAACTTTTGGCGGCTTGCCTCCAAACCGAGCTTGGAATTACATAACTCTCAATTTAGCAGAAAAACTTTTCTAAAAGGGCCAACTTCTCTTCTAGAAACCATCATTTCAAAACAGCTTTTCAGCAGACTATAAATGGATTTTTACTATCATGGTGGTATTTGCAGCATACACATTTGAAAATGTGATATAATTTATGGCCTTTTTAAATGCCATGTAAGAGGTAGTGAATTATAGATAAACAAAGGGATTCTTCTCTTTCCCAAGAGGGCTGTTAGTGAATAATTACCATGGAGAGGTGAAGAAAAAGAGAATAATAAAGACAGTTAAGAAGAAGATGTGGGCTGGGGGGTGGCCATCTTCTCAGAGTCAGGAAGTAGGCTGGGTGTATACACCTGACATCACCAGGCTGACTACTTCATCTCTGTCATATGCATTCAGAGGCCTCTCTGTGGTCCTCATTGGTCTGAATAAATCTCTCCCAGGCCCTAATGTAGACAGGTTTTCACACCACAATAACCCAGAATGATAATTACAAATACAGGTCCCAGGGCCTCACCCCAAACCTACTGAATTGCAATTGCTAGGGTGGGGCTCAAGATTCTGTATCTTAGCAAATTGCCCTGGTCAGTCTCATGCACACTTTACAGGAGAGGGCTCTGAGGACTAAAGTGGGAAATTGACTTGACTAAGGTCATACTGCAGGGTGGTGGCAGAGCCTCCTGACCTCCAGGTCAGCCCTCTTCTGTGGAGGTATCAGGCCTTTGAAGGACAGGCTTGGGTACAAACAGAGGCCTAGATGTGATGGTTGCCTGAGCCAGAAACAAATTTGCTGCTGATCATTGGGCTACCCTTCCCCGAAAGTCTTCCTTGCTTCAGAGAGGTGTCTTTCTGCATCTTTTAGAAGGAACTAAAGAAGACAATTGCAAAATAAAGCAAAGTTTCTGCAAGCATAGTTTTTAGAAAACTAGTCTTTTACAAGGTAATCCATAAAGAAAGAATTCTGTGGTCCACGAAGTCACTGTATCCTTTCTCCCTACCTCGAGTAGTCTCAAGAAGTCACTTATGTGAGCCTATAAAGGCACTGAGAAATCTTTCAGTAAAGAAGCCCGTTTAACTTTCTTCAATCTAGCAGTCCCTGACTCATTTGACAGAAATGCCTCTGTGTGTGTGTGTGTGTGTGTGTGTGTGTGATACTTTTAACATTTTTGAGAAGCTAGTGTCCTTGAGAAACCATCTACTCATGCAGAAGTTTCTTTACTCAAGTCCGTGTCACAAGCCATGAGCTGGCTGGAATGCTGGGAAAGGCATTAAAATTGGAGTCTGGAGACCTGGGTTTTACATTCCTGTTTGACACTTGCTAGTTTTGAGCCTTGGGAAAGCTTCTTACCCCATTTTACAACTGAGGAAACTAAAACTAAGAGATACATGCCCTTTCTGTCCACTCTACTGGGCTGTTGGAGGGCCACACGTGACTGCCTACAGAATAGACAGCACTATAAAAGTAAAGTGTCAGCATGTCTCTTCCTCCCACCCACCTTCTCCCTCAAATGCTCATCACTCAAGAGGCCATTCCCATTCCGAGACCTCATCCTGTCTTGACAAGATGACACCAGGTGTTGATTGAGACACAAATATACAATCAAAGGGTGACCAGCTAGCCCTTGAATTGCTGCAACATCGAGATTCTCTTGTCATTCACAGCAAACTCTCAAAACATTGACTGTAAAAGGTATTGACTCAGGGGTGGAACATTTCTCACTGAATTACAGGTCAGTTATTCACATAATTGATTTTCTTCCATGGAAACATTGGCATTGCTAATACTGTTCCCAGTTAGATGGCAGAGAACAGAACAGGTTCCCTGGGTCTGTGTTTCAATGGGTAGTTCTCTGCCCAAACACACTTCCACCAGTGGCAGCCCCTACTCTCCTTCCTAAGGGAGGGACCTCATTGTAGAGGAAGGGGATAAGGCTGGAAATGGAGGCATGAGGCACAATGACCATAGAGAAATAGCCACTGATGTGTGTCATTGGCTCTGGTGATATGTGACTCATCACTCATCTCTGTGCCACCCACAGTGTTTGGCACAATTCCTACCACCTCCAAGGTTCTTGAGAAATATTTCTGAATGAATAGATGAACAAATAAATGAACTCTGTCCTGCAATACCCCAGCATATCCCATCAGCCATTCTCACCCATGACAGGCCACACCTTACCAAGAGGTTGAAAAGTTAATGTAAGAGACTCATTAATACACTCAGGATATCCAGCAGTGGAGGTCCAGAGATGAGTAGAGCATTCTGTGGACTCTCTGTGACCTCACTGCACAGCAGGGGACATTTATTGAGCTGTAAGTATTCCAGGATAAGGAGATGGCAACATGGGAATTTATTTCCCAAATACATTTTAAGCCCTCAGAGAGTAGGATCCATCTTCATCATCATCATCATCATCATCATCATCACCACCACAATCCTCCTCCTCCTCATCTTCTTCATCTTCATCCTCACCATGTAATCTCCATGAGGACAAGGGTTTTTTGTTTTGTTCCCTGGTACACTCCAGGCATTCAAAACAGCCCCTGGCCTATAATACATGCTTTTGAATCCTCAGCAAACATTGAATAATTATCAATGCTAGAATTCACTGCCTACTTCCTTCCAGGCACCATGCCAAGTACTTTCTAGTTTGTTATTTCAACAACATGAACATAAATAGGTACAGAAATGTCCTAATTTGATGAAGCCTCACTTCATACCTAGGCAATCTGACTCCAGAGAACACAAGCTTACCCACATCCTGCCCCATTATGTCATCCCAGCCACCTCTAATGCTTCTCTTCGTCCCTCACAGTTCTTTGTAGGACAAGTGGTGAATGTTGTCGAATGAGAAGACAAGGTTCTGCACCAAATTAATAGCCCCAGGCTGTTGAATGTGTTACCAGGTTGTGATAATATTCCTTGGCTCTTTGTCTTCTCAAAGGAAAGAATTCAGCCGAGAGACAGCATTGTGTGTAAGTAAAGGATAGTAAGAAGTTTATTAGTAAAGTCAGATACACTCCAAGATGTGGAGCAGACCGATCCCAAGAGGGGGAAAGGCCTCTCCTTACATTGTATGAAGGCTTTTATTGCTATGGGCGGAATTGCCTCCCCCTCTCTGTTCTCTTTATCTCTTTCTGTTCTGCTGAGGTGCCCAGTCCTCCGTTTTGGTTCTTAAGGCAGTTTCTGTCAATTTTCTCTTTAGGATTTGTTTGAGAAGCTCACTAAAATGGTCCGGATAAGCGAGCTGTCTTCCTCCCTTCTCTGGCTTTTAACAACACATCCCTTTGATTTAGGGGTATGTGTAAGTATGGAATCCTGTTGAGCTACTAAGGCATCAGTGTCCTAAGTGAGGGCAGCTGTAAGGGGTCTTGACTCAAGTAGCAGCAGCAAGAGGCTTTCTAACTGGGGCTAGGTCTCTCCTTCACCTGCTTATTTCTATCTATCTACCTACCCTATCGACTGTATCTGATTGCTCTTATCTGAAGGAGCCAGCACTTCAACTGCCCAACACCAAACCAGGGTTAACAAGGAATAGAAACAAGGCTGACCAAATGAGCACTCCAATGTTAAGCCCTGCCCAGCCAGGCAGCTAAGACTTTTATTGACAGGAAAACAAAGATTTCAGAGAGAAATATGATTTACTCTGGCCTGTCTTTAAGTGAAAAAAAAATGGGATGGATCTGTTAAGTTTCCCAAAACTGCACATATAGTGGGTGACAGATCTGGCATTTAAGCTAAGGAAGTCCTGTACCCTTGCTCTGACATCCAAGGCTAGTCTGTCTTCAGAGGTTAAATAATTAGCCCAACATCATGCAACTTACCAGAGACAAAGCTCCACTCATAACCCAGAGTACTTTCCTCTACCCCTGCTGCTTGAGGAAGTTATTTATTAATATTGGAAAGGGTCCCAGGCATTTATCATGTGATAAGAGAAACCAGACAAACATAATACAGAACTAATATGAAGGCAAGGCCAAAGTCTGGCCTTCAGTCAATTAATAAGCTCTCCAGGCATAAAATATTGTTTGTGTTCAGAATAGAGAGACCAGTTGGCACTGCATACCCACCATGAGCAGACCTGTACTGAGAATTTAGTGCACACTAATGTTTTAACTCCCTTGGCAGACACGTTTGCTGCTCATGGACTATCTAGATGCTGCCCATATCCTTGCTGCTGTGCATTTAGGCAAAGCCAGGTGATTCATTTTGGCCAATAGGCTGTGAGGGGGGATGATGTGTATCGCTTCTGGGCCAAAGCACAAAGAGCACACGAACTTTCTACATTCCTTTTTGTCTCAGAAACATTCCAGGTTATGAAGCCTTTGTCAGCCCGAGTGCCTACGTTTCTTTGAGGAGAAAAGCTTCCTGCTGAACTGTACTGGATATGTATTATGGAGGAAAAAGAAATCTTTATTGTGTGTTCAGGCACTGAAATTTGAGGTAAATTTGTTACTGCAGCATGACAGCCTATCCTAACTAACACAGAGGCCTGATGTCACTTAAAAGAAGAACACAGAAGGAAAGGTCACGATGAATTATGCCTTACTCAAAGGCATAATTTATTATATCCTTATTATTTCAATTCTGCCAGGGAGAGACAACATGGGACATTGGAGGGCCAGATGAGAGAATAGACCCCACCCCCCAGATCAGTGTGTCTGTGTTGAGAGCCAGGGTTGGCTACAATTGGATTGGGATGAGACCAGAAAAAACCTCAGTGCCACAAGCAGGGGTTAGAATTATAGCATGATAAGGCTGGGAAGTGAGTTAAAGATCATTTTATATTTGAGGGAAAGGATACTTTGCGATGAGAATTAAATTGTTCTCAGTCATACCACGTGGGCTCCCTCCTATAAACAGAGTGGACGCTGTTGGGTTTTGTGCAAGAGAGTGACAGACTGAAGGTTCTGCTTTAGGAGAAGGCAAGTGGCAGCAGTGTCAGGGTGATTGGCATTTGGAGAAACTAAAGCCAGAAAGAAGGAAGAAGGGCATTTCTAAGGAAAAATCTAGAAAGCTCATCATACTGAACACTGGCCCTAACCCTCTTAAGCTTGATGCATATAAAGATGGGAGGAAATTTTGAGGTAAGAGGTTAGTCTGAGGCAGGCCACACAAAGTTCAGGTCCCAATATCCAGGGATGGGTTTGTACCCAAAGGATGACCCCACCCCCTAAATTGGAGCCAGTCCTTTGTCCAGGGCTTGACATGTGCATGTTCTTTGTCCAGGACATGTTAAATCGCATGTCCAGGAGCGATTTAAAAAACAAAACAAAACAAAAAAACAAAAAACAAAAACAACTAGAGACCAGCCCAACCATCAGCCTTACAAAGAAGTTTTCTCCCAAGGACCTTTGGTCTTTACTTACAGCTATGTGGTATATTTGCTTATTAATTTATCAACCAACTCATTCATTCACAATAAATGTGCATTAGACACTACTGGGTGCCAGGAACATAGACTATTAGGTACTATCTCCCAGGAATGTAATAATGAGAAATAAACCATAGTACCTTCCATTCCTGATGCAGTTTCTATCTACTAGAAAAGATATATTTTGTCACTGCCTAATGTCTAGTTATAAACTGTGATAAGAGTGCTGAGTGAGAAGCACAGGACACTTCAGAACCCATAAGAGAAAAACATGGTCTTATTATTGGATAAAGGAAGGCCTCCCTGAGAAAATGACGATTAAACTAAAAACTAAGAACTAAGCTGAAACTCAAACCAGGAGGACGCGCCATGTTAAGCAGAGAGAAAAGTTGTCTTCAAACGCTGTCAGGAGAGGCCATGACACTTGGAGTTCAGAAAGTCAAGGAGAATGTTGACAGTAGATTAGGAATGGAGGGTGAGAAAGACAAGGGGCCAAGGATGCCTTCTAGTTTTCTGTATTGCACAGCTGTGTGGATGGTGTTGATTCTGACTGAAACCGTGGAAACATGCGAAGAAGCCAGGTTTGGGGAGAAGGAAGGCAACTAATTTGGTTTGGAGCAGTTTGGAAGAACGCAGGCTAGAGCCATAGATGCTGTGCCTTTTGTCCGTTGATAAGGACACTTAAGGACTTCTTGTTTTCCAGGTGGTGATATGTCCTGTTCTCAATGCCTTGCTGGAGGACCCCAGCCTTTAGGACTGAACGGTCCCTTTGCAGAACCCTGATCAGAGGAACTGGAATAATAAGGCTGTCATGCTCTCACCCTGTTGGGAATATTTTCAAAGAGCTGACTCTAAGTTCAGAGCTACTGCACTGGACCCTTAAATCTTCTGTTTTATACATGTTATGCTTATTAAGCCCCAGTTTGGCAGTTGACTTAAGATTCATAATAAGGACCTTTTACAGAAACAAACACACACAGAGGCCACATAGAATTGGGAGTTGGGGCACAGCTCATCATTGGGGGTTTTCCACTGTTTACAGGAGAATCCCATTAACATCCCAGAGGAACACAGGATTTCAAGGCCCCAGATAAGGAGTAGTTGCTTCTGTCTGGGGAAATTAAGAAAGAATTTCCTGTGAAACTTGCATTTGAGTTGCAGCTCAGAGGATGATATGATTTAGACAAAAGTGATGGAAAGGAAGAAGAGTTCAGGCAAAGTAAATAACTTGGGCAGAGGCAGCAGGTAGGCAGGCAGGTAGGTAGGTAGGTAGGTAGGTAGGTAGGGGACATGTTTCCTCCCCCAGACATCCTCCAGGACCCTCCACTTTGGTGCTGTCCTGAGCACACAGCCCTTATGGTTCCTTACGATCCTGACTTGGTGAGAGTGGGAAAAAGGGTTTCAGATCAGCAACCTGGGGCGTGATCACACTGGACTAAGCAGGAGTGGTCGAAGACAGGGAGGAGAGGGAACAGAGAAAAGAGGTTTTATTTCCCACCCACTTTCCTCTCTTTTACATCCACACGTGTTTCATGTTCTAGAATAACCTGCTTATTACCCCTTAAACATATCCCCACTTTCCTCCCTCTCAACCCTTAATTGTGGTGTTGCCTCTGCCAGAAATACCCTCCCACCTCCACCATCTTCTGTCCAAATCTCGTATCTCTTCCATGATGCAACTCGGGGGCTAGTCCACAGTGCCTTTCCCTCCTTCCCCAACCAGAGGTGATGCTTCCCTTGCAGCAACTTCCCTCTGTGCCTCTCACTTGATACCTCTTACTTTCTGAGCTTATACTCAGTCTACTTGGGGTCATGCTTTGGGGCACCTTGAGGCAGGGTTCATATCTGATTCCTCCTTGGAGACCCACACTAGCCTAGCACATGAGTGAAAGCTCCACAGTGTTAAACAGAAGACGGAGCCTGAATCTAAGACTCCGGGGTCCTCTTTCCAGTTCTAACTCTGAACTACAAAGTACACAGGAATAATGCAAAGCCGACTACATCCATAAAATACTTTTATTCCATGGCCTGAAACCACGATAGTAAAACTGAGCACCTAGGGGGTTTATAGCCGAATTTACTTTTACTTTGTCTGAATGTTACAACTTTATCTTGTGGGACAAATTGCTTCCTGCCAGTATATTGATAGTTCTTCCAGGACCCAACATGCTCCACTCGAAGGTGGAGGAAATAGGACCATGGTAGGAAACGCCTTGTTCCTCTCCCCACCAGGCTGCCCAAGCTGAGGTCCAAGTGCCACTGTGAGCATGTGCCTGTGTACATGTTCACATGTCTGCAAGCGAGTGTGTGACTGTGCACAAGGGCATCGTGGTGGATGTGGACATGGGCACATATCATGGCCTTCCCAGCTCAGTCCTCCATTTTGGGAAATTATTGGCTTGGGCTCATTCACAAGCTGAGAGGATGAGAGACTCAGAAAGAGGGAGTGAGATCTGTTCCCCAGCAGTAATCACGTTACTGAAAACCACCAGCAGTCATCGTGTTTATCTCTCTCATTAATCCAAACTCCAAACAGTCCTCTGCAGCAAATCACATTTCAGCAGGGCAGATGATTCTGTCTGTAGCATAAACTTCTCGCTGCATCTCTCTCAGGAGCAGCCTCTCTAGGTAAATATAAATCTCATTCTAATAGCAACATTTGGAGAAGTAATGTTATTTGCCCTGATTTAGAGAAAACACAACATAGGCTCTGGCAGAGCTGATCTTTTTCCTCAGAAATTAATCAAAGACACATAATACAAAGGCAACCTGAATGTTCCCCTGGCACAGTGGAGCACTGCCGTGTGTGTGTGTGTGTGTGTGTGTGTGTGTGTGTCTGTGCATGCGCGCAGGGGTGGAGGCCCTTGATGAATTATTCCAGCCTTCTAACTCATCCTTTTATTTATTTCCTGTCATGCGAGTGGTTTCTAGAGACCAGTTCACAAGATTCATACAGAGTTGAGAGACATCAAATGGCTATTTTTTTCACTGCACAACTGAGAATCTGTAAGTTTTACCCCAAGGGAATCCGAAAACTCAATCCAGCATTGACCTCCCTGCCTCTGGAGGCAAGTATCCAAGAGCGCAGTGCCGCAGCAGGCAGTGCCGGGTGGGGAGGCGGGAGATGGGGTTTTGAGGGCCACAACCCCGTGGGAGAAGTGAGAGAGGGAAGCCACCGCCTTTCTGAGCCCATTCTACTTCTAGTCCCTTAGGACAGGAAGACAGGATTGGTAAGTTAAGAGTTTTTTTTTAAATAGCAGTGCAGCTCTGTTCTAAGGAGCCACTGGCTGCACCTGGGTCAGTGAGGCATCCTGGGCTCTGGAGTCAGACTCACTAAATTCAGATCCCAGCTCCACGGATTACTGAGTGATCTGAGACTCATTTCTTTCCATACCTGAGTTTCCTCATTTATAAATTGATCTGATGGGATTGTTGGGAGGAGTAAATGAATTAATATATCTAAGGATTTAGAACAGCATCTGGCATAGTGAGTGTGATGCGTTAACTATCATATTGTTATCATTATTTGTAGTAGTAACTAAACCCTTCATGTCAACCTCTTTCTGGCCAACGTTCCCGTGAAAATCGCATTGCAGGAGGGCAGCAAATGTGTAGGCTTGCACACCTCGTAGATTACAAAACAGCTGCAAAGGGCTCAGGATAAGAAGGTAGGGAGAGTTCGTTCATCCATTCCTTCATGGTCTCGGATGTCTCTGGGTCCAGGCCAGTGACATGCTGAAGGAATCTAGTTTTCTTGGGTTGGTTGTGTAAAATCAGGGTCAGGGCCAGTTTCTGCCTTCCAGAGCAGAAAGTGGGCATCTGACTACATTTCAGATTGGAAAGAACATGTGATGGAGAATTGGGTCCAAATTTAACCTCAATGGGCCATGTGATTTGTACACGTCCCTTCTCCACTGTGGGTCTCAGTTTCCCCATCTGTATAAGGAGGGGGTGGCATCAATAATCTCTAAAGAATCACCCAGCATCAATAGTCCATTCACTGCCTGGTCCTCTACGTAGGCTTGGTATGGCAGCCAGACTTCAACAGTGAGCAATACCTTGGGGATCAGGCCTGGACCAGGGCTCAGGCTGGAGAGGTGAGCAATGAGTCACTGGCTTTTTTGGTTGTAGGCATCTTCGTAGTTTCGTTTGTGACTCGGGAAGACAGAATCATAATGAACATGAATCTCCTGCCTGATCCTTATTGTGGGGCTGTCACAGTGAGACCGATCACAAAGACCAATCAAAGGGAAGAAACTGGCTCCTGAGGGTCAGCCATATTCCCTCCAGAGGGCCAGTCATTCTCAGGCTGCTCCCTCGCATGACCCTCCAAGGGCTCCTGGAGTGCCTGGGCTCTGGTAATCTCACCTTCCAGAAGATACTGCCCATGGTGCAGGCCTTGTAACCTCCAACAGCCTCTGGCAACTCTGCACTTGGTCTCCTTGTCCTATGACCCTTGTCAATCCAGGGACAGGTGACCACTCCCAGAGAATGGAGGCTGGCCCAGTGTCCCCTGGATTTCCATTCCCTGAAACCACTGGCTTCTGTACAATTTCAGAGCAGGGTTTGAGAAACTCTGTTTTCAAATACAGCAGGAGCACCACTGTCTAGATAAGGCGAGAGAGTCCAGCTTGTTTTCAGCTATCAGAGAATGAGTCATTCAATAAACCCTCAAACAGAGATTGAGCACTTACCACATACCACATAACAGTAGAGTAACCTTTGAGTGCAAACTAATAGCTTTACACATTTTTATTTCTAATATTTAAAATATCCTTGTGAAGGAGTATAGTACACACTTTATAACTGAAGCTCACAAAGCTATAAGAATATACTGGCAGGTGACATCACCAGGATTTGCCCCAGAAATATTCTAAGTACAGTAGGAAATATGAAAAAGCAGAAGGTTTGACCTCTGCGTCATATGGCGTGCACATCCTGTGGGGAAAACGAGTTGTGGGCTCTGCCTGGCTCTGTCCTGTGCTGGCACTTGATATTCTAATTCCTGTGATAGATAACATATTATGCAGATTATGAGATATGAGAGTCAGCTCACTGAGGCCTAGGGAAGTGAGGAAAGCAAATGGACTTCCTGCCAGGCTTTGCAGGATAAAGAGGGCTGCTCTAAGCAAGGGGAGACAAGAGTAGGTGAGAAAAATAGCACTAGCAAAAGCCACCAACTGTGCCATTCAAGACCCTGTTTCCTTCCAGTTATCCTGGTCGAAGGATGCTGATGTGACTTATGGAAAAGGAAAGAAGAAGCAAATGCCAGGGTGTTCCCTCTCGTTCAGAGTGGCAGCTGGCCTGGAGAACTTGGGGCTGTCTGATAGGAACGTGTTCCAAGTAAGAGGACTCAGAAAAGGTTTCAACAATATGTGGTAAGGCTCGAATTAAAGCCAAGTGGGATATTCCTAAGTGACAGCTCCTTATACATTTTTCAGCAAATATCATTGGTGTAGAAAAGACAAAGACACACTCCTTACATGTTTACCTGTTTGCATTTTTAAACTTTATTCCATGCTTCTGTAATTCTACAAAACATATCCATGTTTGGTTTAATTTACTGATTAATTTCACAGATATTTTTTGAGCCCCTGTTCTGTGTTGAGAATGGTTCTGGGGCACTGGAGGAAAAGCAGTGAGCATAATTAATATGGTCTGTGTCCTCATAAAGTTGCATTCCAGAGTTGCTTCCCACGTTTTGGTAGGAAGTGGTAGTCCTTGAAGATGTGCAGCATCTGTCCTGGGTTTCCTGTACACTCAGCACATTGCCCGGGGGGCTTCCCTTGGGTATGTACGTCCACACTGAGGAGCAGTGTTCTCAGGAGGGACTGACAAGCCATGGGAACACTAAGGACTACCACCGTTCCTTACTTGAAGGATTGTTCCACCAAATATGGGGATGGATCTTCCAAAGCTGCATGTCAATAACAGAGTCTAACTTTCTTCCTCTCCTTTTATAAACAGCCCTTAGGAAGAACCAGAACCCTGCTCCCAGGATCCCTCATTGTTTCCACGTTGTACTTCTATTGGTCATGATGCTCTGGCTGCCAATAACAGGAAATCCCGCCCTGAATGGCTTGAACAGTAAGTACAGAATTCTTTATCTCACCTAAGAAGAGATGTGTGACGGGGTGGTTCCAAGGTGACTAGCTTAGTGTCCCAGAAACACTGGGAACCCATATCCATGCCTGCTTTCTTCTATGCCACACTCTGCACGTTGGCTTGCCCTCTAGGCCAGGTCCTTCACGGCCCCAAGAAGGCCGCCGCATTTTCAACCGTCACATGCAAGTATCAGGAGGAGAGAGCATGGCTTGTTTTCTCTATGTACTGCTTGCTTGTTTGTTTGTTTATACAGTGAGGAACCTTACCCAGAAGTCTCCTCACACATCAGCCAGAACCAAGTCACGTGGTTTTGCTTAAACCTGTCCCTGGCAAATTAAGCAGGATTGCCATGATTGGCTGGGATATTTCCCTCCACTGGAAGAAAAATCTTGTATTAAATTGGGGTCTGTAAGCAAGGAATAAAGGAGAAATGCCTGCAGAGTGGGCAATGAAGAGTATCTGACAGCATGGCTTTCTCTCATGTGTTGAATTCCAAGATGATGCTACCTGATATTATATAAAATGAAAGCAGTACTGACTGCTTCTTACGGCACAAACGCCATGCTTGATAGTGGGCCCTGTAAAAGCCGTTATTAATTCCATTGGCCCCAACCCTGGGTTTTCTTCAAAACCCTTCTCATAATCTGAAATTATTTTGTCCACTTATTTATTATTTTGCCTCTCCAGTTAGAATGTAAGCTCTAGGAGGGCAGCAGTCATGTTCCTTTTGTTCACTGTTCCAACATCTGGCACAGCAATTGGTACATACTGAATATTTTTGAATAAATAATAAATTAATTAATTCCTTACATGGTACAAGATTGTCCTGATTCTTCTGTGGCCATTCTTCCCACCTTGTATTTGGGGAAACTGGCTAATAGACGTTAGATAACTTACTCAAGGTTAATTGAGGAGCCTGTGGCACAATCAAACTCTAAGCCTGGTCTGTCAGATTCCAACTCCTTGCTCTGGCCCCAGCGCTATGACCCATGTTAGAAGACAGCCTTTGATTGAATGCATCCTCTTTCTTGGGCAGCTGCAAACCCTTGAGCCACTAATTGCAGCCATGCTCTCAGTCAGCTCTACTCCTGCCCTTCTCTTGGTCTAGAACCTTCTCTATTCCTCTGGGCAGAGCCCCACCCCACATAGACACATCCATACTCAGAGTTCAGTTCAGACTCTCCCCTACTCTTTCTAGAAATCATTACTCTCTATTTCCTGCCTCCATTGTTCCAACCTCTACCTCTAAGTTAACTATGCCACAGGCCCAGGCCTGATCCCACCCCACCCCACCCCCAGGGAGAATGGAAATTCTCAAGGGTAGGGAACTACCCCAGCACCTTGGGAGGCAACATAGAGTTATGGTTAAAACCTCAGATTCCAGGGCCAGACTACCTGTGCAAATCTCAGCTCCTCAACTTCTGATTATATGGCCTCAGGCAAATTTCTTTACTTCCTTGGGCATGGTTTCCTCATCTGTAAAATGGAGATAACAATGGTATGTAAAGGATGTTGTGGAGGCTGAGTCAATATGTGTAAAACACTTACTGCTAAGCAGGTAGCTAGAGCCATGTACATGTCAACTAACACTTTTCATTTCTCTTCTTTTCTTTCTCCAACAGAGCCAGGCACCTAAAAGATATTTTAAAAATTCCTGCTAAACATGAATCCAGTAATTCTCTGGCTGCTTCCTCAGTGTGTGATTTTTCTCCCCCACTAGACTGCGAATTCCAAGGACAGCCATTACTCATGTTTTCTCCTTCCTGTGTACCTTTTCAGGGTCCACCATTGTAGGAAGAACTTGACAGGTACTTAATAAATCCTTTTGGAAACAAACAAACCAAACAGGCTTTGGACTTTGGGGAATATTCTTATTTGAATTTTTTTTTTTTTGCTTTTCCCCTCTCCTTTAATTGCACATCGCTTCTTTCTTCCTGAAATCAGGTTAAGCCCCATCGAACCTAAACTGATAGTGTTTCAAGCCATTCTCTTAATGCACATGAATTGACTGTAATCCTTTTTGTTTTGTGGCTACTGGCAGTTGGTCAGGCAGGTGACTGAGAAGATTTTAATCACTCACAAAATATGGTATTGGATGACAAAACGTCAGCCCTCCACCACTCTGCAGAGTCATTTATGATGACATTGCGGCCAAGGGAAAGAAACCTTAATTAGCCTTCGGCTGATTTCAGAAACCAGACCTGCCTTGTAATTTACTGCAAAACGCATACAATTCTCTGATATAAGAAGATTGGTCATAGGACACTGCAGTGAGAGCATTGACAATGGCTCACGGCCAAATCTGTGCACCACAGATTCGTTAAGGAAGCTGGGGCCAGACCCAGCCTCCAATGCACTGGTCTCTGGGAAGACCTGTTTCTTTCTTTTTTAAATTAGTTTCAGGTGTAGAAAACAATGTAATAGGCATTTACACTCCTCACAAAGTGATAACCTCTCTTCCCCAATCTGCTACCCCTCTGACATCATATACAGCTGTTAAAATTCCAATGCTGTATTCCCTATGCTGTATTCCACATCCCATGAATATATATATATATATATATATATATATATATATATATATATATGTTATAGCTGACATTCAATATTATTCAGCTTCAGGTGTACAGCACAGTGGTCAGGCATCTACAGCACCCATGAAGTGGTCTCCCTAATAAGACAAGTAACCATCTGAGACCCTACAAAACCTTTACAACATTATTGATTATATTCCCCAAACTGTCTTTCATATCCCTGTGGCAATATTGTGGCTTCTAATTTGTATTTTCTAATCCCCTCACTTTCTCTCCATCTAGCAACCATCAGTTTTTTTCTCTATACCTCTGAGGCTATTTCTGTTTAGTTTGTGGGAGGACTTGCTGCTCATTAGGAATTGACTTTGAAAGGCCACTGGAAGTAGGTGCTTCCAACATGGTTTCACAGCTGCCCTTTGATCCACACTCAAATGAGCCCAGAGAGAAACATTGGTGAGAGGGAAAAACAGGAGGACTGATTCACTTGGCACAGGAAAGTGTGTCCCCAAAAAAGGTGAGTCTGGAATCAAACTGGAAAGCATGAGAGCATTGCAGCTGAGGCCATCCCAGGTGGCACGTGAGCTCACACTCATACAGTAGACCTCATTAACTTAGAACAGGAATGGCAAATGGGTTTCATTTTGCATGACATTTCTGATAGATTATAGTGGCTGTTGAGAACACTGTGTTCTGAAGTATTTTCCTGCTGCATTTCAGCTTATGAAAGAATGCTGTGATCATTCAGCAATGTCTGCTATGGCAGAGGTACAGGAAGGAACACCACGTACCAAGTGCTTGCCATCCTCCACTTGGATTAACGGGGGCAAGGTGGATTTCTCTCCGAAATGTTCAAGTGTCTATAAAGTTCTATTGAATTATTATTTTCAGTTACTGTTTCCTACTGCAAACAACATAAATCATAAATACAAATACCCGAGTTAGAGCACTTTGTTCCAAGTTTCTCAGTAGACTTTCCTATTCCGTGTTTCCTTATCATGAGAGCTTTTTTGACAGAGCTGGCAGTGAGAGAAACAGGTCTATATTGAGGAGCTGTCTGGTAACAAAGGGGGAGAAACCTAAATTCCAATGTCATTCATGGTGAACTCCTTCTTGAGTCAGACTGCCTTGAAGCAAGCCCCATACACCCACCCCCTACTTCCTTACGTGGTTCAGGCAGGCACTAAAAAGACATCTTGTTCATTCTCACCATTCACTACAAGAATCACCTGGGGAATAACTTACCTGTTTCCTGGAGCTTGAGGTCTGTGTCATTGGTTCAAACAGTAGGAGGAATTCCAAGGACCTGTGCAGGAAGAAAGATCATATCCTCAAAGACAACTCAGGCTCCCTGCTGACGCTGGCCCAGTGTCAGCTCTGACAGCCATTTGGCAAATCCTCCCCTCTAGCACCATTCACAATGACAGCTTGAGAGAGGGTTGGGGATAGTCTTCCTTCACAGAGAGGAGTCAACACATCAAGAGACAATTTCTTTGCACATTTTGTGGGGTTCTGCGGTCTAATGTAAAAGGCACCATTGATTCAGGGGAGGGGGACGTTTCCCTGTGCATCTGAGCCCCAAGTGCCAGAGACTGACAGTGACTCTGGAATAAAGACAGTGTAAATATTTCTAAAGACACTTCACTCTTTTCAAAGCCTGGCCCTGTAGGTTTTCAGTGGAAGTCTTAGATGTAAGGAATGGGTTTTCTGTGAAACAGCTGCCAGCAGTTCCACGTTCTGGCTGACCAGCTCCCCTTACTAGCTGATGAAAGCCAAAAGACCTCTTCAGCATCACCAAGAAAGACATTTGGAAAAAGTCAACTGAGTCAGATTAAATACTGGCTCAGAGAAGTCATTGTCCTCCCCTCGCCTTCTCTACTCTGACATTAGTGCCTGCAAGAATCATCCCTGGTGCCTAACAAATTTTTTGATGAAAATCTGAACAATTTTTCCATTTCACCTTCTCATGAAGTAGAAATTCTCAAAAGAAATAAAAGGGGAGGACTACAATCTAATAGGAAATTAATTTAAACTCAATTAATTTACATAAATGCATTGGGTTGCTTTGGTATTGTAATTAATTCTCAGCTTGTAAATTGGAATTTGTCCCTGCAGAACTGTGTCTGAGAATGTGCCATGTGAAATTGTTCTGGTCTTGCTGGCAGTCTGGTTTAAAGGTCACCAGCAGATGGATTATAAGCTCTTTGAGGACGGAGACAAGACGGACACTGCTCTGTGGTAGAAACATGTTTTTGCTTGATAAAGATTCATAGAGCACCCATAGCAGTTGACCACTAGCACACCCAGGGTGCACAAAAAATGAATAAAACAGATTGATGCCAACTTTCATGGATCTTATATCTAGCTGGGAGAGACAGATTAAAAACAAGTAACCCAATCAATAAGCAAGATCCTTTTAGGTGGTGAGAAATTCTATAATGTACCATAAAGAAATAAAATGGTGATAAAATAAAAAGCAATGAGAGAAGAATTTCAATCGCTGAGAACTAAATGTGATAAGAAGTCAGCCATAATTCCTAACGAGGGAATGGTGAGTGTAAGGGTGCCACAGGTGTGCCACCTTGGCATGTTCCAAGAACAAAAGCAGACCCACATAACTGGAACCTGGTAAATGAGAAAGAAAGACATAAGAGGGAACTAGTGGAGTTGAATGGGGGCTAGATCATGATAAAGAGTCGGCTCTTATTCTAAGTCCAATGAGAAGGTTTTCAGTGAGAATGACGTGATCTGATGAAAGATCACTCTGGCTGTTGTTTAGAAAATAAATTCTAGAGAATAAAAATAGATTCATCTTATATGTATATTCTCATTCTAAACGTGGGGTGGGGACAGGTGAGGGAGTGTTGAGCAAAAGTAAACAGGCAAGAAATGAGCATTTTATATTAGGTGGATATAGGATAAGCTGCTGTAACAAAAAGATCCCAAAACATGTAGCTCAAAGAAGGTACAAATTGATCTCTCTTTCCTGTAAGCCCACAGTTGAGAAGTCCAGGGTTTGCAGGATGACCCTTGCCCTACAAAGTTATCAAGACGCAAGCCACTGAGTTGACCCAGCCATGCCCAACCTATGCCTCCATCCCTGGTTCCAGGGCAAACGTCTACTCTGAGCTAATCCTATACATGATCAAGAACACTAGACTATAGGGTTTTGAGGAAGCCATACATTGCTTAGGGCAAGAAGACCCAACATTTTACTAAAATTCATAGAAAAGGAAGTTTTTAAATGATATGGGTAGAGTTTGGGGGATTTTTATAGCAGTAAAACTATTCTGAATGATACTGTAATGGTGGATACATGTCATTATACATTTGACAAAAGTTCATAGAATGTGCAACACAGAGAGTGAACCCCAATATAAATTATGGACTTTAGTTAATAATAATGCATCAATATTGGCTTATCAATTGTAACAAATATACCATGCAAATGCATATATTAATAATAGGGGAAGGGGTATCAGGCAGTATATTGGAACTCTGCGTACTTTCCAGTCAGTTTCTCTGTAAACCTAAAACTGCTCAAAAAAGTCTATTAATTAAAAAATTGTAGAAGAATTACTCTGGTATGTGTATAAATGTGAATGTGTATACACAGGTACACGTGTGCCTGTGTGGGGGTGGGGAGGGTAGTGTGGTAGAAGAGATCTCTTAGATCTGATGGCAGGAGACCTACTTGACTCACTTCCCCACCCCTGTACCTCAGGCCTGGCAGAGTAAAACCAAAAGGCAATCCTGTGGAGAAAATGCCCACCTTTCTTTAGTCAGCATGCTGCCCTCTTCTCTAAGGTCACTAATTTGGAGCTTAGTAATGTGGGCCTACCTGAAACCGCACATTCATCGACCAGAGATATTTCCGGTTGATGGGAAGAATTGTAGATGAGGTGTCCTTCCTGTCTTCCATCCTTCACTTGCAGTTCTCCTTTCTGCATGAAAGTAATCATCCATGTGTATTGAGGGAGACACAAACATGAAGTATGACGGGGGACACTATCTGCCTCTCCCTGTCCTTACCCCAAAAACAAATAACTGTAAAGGATAATCTATCATGTCTTATGGTAAAATGATTGATGGCCCCCAAAGATGACTATGCCCTAGTCCTCAGAACCTGTGAATATGTTCCCTAAATGGCAAAAGGGACTTTGCAGATATGGTTAAATTAAGGAATTTGAGAGATTATCCTGGATTATCAAGATGAACTCAATGTAATCATAAGGGTCCTTACAAAACAGAAAACAATGTGACAATGAAAGTAGACGAACAAAGACAGAGAATGGAAGGTATTATGTTTTGGCTTTGAGGATGGAGGGTGGGCCATGAGGTAAGGAATGTAGGTGGCCTCTAAAACCTAGAGAAAGCAAGGAAACTAATTCTTCCCGAGAACACCCAGGAGCAGTGCAACCCTCCTGACTCATTTTAGGACTTCTGACTTCCAGAACTGTGAGAAAATAAATTTGTGGTTTTTTTTAAGCCACTAAGTTTGTGGTCATTTGTGGCAGCAGTTTGAGATACAATAGGAAACTACAATAATATATAAACCTTCTACCTGGGAATCTATTCTTTCTCTACCATTAAACTCTCCCAGGTGTCCCTTCTCCTTTTCATTTAGCTCTTTTCTTAAATCTGTGATTCCTGATCTGAGCCCAAACAGAACACACACCACTATCTTGCCTCTCTAGTCTTAGACTGGCACCATTACTGCCTGGTAGATGAGGGCCCCCAATAAGCATTAAATGAATACATGAATGAAAGAATTTTGTTTTCCAAATTCATCCCATGCTTAAAAGGATGTCATGGGGTTTTTTTGTTTCTTTAGTATTTTGTTTATCAGTTGTGCTGTTTGCTTTAATCTACCTTCTCTCTCATAAGACCACCCACATGGTGGCTTCTAGCTAAAAGTACACATGGATTCTTTTTGTTGTTTTTGACCTGGCCCCGTGGCCTGAGCTCTATTTCTGGGTCTCCAGTTTCCAGGACTTCCTGCTGGTAAATGGACATCTCAACTTCTTTTTATGTGGGGCATCAATCTAAATTAGAATCTGATGGAAAACTCTATGGAGCCTCCAAATATGTAGCTCTGGGTTGGGGTAAAAAAGATACAGTGACTGTATCTGGGACAGCACAACGGTTAGTATGTGGAAGTGATAAAGGAATCCTGGGAGCTGTACAGGCCTGTTGGATTCATAAAAACAAACACTACTCCCAAGTCACAGATCGTACCCATAACCCAGCCATCCATCTCAGACATGCAGTGTCCTAGGTCACAAAGAGACAAGGCAACAAATTACAAGCAGAGGAGATCCTAAGATGAAAAAACAATTCAAAGGATGTCTCTTCTGAGGATGGGTCATGAAGTCTAAAAGGATACAACAATATATTGCAAAAGAATTTAGAGACCAATAACTTCTCTTTACAGCTGGGCAAATCACTTCTCCTCCCTGGCCTTAGTTTTCTAAAGAGCATATTGACAGCAAATGACAAGGTTATGTCTTGGCAGCACGAGTACAGCAAGGAGGGCACTTTTGTTTTTTAACTCGGAATGAGTCAGAATGCAATGAGATGATGACTTGATCACATCGATTTTCTAGATTCTAATACTAAATAATTTCACGGTTTTTTTTTTTGGTCCTTTGCAAAATAGTTTATTCAACCAAGAACACACACACACACACACACACACACACACACACACACACACACACACACACACACGGGAAGAGTGCTTCTCCACTAAGATGATAATGGATGTGTTAAAAATCAGTACTCCTCACCCTCATCTGTCTTTGATTCCTTTCCATGAAGCTGGAAAATGCCAAGTGTCAAATATTTCCAGTTACTTAAGCCCTGTAAGATGGAGCTTTGCTTTCTCTGAGATAACACTGAGCAGGAGACTTCAGAGAAGGCACCATTTAAATGTCCCAAGTTGATTTTCCTTTTCATGGGCGCAGAGAAGGAGGAAGAAGATACCAATTAAACTGAGCCCTCAGGCGCAGACATCTCCTCACTGGCATATGTCAGGTGGAAACTGCTCAGGACCACCTCCACTGTGCTAGACTTTATCTCGAGTGATTGCCTGCTTCTTAGAACAACCCCCAGGCTAACGACAGAACATTATTTCAGTCATTCCAAATGAGACCCCAGTGCCAGTAACCGACATTTGGCATTTCTGTAGGGGTCCATTTAAGACTCGTTTCATAGTCATAAGTAGAAAAACCTACATCGCTTAAATACAAGAAAATGCCACATCAGGCTTATGCATCTCTACAGAGGACTGGCAGAGTCCACTTGATACAAAGAAAAGCACTTGCGGCTTTGTAGTTCTGCTGTGTTCTAGTACAGACAAGCCTCATATAAGGGTGTTCTCCTGGAGCTCAGCTTTAACCTTACACAACCACCCATGAAATGACTGGAAGAGAGTTCATAGAAAAAGAAATACAGTTCATTAAAAACCAGATGGAAAAAGTTTGTTCTCACTTGTAATCAGAGGTGTTTAAGTTTACATAACAATGAGATTCACTTTTATCTATAACATTTGAGAAGATATATGAGTATACATCGGAGCTGGTGAAATTGGGATGTAATAAATATTCTCATACTGTGCTAGTGAGAGTGTTAATTGGTTCCACTCTTTTTAGAAAGAAAACCAGTAATTTATATTCTGCAACTTAAAAAAGAATGCTTTGAAAGTCAAACCACTTCTGATAAAGTATTTGAGGGCAATTCCCCAACACTTAATGCACAAAAATCTTCAAAGCAGTATTATCTACAGCAGCAAAAATAATAAAAATAGTAAAAGGAAAACTCTAAACAGCCCCTAGAGAACTATGATGCACATACGTGATGGAATGTTATGCACCCTTAAAAATGATGTATAAGCACCACCTTCAAACACTGTAAAATGCCAGTATTGTTATATTAAAGAAAAGTATAAAATTATATATATATTATGCTAACATCTTCGGGGAAAAAAAGCCTTGTAGTAATGTATGCACATCAAAATGCAATTGGGTGGTAAGATTGTGAATGTGTTTTTGTTCTTACCATTATTTTGCAGTTTCCAATTTTCATGATAAGTACATGCTGTTTTTACAATCAGAAAAAGTATAAGTAAAAAATAAACTTATGTTTTAAAACACAAGTAAAAATAAAAGTGCAAGGAAAATGTAGCCCATTTATACCTCTACTTTAGGAAACATAAACTATAGGAAAACCCACATCACAGTGTATTTTAACCCATATGCAAATAAAACCCTAGTTTTTATATACAGATATTCATGCATATGGAGAACCTGGCAGCTGAAACTAGTATTTCGATGTATGCCAATACTTGCAGATCTATTAGAAAAAGGATTTGTGATAATCCTATTGGCAACGCAGAGAACCTTGCCTATTCCAGACCTCAACTTGAGCACAAAATATATTATAGAACGACAAACACCATGGGGTAATTTAGCAATTAATGGAATTACATAAAGGGATAGCAGGATGGGTTCATTTACCTCTGTTTCCTAAGTTCTAATAACAGATTTCTTTGGAGGGTAAGAAAATAAAACACTGCAAGCTAATATTTGCATCGCGAAAAACTAAAGTGTAAAGAAATGTCTCTTTTGCCATTTTGGAAAGGTTAGGGAAATGAAACACTACAATAAAATGCTTTGGAATCCCACAGAGTAGCATGTCTCCTGGGACAAATTGTGGCTCTGGCCTTGAAATGATCCCTCTGCATCATTGCTGAGCTGAGACCCCGTTGGCATAGGAACTTTGTTCATGTCCAACCCCAAATAATTTTGCCTGTAACAGATTTGGGAAAATTCACTTTAGGAGATTTGTTTTCAGGAGACAGTTCTGGCTTCCTGGCAAGGATACTGCCCCATCGAATCTGCGCTGACTTGAGATCTTTAGTAATGTGTTTTTCCATAAAACATATAGGGTGATAGAAGAGAATACATTTTAGAAAGTTTCTAAAGAAAAAAAAATCTTTTTTTAAATGGTATTTTGTTTTTAAGTTCCAATAAACAAGTAATATTATGAATGACTCTGGGCTTAGAACAGTAGAACTGAGTTTCAGCCCTAAATTTGCACACACCTTGAGCTCATCAGTAGATCCACAGCTTTCATCACAGCCTCAAAGGGACCCATAATCCAAAAGTCAATTAAAAGCCGCCTCTCTAAGCAGATCCAGAATTTGTACACAGGAGGGGCTGGATGACAGCATGCTAGTTGGCAAACTGTCGCCTTGAAGCTGCGTGTGCACAGCTAGCACATTCATTTTACTTACGCCGTATGATGCAGATCAATAGGAGTGGCAGAATTTTCTAAAGATGCTCTACATCAGACTAAGAAAATGCTATTTGTCCATGGTGTTGCTGTTATTTTCTCCCCAATAGTATTAATACTATTGAGGATGACTTTGGAGATGAAGGAGGGGCCAGGTCACCTTTTGGCTTTGTCATTAGCTCCAAGGTCTCAAAATGCTCCATGATTTCCACTTGGGATTGTAAGGTATAGAGACAATCCAGAGACTGAGGAGCTTCTCCCCAGAAGGCAAGCCCAGGAAACCAAAAGAGCATGAGGGGACAGAAGCACGCTGCCAGCAAGGATGAAGAACCAGGCTGATGGGTAATTCAGCAGAATCTGGCCCATTTCGTAGCTGTCTCCTTAAAAATCTCCTTCTTGCCTCTTCACCCTGTTTCAATTTTCTTACATAAATACATACATACATACATACATATATACATACATACATAAATAAATACATAAATACATAAATAACTGCAGTATCTTTACCAGCCAACTCTATTGGAGAGGTGGTAAGAATAAGGCATTGAATAAACTAAAAAGGATGGCAATAAATTTACCAGGGAGGAAAGTTTGATTAAATTTACATAATCATGATGTTTTAAATAATGACAGTCTCCACTTCAGGCTTGGATGTCAACTCTCTTGGAGGTGTTAACATCAATATTCCACAGAAAAATCCACAGGAAAACACATAAAAGTAAGAGAATATCATTTCCAAAGGTCTGTTGGGTGATGTGGAAATCAGCATTAACTGAGCTGACGGCACATCATTAAATAAGAGATCTTGTCTCCCCTAGGCTTACCCTGGAGAACTGCACTAATTCAGAAAGCTTAGTTGGGGAAGAGCAATTCTTTCCTAGAAAGCATAAATATGCCAAAGACTGTGTTTAAAGTTCTCATGGACCATGGTTCAGCCATAATGACCTCCTGGGGCATTTCCAAAGTACTTACATGGCATCATTACATGACAAATACATGGGAACCTAGAATGGCTATTCAAGGCTATTCAAGATGGCCTTAGGATGATTAACAGGTTGGTGACTTGCCAGTGACCACCATGACAACACAAACTCCACCAGAGCTACTAGGAACTCAGTGAAACATAACACTGGAAAGAATTTAAATGTCTAATGCTAGACAAATGGTAGCAACTTATGGTATGTCCATAAAGCAATTATGCTGCTGTCAATAAAATTATGCTCATGAAGAATATTTAAGGATATGAGAAGGAAGCTTATGATGTGTTTAATGAATAAATCAGGATTAACATTTTTATATAAATAAAGCATGATCCCAAGTGTGTTTAGAAAATAATAATCTCTCTAACAAAGATAACCAATAGTGACATTTATTATATCTAACAACTTTCTATGCAAGTGACTTTATTTTCTTCTTTATAATATGTGTTCAAAAAATAACTTAAAAACAAATACCATGGTGTTATTTCTGATCAAAAGAGAACTTTTAAATGTAAATATCTAGAAATAAAGAGTTCTTTTTAAAATTAGGAGGACATTTTTTCCCCCCAGTATGCTAAACTCAAGGGAAGGGGTATTGGGCCTTCTGTTGACAAGAACTCCAAACTCTTTGCCAGCCACCTCTCCCTGTTTCTTTCCCCAGCTGCCCTAAGTCCCAAGACAGAACATGGCCGAGCACAACAACCCTTGTCCTGTTCCTAGCCAGTGAATTTTGGCACAATTATGGGGACCCAGAGTTCCCCCACTCATGACCTCCACCCTGAGGTGGAGGGCTATCTATTGCTGGCACTTGGAAGCCTACCTGAAGCTTATGGGCCTGCAAATAAAAATAGCTTCAGAAGGAGGATTCCATGCCCACCATCAATGGCCACTGAGTCTGGCTTTGAGTGTTCTTCTGCCAGGAGCACTTCCTCCAAGTGGAGTACAAGAGAAAAGACACAGGCTAAGTCCTGATAGAGTCTTAGTTCTGCATGTCATAAGCAGTGTGGCTTTGGGCAGATGATTCAACCTCTCTGACCCTCAAGTTTCTTGCCTGCAAAATAATATCTGCTCTTAGACCATCGTTGCAAGGATTAAATGAGATCACATATACCAGGTTGCCAAAAAAATGTACACAAGTGGACACTTTGGTCAACATTGCTGAAGCAGTAGTTCACCGTAATCAGAAGTGTCTGGGTGCTGATGGTAACCACTTTGAGCACTTCTTGTAATTGCAGAAGTCAAAGGTGACTTGTATTCATCTTTTGTTATTGGTATGTATTGAGTATTGCAATTTTAACACAGTTTTTCTTTCTTAAAATGAGTATACATTTTTTTGGCACCATCTATATATATAGGTACTGTGACCAGGGGCTTCTGTGTACTCTGGCAGCAGTCAACCATCACATCTGAGGTCAGGGCTCAGCCTGGTGCAATTGCTGTGGAAATATATTGATCCATGAGACACAGCATCAATCCATAGTGAGCAAAAAGCCCACTGCAGAGACATGAAAAAAAGAATGGCACTAGTTTTAGTGGTTACCAGAGGGTAAGGGGGGAGGAGGTGCAGATGAGGGTAAACGGGGTCAAATATAGGGTGACGGAAGGACAACTGACTCTGGGTGGTGAACACACAATGTGATATATAGATGATGTATTACAGAATTGTATACTTGAAACCCATGTAATTTTACTAACCATTGTCACCCAAATAAATTTTAATTTTAAAAAATGACACTAATTTAATACAGTCTTCAGTTAAGGACTCAAGTTAGAGGTACAAATTCTGTAGGGAATTCAGACTAGAAAAAGAAAAAGAAAGGCTAGAGTAATCAGAAATGGCCATGGAAGAGATGGCATTTGAGCTGGGCTTTGGTGGCTAAGTAAGAAAAATATATTTTTCCCTTTCTTTCTAAGCTAGCATGTTGTTTCTTGGTAAAATGCACCCAACTTGACTCTCCTATAATCCCAAGTCTAAAGTCATAAAATGGAGAAGCCAAATTTGTTTTAAATGTCTACTTTTATCTACTTTTCCCTCCTGCCCTCCTCCTCCTTCTCATCATACTCCTGTTTCTTCAATTTAAGGGATTTAGGGCTAATATCTTTGGGGAGAAAAAAAATGACAAAAATGGGAGCAATCACAGGTTATTAAAGTCTACAGGAGTTATTATGATGAGCCTTGCTTTTTAGATGGCAGATACAGTTGGCAGTCAGATGGTTGGATGCTACTCCAAGCATCTCAGATTTTACCCTGAGATACATCTGGTTTGGTAGAAAGTTGGCCCAGGTGGGGTACCTCCAGCCACTTCCAGGCCCCGTGTAGAGCCCCACAATCCCACCACTATCCCTGTGAGAGGCAGCTGTTTTTCCACCAGCCTCAGTGATTCCTGAAGTGTGTTCCTCAGTGACTTTTTGTTTTGGTCATCCAAGAAACATTTACCAATTGGTATGCATTGCTCTCATGCCTGGGGACACAGTGGCAAATAAGAGAGAGTAAATCCTTGCCTTCATAAAGCCACATCCTAGAGAGAACTATATCAGACACACCCATGTAAACAATCAAATATAGAAGATGATTTCAGATGGTATGATGTATCACAAAGAAACAAGGCAGGACAATGGGCAACTCTAGACAAATGGTCACAGAAGGCCTCTACAAAGAGATGCCTTGTGACCAGAAACCTGAGTGATGAGAGGAAGACTCGTCTCCTTGCTGACTTGCAGCCGTGTCCCTCACTTCTCCTGGAGGAATGATAGGCCCTATGGAACAGCACTCTCTAGCCTGTTCTGTTTGCCTGTTGTTCTGTTTTGCAACAAGCATTGACTGAGGACCTATCATAGATAGGTGTAGGGAGAGAATAGTATACTCTAGTGGCCAAGGCACAGAGTATGAAAAAAAATCACTTCTTATACTCTGTAAGATTTCCCTTTTAAAATTTCTGTCTCTCCAGTTAGACTTAGGTCAACATGACAAACCGTTATGGCTGTACAGAAAAGCGACAGAAAAGCTCTCTGAAGAAATCTGCAGAGGCTTCTCAGAGAGATTGACATTTGCACTGGATCATAAAGGAAGAGTTGGAATTCTCTAGGCAGAGAAGAAAAGTAGGACATTCTGGAAAAGGAAATAGCTTTATATGTAGAACTAGAGTTGAAGGAGTGTTTTTGGGAGAATGGAGAGACAGAGGCACAAAATGGGGCTGGGAAGACCACCTGAGTTACAGCTACAGAGAGATACGGGTGCTTCAGTAAGTCATTGAGATGTAAATGAATTGGGAATGAGGGACCATGGGAGGATGTAAGCTGGGGCATGACATGGCTGGATAATTACATTGGAAAAATCACTATGGTTGCCCATTGGAGGCAGGGAGCATCCAACCAATCCAGGGAAGGGGAAGGAGATCTGACTGGGCCATCTCTTTGCCAGATAACATTGAACACCCCCAACCTGAAAGACCTTACATGATGGAGTTGTTCAATGAATTGTATAAAAGACAACAGGCAGGTGTTCAAGCATGATGGCTAAATCATGGTCATTAGGGTTTGTTTCCTTCTTCACAACTGACAGGCACTCATTCATTTCATAATTCATCTTTCATCCAACAAATTGAACTGAACTCCCATGATCCAGCTGTAGGATTTGGCACTGGGGACGTGGAACATCAAACTAGACCATACCTGCACTCAAGACACCTTTGGTCTTGAGAAGGAGGTGGACTCTAAAAAGATCATCATCTGTGTTGTGACATTGTCAAGGAAGCTCAGAGGAAGGACAGCGAATCCAGCCCAGGGAAAACATCTTCCCAGAGGAGGTGATGTCTGAGCAGTGACCTAAAGGATGAGGGCGACTTAGCAGGTGAGAAGCAGGGAAGGATGCTGAGGGCAGAGACTGCCGCATAATCTAGGGGACACTTCAGGGAGTCAATGTGATTCAAGTGTGGGCTTCAGTGCAAGGAGGGGTGGAAGATAATCCCAGCCAAGTAGGTTAGGGACATTTTCTGAGTTTCTGTGAAGAAAGCAGAGTGGAGAAATGAGAGAATTGAAGTTGATAGTGAAAAGTTCATGGTGCATTTTCCTGAATTCTGAATCCCTTGCTGCCTACTCCTGGGCATGGTAACCACCATATGACAAAGGAGAAAATGGGAGGGTTCCTTTTCTTTTTTATTCTTTCTTTTTTTAATACCACACTGATGAATTAATACGTCTGGTTCCCAGTGCAGGCTCTCTATTTTCTTCCCAGTGACTTTGCTTTACAGTTCAAAATGTGTGGCTGGGGGATCTTACTCTTTTCTTGATATTAAGTCCATCCTCTTCAAGGCTGCTATTGCTCAGCCAAGCAGGACTACTTTTCCAGAGGAAATTAAACTGATACACTCTCTCACGTCCTGCAATTTTACCTGCTGTAAATTCCGAGCAGCAGAAAGACATTCGTCACTACCACACAGAGGAGCTTCACTGGAGGTCCTGTCAGGGTTTGGAGAGTACACAAATAGAGCAGCACGGAGACAACCCAGAGACTCCAAGAATTTGCACCTAGTGGCAAATACAACGAGTATTGATTATTTTCCCCCTCCAGATATTACACAGTGTGTTCAATTGTCAATTTTTCTCTTCCTCTGAAACCACTTATCAATGCACAGCAAAGAAGACAGGAAGCCGGGGGCACCTGGGTAATTTGAAATAGCCTTGCCTCACCCGCCCCCCACCCTCACTGGCAGCAGTCATTTTGCAGATCAGGGATAGAGAACAGAATCACTGACCTGCACCAAATATTTTTAGAGCTTTTGCCTCTGGGCTATCTGTGCAACTTGGGGTAATACGAGCAGTGAGGACAAAAAATCCACAAGAATCACAATAAGGCTAATTGTGCTTTATTTTTCTCTGCATCCCAGAGTCCGGCATAGAGGAGTTGAGTGTTTTTTCACTCAGGGTCTTTTTGAATTATGACAGCTTCAAGGACAGATCTCTGTGTATATAGGGTTTAGAGATAAATTAAGCCAATAGGTTTTAATTATTTTTAGCTATAAATCCCTTCTTTAAAAAAAAAAGATAAATACTTTGATGGAAGAGGCTGTTTCTAAATTTCCTGGTCCCAGAAGTTGGGCCTGGGCAGTGGGCATAATGGCAGCCACCAGCCAAGTGTGAGTCACAGACTTGTTTTCCTATGAGGGAGTCTTTATCGCCAAAGTCAGATTTGCTCCAAACTAATAGATAAGAAGAGACTGTCCCTTTGCCTTTTGATACAAGGGATTTCTTAATTCCTTAATGTCTTGAGTTGGGCTTCTGTTGTCAACTCAAGAGGGACAGAGCAGCCACACTGTTAGGTGTAATTCCTTAGGCTCACATGTGACATAGCCCTAGTTGAAGGCTGGGACCTCAGCCTGGATCAAGGTCAAATTAAGATGCTCTGGTTTGCTACTACATCAACAGGAGGTCCTAAATACCAATGGACATGGCAGTGTGGATAACCGACCTGTTTCCTGGTGAGGCTCCTTTATACAGCATGTTCCTTTACACAGAAAAAAACTCAGTTGCCTTTTACAAGGCACATCCATTGCAGGATAAGCCCTAAGGATAAAAAAGAAATGCTAAAAAAAGCAAAAATCCAAATTTTAAACTGTTTACAGTAACTATATTGTTAGTGATGAGGTTGAAATTGTTATTCTGAGAATTTTAGGTGTATTGTGGGATAAAGCAAACAAGTATTTATGTCATATTCTAATTCAATATTTCAGATGTTCTTGAGAACCGAGTTTCTCAGAGTGGGAAAATGAGAGAGAGTTGTGAAATAGAATATCTGAAGAAAAACATTACTGATTTAAAGAAGGATCAGTAGGAACTCAAGATGTATTTTATTTAAAACAAACAAAGCAGAACACGCTTCCTAGTTCTGTTCACTAAAAAGACTTAGAAAGGTCTAGAAATAGCCCTAAAAGCAGAATCTGAGAAGAGGACCTGGGTTCAGGTAGTTTTGAGGGGGAGGTGATTCCAGGAAGCAAAAGTGAGGCATCAGGGAGAGTAAGGCAGAGAAACAGCAAAACACAATCAAAGGGTGTGTTGTCAAGGTTACAGCAGTGGGAATGGGGGTTTGAGTCTATGCAGACCTCTGAGAAGGGTACAGAGTGCCCCCCAGAATTGTCCATCTGCACACAGGAGTCTAGAACATAATCTCCCACTCCCATTCCCCTTTGGATGAGCTGTTAACTCCAGTGTTGATAACTCCCCACATTTCACAGAAGACTCTGAGGCAGGAGAAGAAACACACACAGCATACACAGGGGGAGTGACATTTCTGTCACCAAGAGCCTGAGCTCCCACCAAAACTTCTGCTGCAGCTACAACTGAAACCAGAGGTGGATGAGTAGATGAGACACAGGACACCAAGAGCTTCTACTACCGATCCATATTGTGATATTTACAGATGAAACGCTACATGCCTGCCGAGGATTGGCTTCTAGATAATATGGAAGTGGGTGCATGAAGGCAAAGATGAATTGAGTGTGGCCAGAAACTCATAATTGTTTAAACTGAGTAAAAGGTAGATGGGAGTTTGTTATACTATTCGGTCTACTTTTGTAAATGTTTAACATTTGCCATAACATAAAGATACACAAAAAAAGAAAAGGAATGGAGGGAGGGAAGGAGGGAAGTGGATGTAAAAGAAGAAAAATAGCAAAGTTGCTGGAGTCAGCAAACCTGGCTAAATTGCACAAGTCAGAAAATGTCTCCAAGTCTTGGCTTTTCCATGAAAATGGAGCTGGTAAATAGAACCAACTTTCTACATAATGAAAGTGCACCCGCTGTATCAGACAATGCCGTGCACACAGTAAGTGCTCAATAAACGTTAGCTATAGCATTATTGTGGGAGCAGAAAGGGTAAGCAGGTCTAATCCGGTTGACCAGGGAGAGTGTCAAGGGCAAAGTGATTTCACAGTAATGCTGTCATCCTGCTCAGTTAGCATAATTTGAAATGCTCAAAAAAAAAAAAAAAGCCCCAGAAAACTCTGTATGTGCGCATCTGAAGAGAAAACTGGTAATTGAAAGATGAGGTCCCAAACACCCAGCACACTGGAGTGATCCCCAATTAAGTAGAGGAAGACACCCACTTCTCCCCTATCAGAAGGAAACACAACCTGAGTTATCTCACTTAGAGGCCGAAGGAGAAGCACATGGCATGGAGTCTGCAAGGAATAAGTGCTCCAGAAACAGCGGTGGTGTAGAAATAATTACTATTGTGCTGCTGGGACTGCTAGGAATTATGTCCCCTTCTCTTGACATCGAGGCCACCAGGAATCTTCACCTCAGATTCTTAAGTGAGAGCATCCCCTCCTCATTAAATGCCTTCTATCCGCAAAGAGCCAGTGTGAGAACAGGAAAAAGTAAATGAAGAATCCTGTGAAGTACCAAGCGCTATACAAATACACCCTCTTAGCGTGAAACTTTGACCAGCTAATGCTCAGGAAATGAGAGACAAAGCTTTCTCATTCTTTCAGAGTTAACAAGAAACCTCTTTTTTTTTTTTTTCCACCCTATTGAAATCTTTCTAACATGCCTCAGCCCCGCTCGCTTTCTTGGAAACAAAGTTTACTCTTTGAGGACTTTGACCACATTTTGCCTCGGGGTCACCTTTCTGACCATCTATAGTTCTGTGCAAGGAACCAGAAACAGAAGTCACCTGACCTCAAAACACTTTGGAGGAATTGTTTTGATTAATCAATAATAATTATCTTTCTTGTCACTTGCTTCCTACATATGAAAAATTGAGTGCCAGGAAACAGTATTTGAATATTTTAATTAAATTTGTATTCCATTTTACTGGCTTATAGAAATCTGAATACAAAAAAACAAACAACAACAAAAAAACCGATCAGTCAAGTCCAAGCTTATATCCATTTTAGAGTTCCAAATGGATGCGTTTTGAAATGGTGTCTGAATTACATTAACTAACCTCATCACCTGTATTATTTTGAATATTTTCTCTATAATTGGAGAAAAAGGCTTTTTTTGTATAAAAGTTCATAAGCCCTCTTGGGCCACATCTCCCTTTAAGAAGCTGATAAAAGCTGTAGACCTTCATCCCTGGAAAACATGTATATGTACCTAAAGCACATCCATAGACTCCTAGGGGTTCCAGGGACCCCAAGTTGATAATTACTGGTTTAATTTTTATTTCATTGTCAAATGATTAAACCCTTCATAAAAGCATTGGTCCTGGATGTTTAATGGCACAAGTGTAAAATAGTGATTCTGAGGTCTATAAGCCTCACATGGAAACTACTCATTGAATTTCAGCTAATTAAATTCTTTTAGGCTATTGAATTTTGCCAAGGGGTCACATATTAATTAACTAAAGATAAGCTCTCCCTTCTTATAAATGGGGCCACATTGGAAAATGTCCCTATTTCTCTCCCAGAGCATGACACACATATCTGTTACCTCTGCCCACATTCAGCTGTTCTTCCAGACACTATGGGAGCTTCCTGGTGTTCTCTGCAGATAATATGCTTCACATCACAGCCAAATTGAAATAGAATATAGGAGAAAACTGACTCCTAGATGAAGAAGCATCAAACATTAAAAAAAAAATTAAGGATTGCAACTTTTGGGAGGGTAAAGACATTAGAGGCAGCATGGAGTCTATTCTTTCATTTTTTGAAAACATTCATATCTAGCTGTATCTTGGTAGTAAGGAGGCTTTATTTCTAATTTTAAAAATGGGAAAAAAGTACATTTGACTAATTCTTTCAGATGGTCCCCAAACGTTTGAGATTTATGAAACAGATGGAAAGCTTTAAAGTGATGTCTCCTTAGCTAAGATGCTACACATTGCTGTTTTTGTTTTTTAGCCTATAAACCTATCAAGTTGAAAAATTGTGACACTGTCTCACATCCTGTCCCCCAAACTTAAATTCTACTTATATGTCAAAATGGTTGATTGATTTTTAAGACTACTATGTTTCAATTTCCTCATTGTTAAAATGGGGACAAGAATATCTGCCTAACATGAAATTTGTGGGCAATTAGGCTATATTTGCAAGGTACCCGTCACTTTATTTACATTGAAGATAGGCTGTGGTCAATTAAAGAGAGATACTATAAACCTAAAGCAACCACTGAAATGACAACAGCGAAACATTATAACTAATTAGTCAATAAAGGAGATAAAATAAACCACAAAATATTAAAATATTTAGTTAATCAAAAAGAAGGTGGGAAAAAAGAGAACAAAGGGAATGAAGAACATATGGATAAATAGAAAACAAGGTGATAGATTTAAACCTAGCCATAACAATAATCGTATTAAATGGAAATACTCTAAACCTCACACTTAAAAGGTAGATATTATCAGACTCAAGTAAAAAAAAAAAGCAAAACCCAACTATACTTTGCCTATAGGAAATGCACTTCAAATATAAATACATACACATTAGTTTGTATAACATAGTACAAAGATGGAAGATAATATAGCATGTTAGCACTAATCAAAAGAAAGTTGGTATATCAGTATTAAAATCAGGCAAAGTAGATTTCAGAGCACAGAAAATTACCAGGGATAAATGAGGTCATTTCATAATGATAAATGGGTCAGCTAATCAAGAGTACACAACTATTCTAAACATTGATGCACCTAATAACAGAGCTTCAAAACACATAAGCAAAAAGTAATAGACTATAAAACGAAATGGACAGATCCACAATTTTAGTCAATATAACTCAATATAGAGATGTAGTTCAAAATCCCTCTCTCAATAATGAAGAGAATAAGCTGACAAAATCAGTAAAGAAATAGAACACTTGAACTATATTACCAATTAACTTCACTTAATTGACACAGAGTTTTCCATCCAACAACAGCAAAATACACATTCTTCTTAAGTGGACATGGAACATTTACTAACATAGATCATATTCTGATCACCAAAATGCCTCAATAAATGTAAAGAATTTAAGTCGTACTAAGTATCTTCTCTGAACACAATGGAATTAAATAAGAGCGCAGTAACAGAACGATCTCTGAAAAATCTCCAAATATTCAGAAACTATGTAACACACTTCTTAAAAACCCAAAGCCAAAGAAGGAATCAAAATGGAAATTAAAAAATATTTTAAGCTGTAGGAAAATAAAACACAACATATAAAAATGCATGGGATACTGCTAAAGCAGCCTTTAAGAGAAAATGTATAGCATTAAATGAGTAGATTAGAAGTCTCTAATTATCTCAGCTTCCCCCTTTATAAATTATTTTAAAAAGGAGAGCAAAGTAAAATGGAGTAGAAGAAAGCTAATACTAATGATCAAATCAGAAAACAATTAAAATGGAATAATAGACAAATTGATCTATAGATTCAATGTCATCCTAACCAGAACCCCAATAGTTTTTTTTTGTAAAAATTGATGAACTAATTTTGAACTTCATATGTAAACTCAAAGGACCTAAAGTCACCAAAAACTTTGAAAAAGAAGAACAAAATAGGAAACGAACATTCTCTGATTTCAAACGTAACATAAAGATATATTGTAGTCATCAAAGACAAGGTAGTATTAGTGTAAAGATGGATAAATACTACCAATCCTCATTTTTGCTGATTTTATATTTGCAAATTCACCTACATGCTAAAATTTACCAAGGGCCATGAGGAAACTAGAGATAATAGAGGTGTTCTTTATCTTGATTGTGATGATAGTTTTACAGATGTATACCCATGTTAAAGCTTATCAATTCTACACTTTACGTATGTGCAGTTTATTGTATATCAATAAGGCTGTTAAAGAAAATTAGAGACTCACTTCATATTTACACCTGCTTTCTACCATGCTGGACTGAGATTTTCACACATCACCTGAGAGTTTACTAGTGTGCAGAGAATTTGAAAACAATAAAATATGCTGAAGATTCCACTGAACAGAAGATAAACTTTTCTATGATGTTTCAGAGGGCACATTGGACTCCATTATGAATATGTACATGGATAATCATTTTTTTATGGAGCCAGCAGTTGAGGATAAATCAGTGATGACTTTGTCTTAAATTTCCTTGTTAACACAGACATATGCAGGAGGATCAAAATTCTTCTAAACACAAATAATTACAAACACGAGAACTATCAAAATCTTTCATCCATGGAGTCAAGTTTCTCACTGTCAGAGGAAGATGTTACAAATAAGCAAAGGGGGAAAGGAGAGTGTGAACCTTCTGGCACTTAATTAGTCAGACGTCAGTATGCATGTAGTATAATATGTACAGATAGACATACACAGAAACAATTATAGGTATGTATGTATACACTGATTAGTATACATATATAAGTTTCCGGGCTCTGTCCTTGAGATGGCCTAGAAGCAGTGACACTGTGACTGCAAAAAGCACACCTGTGCCCAGATCTTCATTTCTAACCCCATTCTTCAATAAAAGGAACCAGGGCTCTTTGGAGAAATGACTGTTTCTACAGTTGGAACAGAGAAAACACATGAGCCTGGGGCACCTTATTGTGCCAGAAGCCAAAAAAGTGTTAGAAAAAATACAAAAGGGGTTGGCCGAGTGGCTCAGTTGGTTAAGAGCTCGCTCAGAAGTGTGAGCTCTGAGCAACAGCGGTTCGAGTCCCAGCCCAAGCTGAGCAGCCGCTGAGCTGCCAACAGGTGGCAGGATGGCTCAGCTAAAAAAAAAAAAAAAAAAGGATGGGGGTTTGTCAAAGGGACATAGAAACCAAGTTCTTCATTTTGAAGAGCTTCCAATGGCTGAAATGGAGAAAGTGAAGCAACAAAATAAATACCCTAGTATTGGATCATAATTCAAAGTATAAAATAAATATATGTAAGTCCATGCTAATATAAATAAATACTTGACTAAATAAATGAGAGAGACATATCTTCTTTATAGAATTCCAAATAATATGCGAGTATGTAGATATCCTCTATCCAGAAAGGGAAGAATAATTCCCCCCAAACCTTGAATATTGCCTGGACTTAGTGACTCACTCCCAAAGACTACTGAAAGGGAAAAACAATAACTTGCCAACGGAGAGCCTTGGAATCAAAGGGATCAAAAGTGTCATTATGACAAGTCATGTCAGCATGTACCCTTTGATATGATGTGATATGATGAGACGGGTACTTCACCTCTGTGTTATTCTTCTCCAAAATCCATGATCCTAATACAGACATGCGGAAAATATCTGAAAAGCCCAAATGGCAGGACATCCTGTACAATACCTGCCTACGACTCTTCAAAAATGTCAAGTTCATAAGAAACAAGGAAAGACTGAGAAACTAGTAAGAACCAGAGGAGATGACAGAGACATCCAACATCAAAGCCACATGGATGGGACCCTGAATAGAAAAAAATATATAGCAGAAAAACAGGTAACATCTAAATAAAGTCTGGAGTTTAGTTAATAGTAATATACCAATAATTATCTCTTAGATTTGACAAATGAACCACAGTTATGTAAGAGATTATATCAGGAAAATCTGGTTGATAGATACATAGGAACTCTCTGCTCCCTTTGCAACTTTTCTATAAATCTAAAATTATTCCAATATAAAAGTTTATTTTTAAAAGTTTCATCTTCTCATTAAATTGGTTAAAAGCTCTCAATGAGTGACAGGAGGTTGTCATCGTGAAATTGCTCAGCTGGACAAATGAATGCTGAGGTTTGATTCTGGACTATGGCACTGAGAGTATTATTCTGAATAAGCAATGGCCATTCAGTTGTTCTCTTCCCCAGTCCCAGGAACAGCAAAAACTGCATCTTCCCTTGTGATGGTCCTGACCATCTCTCATGTCAGCCTTTAGAGAAGAGAGAAGGCCATGATCTGGAACAGCCATGAACCACATGGGTCATGATCTTCCAGGACAACTGGACAGCCGAGGTCTGGGCCTGCCTGGTGGGTCAGAGCACAGGATTTTGACAGACTAGGGGGTGGTGGGAGCGGAGAGGAGCTGACTGCTCAGTAAAGCTTCATTGTTTAAGCAATCTGAGCAGCCAAGCCAGCTTGATAATTTAAATGTGGCGAGGATTTTAAAAAGCAAGTCTTAGGTGTACTCAAATGTATGTCATCCTTCCCAAGAGGCAGAATCACACGCTTATCCAATTTGCCAGCTGACAATTTGGCCATCACACTGTCTGCATCTCAAAACCAATCCAAACAGACACATTGCTCATCCTGAGTGATGCTCGACGGACGTGTCAACAGCCAGACTGTTCTGCTGCTCTCGCTGCGTGAAGTTCCTCTGTTTTATTTTTTAACATTTTAAGAGAAGAGTCTACCTTCAAAGGATGTGAGATGCCCAATCAGCTTCAAATTATGCTCTCTGGAAATGTCACCAATCTAGCACCAGGTCCAAGAATTAATACATGACAAGCTTTAAAGGATGCCTAACACTCACCTTATAATTCATCACCGTATCTACTAGCTGATCTCTTCCCATAAATATCTTTTCTTCATCATAGTGACCCATTCTCCATGTAAAAGACCTCAGTGATCCATAAAACATCATTTGATCCAAAGAGCTGTGTTTACATTCTGTAGAAAGAAACCAGACGCTCTGAGAGGGAATTAGATTTCAAAAACTTGCAGTTGAGGAGACATCAAGGACTGAGTTTCCTAGCAGGGCAAGTTTTGCAAAAGACCCTCAGAGAATGTCTGCCTTCTGAGCCACTGCCGATGCCACCATCTCCCTGGATGTCTGGGTGTAGCTCTCCCCAGACACCCCTGCCATGTCTTCCCCTCCCCCCATGATACCAGCTCACTATGTCATATATTCACCACTCTTCCCATGATCAGATGTCCCCACACTCTGTGCTCTCCCAGCAGATCAGCTCTGCATCAAGGGCTCCCACATAACACAGAAGAGAAGAAAGTAGTGGGTGTAGAAGAGAAATTGTCATCCTTGGCTTGGGTTTGCTGATCTACCACATAGGAACGTGCTCAGTTCTGGCATTTTGTTGGATATTGTTTTGGTTTTAGGCAAGAGAAATGTTCTTTATTTACCATATCGCTATACCATGTAGCTATAGATTTATTTATTGTGACACAGCCTTTGCTCAGCTGGCATTGACCCAATTTAAAAGGAGCTCATTTCTTGGCAGACAAGACAGCTGACTCTTAAGGCTGGGGAGCAGGGGTTGGTAACAAGGCCAGGCAGTACCACAGGAAGAAGTAGGAGAACAACCTTGCCCTACATTCCCCATCAAAGTGAGGCAGGTGATGAGAACCTTCTTTTCCAGCAGCAGGTACTGACAGTGATGGATGTCCAAGGGACAAGCACCGAGTAAAGACACATCTCATATCAGCCTGGACAGAGAGTTATTAGAAAGAACCTAAGAAAAAGTGTTGGGGGTATCAGGTGGAAAATGGGGACAGAGGTAGACTATCCAGGGTCGGCTTCACCCAGATGTCCAGGCAGTCAATTGTCATGGGGAGGGTGGAGTAAATAGACACTCATCAGTATTCCTGGCTGCTAAGAGCACTTGATATAGAGACAGGACATGGAGTGTCATCCATTTTGATGATTGTTTTGGTTGGTATCTGTCATTCCATTTGTTGTCTTTCTTTTATAACGATTATATGCAGTGGATTCCTAGTTATTTTAGCCTGAGAGATAATGTCTTCTGGGTAACATCTACTCTGTTCAGTAATGTGTAGAAGGGCGAGCTGAAGTTCAAGCCCTAGTCCATGCAATTAAGGAGAGAGAAGATAAAGAGAGCCCCAAGCATTGGAGAGTCACTGTGGGCCTCTCCTGTTTCTACCCATCAAGCAATTCTTCTGATCCTAGATTGATTTTAAACTTAGCAAAGACAAACAGTATTGGAAGGAGGTTTACAAGGTTGGGCAATTAAGTTTGTGAACTCATCCTAGAAAAAGTGCCACATACCTCATTGCTGAATATCACTATGGTCACCTTCTAAGTGCTCCCCTTGGGAAGCTATGCACCAATGCCAGTGCCTAGTCAACCGTCAAAGCAATTTTGGAACTCTTTTTCTGGAATGGCCATCAAAGCTGTTGTCATATTACCCTTGATGTCCTGAATGTCACCAATTGACATTCAAGATATTGAATGTCATCAATGTCTTCCTTTCAATATTTCCTTTATCTTTGGGTAAAGAAAAAAGTCATCAGGGGCCAGATCAGGTGAGTAGGGAGGGCGTTCCAATACATTTATTTGTTTATTGGCTAAAAACTCCCTCACACACAGTGCTATGTGAGCCGGTGCATTGTCATGATGCGAGAGCCATGAATTGGCAGAACGTTCAGGTCATCTTAACTTTTTCATGCAGCCTTTTCGGCACTTCCAAATAGTAAACTGGGTTAACTTGTTTGTCCAGTTGGTATAAATTCATTGTAAATAATCCCTCTAATAGCAAAAAATAAATTAATTAATTTAAAAAAAAAAGAGTTAGCAACATCATTGCAACAAGTTCACGAACTTAATTGTCCAACCTGGTATCCTTAGATTTTAACTCACCAGCCCAGGGTGCCAAGAGGAGGAGGTGAAGAAGGGACTGATCAAGGGAAGACAATCAGCCCACAATTTTTCTCCATCTGCTAACCCCAGTAGGACTTTTGTCTTACTTTGTTATTGCCCCACAGTCAACAATAGTGACTGCCGATGTATCCAACTTGTAACTGATTGTCCAAGATAGGGGTGAGCTATGGTTACCTCAAAATAATCCTGGGGAGAGACAAGAGCAGAACTCCAAAGCTTTCTTCCAATCTAACCTCTCTGCTGCCTCTGGCTCTTGCCTGCCTCATGATACAGCCATCTCCCTACACCCTCCCGTCAACACCAGCAACACAAGCATGCACAGACTCGCTTCCATAGTATTTTTTTTTTTAAGATTTTTATTGGGGAATTGGGGAGATGGGAACAGTGCTGGGAAATTGGGGGAAGGAGAACAGAGAAGTTGCTGTTGTTTTGTTCTTCAGTCTAGTTGTGGAGGACGTTGCTTCACTGGCCCAAGTTGGCACCATCATTGC
>NW_017731455.1:1541242-1542674 GCF_001890085.2 Hipposideros armiger | reverse complement strand
TTTCTCTCTCTCTCTCTCTCTCTCTCTCTCTCTCTCTCTCTCTCTCTCTCTCTCTCTCTCTCTCAAATCATGGCTACAATTTTTATCGGCTATATACATGGTAACATTTTTCTGGTTTCTACTATAGTTTGTCCCAATGTTTACTTCTTGTTTTTCCTTGTAGCATCTTGTATAGATTGTGTGCTTGTTTCTTTATTATTTGTCCCAAAGAAGGAGAGATTTTCCTGAACCAGTTAGTGACTGGAAGTTTGTGTAAGGGCAGAGCTGGGGCCATGCTCCTAGCAAAACATAATTATTTTTGTCTCTAAATTCATATGTATGCTTTTGTAAGCATAATTTCTCAACCAGTAGATAAAGGAAGCTTTGAAATTTCTCATGCAAAGCTTTAGCTATTTCCTAACTTCATAAAAAATAATGTTATCTTTTCACGTTGCTTTGGGGTGCTTTCCAGGAAGAAAAGTGGAGGTGGGGGAGTAACTTTGTGCTGCTATCTTTAAACCAGAATTTCACCTAACTTCTCTGAACCTCAGTCCTCTTCTCTGCAAAATGAGGATAAAGTTAGTAGGTTAATGCATGCAACTTGCTTAGCACAGTGCTTGGCGCAACACCGTTATTAAGTGTTTACTATCATTAATACTACTGCAATAGGGTCACAGCTACAAGACCATAGGCTAGATGCAGACTGGGGTCTCAGAGGCAGTGACTGGTAAGAAGAAGACAGAGGTCCAGCCCTGGGTGAGGAACACCTCCCACAATAGAACCTGAAAATGTCAACTACTCACTTTCCCAGACTCCTTTGCATCTTGAGCATGAACACGTGACCTCCACTTTAATTTTACTGCCCTCAACTTTCAGTTGGAGGCTGGTGGCATGATGAAGCTGGGACTTCTTAGAATCCAATTTGGTGACCGATAGTGGCAGTGGGAACCATTGCTTGTGGCTTCTAGATGCAGCATGGGAATCAGTTCTAGGGCCACCATCCAGGTCCCTATGCTGTGGTGACAAAGGCTGGCAGTGGTGGTGACACAGCCATCCCAAGAACCATTCTGAAGCATTGTTTATGGTTGTGTGGCCTGATTCATCATCACCCCTTCCAGAAATTCTGTGAGGCACCTATATCCTTTCAATATATGCCATTCTACTTAAATCAATCCAAACTCAATTTCTAAGGCTTCCAAATATGAAATCTTATTGGTACAAAGTAGATACGATTTGTAGAGGAAATTAAC
The DNA here is from genome assembly GCF_001890085.2 of Hipposideros armiger. Classification (NCBI taxonomy): domain Eukaryota; kingdom Metazoa; phylum Chordata; class Mammalia; order Chiroptera; family Hipposideridae; genus Hipposideros; species Hipposideros armiger. Next base: position 1,541,445 of record NW_017731455.1, on the reverse strand, counting down.
TGGCTAATTGTGCATTTACTATGTACTAAATATTGTGCTAAGCATTTTACTTGCATTATCTTATTGAATCTTCACAACAACCCTATGAGATAGACGCTACAGTAATTGTTTTACAAAGGAGATAACTGAAGGGCAAAAAAGATTAACTATTGTACTCAAGAATATCCCAAAGGGCCGGCCAAGTGGCGCGATGGTTAAGAACT
>NW_017731455.1:1428566-1540422 GCF_001890085.2 Hipposideros armiger | reverse complement strand
CAAGTTGCTGTCCTTTTGTTCTTCAGTCTAGTTGTGGAGGACGTCGCTTCACTGGCCCATGTTGGTATTATCATTGCGCTCTTCCCAGGTGAGGCAGTCGGTCATCGGCTGAACAATATTTTTAATAGACAGAAACTTTATATAGTTGATTTATTTCCTTGAAATCACATTTTCATTCCGCATCTACCACAGAACTACATACGTATGGTCACGTAATATAAGACCAAGGCACCACTATAAATATACATTCTATGATTCCATTTATAAAAATTGCAAGAACAAGAAAAACTAAGCTTTGATGACAGAAGTCAGAACAGTGGCTACTTCTTCGGGGAGAGGGATGACGGGAAAGCGGAACAGAGCAACCATCTCCGTGCCGGACACATTCTATGTCTCTTCTGGATTATGGCTACATGGGTCTACATGTATTTAAAAACTCATAAGCTACATGCTTGAGATTTGTGTACTTACTCTGTGTGTGTTGTACTAGAATAAAATTTAACAATTTAAAGACTAGAAGCCAGAGTCTAACTCCATTTTTTGATGTTTGACTGTTTTCACTTCTTTTAAGCCTCACACCCCTTCTGCCCTACATCTGGGCAAGCTGATAAAAAAGCCTAGGTGGCCCCTACTTTGGTGCTGATGGGAGCTTGAAGTTATTCAAGCCCCCGACCTAGTGTGGGAATCCTTACCCCAGTCCCAGACCCAGCCCCAGCTCTAACCACCATCAGTAACCAATCAGTCTCCTTTCCTTAGAGAGCCAAAAGTGGCTCTCTAAGCCACTTTTGAACATGCTTGAGATCCTTCCTGCTATTCCCAGAAAGTCTCTTTATGTGAAGAAGGAGACTTTTCATAACCTCTTGGTGGGTGTACGGCATTATCAGTCTTGACATCCAAACCAAATTTTCAGTTGGGACTCCATCCTCTTTCTGCAACGGACCACAACAGAGGGCAAGTGATTTTGCTTTTATTTTTTTCTGTTTTGTTTTCTGTTGCATCCTCAGCACCTACAACAATGCTTTGTACATAGTAGTTACTCAATAAATATGTGTTGAATAAATGGAGAGTTATTGGGGAAGTGCAAGGTTAGAAAATAAATCATTTGAATTGGTAGAAGGATAGATGGAAGGATGTTGGTAGAAATCTCAATATGTCTCTAAGCCCCCAAAATAAAGACCCCCCCAAATCAAACATGTACTGTACAAGGTTTTGACTACAGTGGAACTACATCCACGGTCAAATTAATCTATTTAGAGTTATGGGGAAAAGAAGGAGCCATCTGGTAAAGGAATAAAAATTGTACAAGTTTGGAGGTAAAGATATCAGGAATTTCACTTCTCATTATGTGAAACAGCAGGCAAGTAAGACTATGGAAATACTCCACGTTCCAGTGAGCACAGTGTGGCTCTTGCTTGGAAAAAATACAAAAACTAAAACAAAGCCCCCCCCTGCAGTTCTGTAGCCATTCTCATTGCCCTGTCCATAGAATGTTTTATTCAGGGTCTATTTAGTGATGCTTCATAAAACAGGACTGGCAACCAAGAGGCTTGGGCAGGGCAGGGCAACCAAGGCCGAGTCTGTGGGTAAGAGCATCTCTGATTGGCAATAACTTCTGTCAGAATTGACGGGCCCCTCTGGTCCCCCTACTGAAGCACCAGCAGCCTAGAGTCAGGCTTCTCTGGGGAAGATTCTTCTTTGGTGGGCTCCAGGATTCAGCAACATAGCCTTCCCCACATTCCCGTGCATTTCCTCACCTATGAATAGAGCCCCAGTGTAAGCCTTTTGTCCTGGAAGAGTTTAGCCTTCCCCTGGCTGTCAGGTGGCATCTCTGTAATTTTAAATGGATGTCTGATCTGCTTGTGCCAGGCAAAAAGGAAACCTCCAGAACCCCGAGGGTCTGGCTGGCTGTGAGCAGAGAGGGAGGCCCAGGCCTTATCAACTGGCTTTACGTCTGGGTGATTGTCCTTCTATGTAAGAAGTGAAGAGTCTGCCCATGGACTAAAAATGCTCAAACTTACTGGGAGGCGCTCTTAGGGTGGCCACTAAACAAGGTCCACAGTGACAGCTTACTTGACCACATGCATAAGTATGGACTCTTTTTCACAGGCAAGAAATTAGAATAAGAATTTTTAGGACCACAAGAAGAAAGAGGTTCCATGCTTAGTCCCCATCTTGAGCTGAGAGAAAAATTAAAAATGGAAGATCATCCAGGCAGAAGGCTACCAAGCTCCCAAAGTTCAAGTCACTCTCCTCGCAGCTTTAAATTTTGACCACTTTCTGTTTCAGGGTGGGATGAAAATCTACAGATGCTAGCCTTGAATGTCACTCAAGTGCAGGATTTGAGGGAGGGGGCTGTACAAATAAGGCTTCACCAAAAGCTTGCTTTCCAAAAATAAAACATAAGCATTTCCAAGAACCCTGTCAATTAGTAGCCACTAATGAAATGTTGGAGTGCTGTGAGAGCCATTTTTGGAACAGAGCTTCCGGGATTTAATGTTATCAGAAATGCCAGAGCACTTTAGAAGGGGTTGCAATTACCTGAACTAATGTTTTCTTCATTAACTCTTAACCATCCCACCAGAAAACAAAGGTTGGGTATAAATTGCTAGCATTTACTCAGCACTTAGAAATATTTCAGCCATTGTCTTAAGTGTTTTACATACCTTACCTTAGCCTAACCTCACAACCATCCTATGAGGTAGAAACTGAGGCACAGAGAGGTCAAGTGACCAGCTAATAAGGTGTGAAGCTGGGATTTGAACACAGAATCCATGCTTTTGACCACTACTCATTCTGCGTCTGGTGGCCCAAGGCATCTTGGAATTCAGTTGTCAAGGTGGGAAAATTCAACTCATAATTACCTGAGCATGAATGACCAACTGCACTCTGTGTCTCCTTTCAAGCATCTCACGTGACCTTCCTTGAACCCATTACACAGGCCTACATGGTAGGTCAATATTGTGGTTGACCTTGGGAGAGAGGTGACATTGACCTAAGACCTCTGATGCTCAGCCTGAAAATACACCCTGACCAATGAGCAACGTCTGTAAAGGGCACAGGTTGAGATGAAGGTAGCATGGTTGCCAAGAATGGGCCATCCCTGATTTAATCCAATCCCGTTGTTCTACAAACAAGGACTGAGTCCACAGAGGGAAAAGGAGCTGCTTACGGCCCCATGAGTAGGAAGTAGCCCAGCCCAGTCAGAGCTCAGGTTTTCTTGATTCTAAATTCACCCCTCTTCCTATGAAGTGCCGCAACCTTCTGCTTGGAAATCAACATCCTACCACCACCCCTACCTCGTTGACAGGAGTGTTGTGAATAACCAGTGTGCTAATGCTCACAAAACGTCTCCAAAATCCATAAAGCCTGATTTTCTAGCAGGGGTTATAAAGATCGGCAGCAGCATCAAGCTGTTTCTGACCTACTAGTTTTATCTTTGGAAAAGTTCATTTTCAAGAGAATGATATAGTTAGAACATTTCTTCCAATAAAACTTCCCAGGCCTTGGCTAATCACCCCAAAGGTCTTTACTAATTATTCTTACTGTGGCACCACTTTACAGTCATGTGAACACCTAAGTACCCACTTACCCATGGCTGTCTAGTGGCCAAAAATAGTTAATGCAGCTTCCCAAGGTGTCTAAAATCACCCCAAAGGAACAGTCTTAACACTAAGAAAATCACCCTCGGTCATGTAACTGTCTAGCAATTTGAGGAAGGAAATCCATCAACTCTTCAGGACACCACAATCATTTTTGTAATTCACCATTTGGGGAAGTAGCTAGCACTTGAATGCACCAAAAATGAGCCTAATTTTGTTTTGTGCGCAATCTCTCACTCCATCATCTATTACAAGTCCAATTTTGCAAAAAGCATCATCTTAATGCAAGCATCACTAAGAAGAGAACAGACAGACACAAAGAAGAGAGAGACACATGTACTTTTGGATGGCAGTTAGGTGTGGAACTTTACACCACCAGAAATAAATAGTAATTCCAACACTAAAATTAATCATTTAAAAGGGCATCCAAGGAATATTCAATGAACTCAAAACTTTAGCAGATGTTAGAGAAATTACTCACATACATAGAACTTTCTTTGTTCATGAATTTGTTATAAATAGTTAAGGGCTTTTATCTGGTTTTCTGCTTCACAAGTTGAGCAGGTCAACATAGCACCAAAAGCCTTGTTATTTTTTAAAGACAGGCTTTGATACCTTAGAGCAGTGGTTCTCAACCTTCCTAATGCCGCAACCCTTTAATACAGTTCCTCATGTTGTGGTGACCCCCAACCAAAAAATTATTTTCATTGCTACTCCATAACTGTAATTTTGCTACTGTTATGAATCATAATGTAAATATCTTTTTGTTTTCCGATTGTCTTAGGCGACCCCTGTGAAAGGGTCGTTTGACCCCCAAAGGGGTCGCGACCCACAGGTTGAGAACCGCTGCCTTAGGGAGTTTAGTTTTGTGCCTGATGCAACCCAGATCTTGTATACAGTAGGCAGTCGCTAATTAACTGCAATCATTGACATTGATTCTGTGCCAGCCACACTATCTAAGTGCTATCTTAGCACTAAGTGCTTGCCCACACTGTCTTAGTTATTAACAGTGTCTACTCTATGCATGGTTGTGAAGATTATCTTCATGTTACAGAGCAAAGTGATTCCTATAACTTGGCCCAGATCACACAGCTGGTATGTAGCCTCCAAACCAGCCTCTCTGGCTCCAGGACGTCCCAAGCATCACACTGTATATTAGAGTTTGATAACATCAGACATTCCAATCACTGAATATTTCACGAAGATTGCATGTGAATTGTGCTCAATCATGAGATATGATGGCACGATGTAACGTGTCCAGCGTACAATGTGTTTTAGCTTTGACCTTTGAAACCAGCTTTACAAAGGATTACACTGTTCTTGAAAGGTCATTCCTGATCAGTTATTTATGTGTCACATGAGGGCTTGTGCCTCTTGTATTACTCTGCCCTTTTCTTTGCTATTCAGCTTACAAACTGAAGATAGATCAGTTAGAGAAGCAGATGCAAAGATAAGATTGATTATAGAGATTTGGTAAATAGAATTGCTACAATATCCCCACCCTGCAACCACCAAACCATGCCCTGTTATATTTTTTTGGAGAAACAAAAGCTCTATATCAGCTTTCCCAGGTCAGTTTCTTCATCATTAAAATAAAGACAGCAAGGAGAAATACTGAAGGAGTCTTCCTTTTGAAATTGTGTTCCCTGGGCAACATGAGCTCATCTCCCACCCTTTGATCTATCTACAAATCCTTAGTGCAGTCTGCTTCCTTTATCAGAACTCAGCACCATCCTATTATCCTAACGTGCACAGATTAAAGCCATCCTCAAAAGTAACAGTGGAGATGAGAGGAGGTTTCACTGGTTCTTGTTCTAGTTTTTGGGTCCCTCATCAGAGACTAGCACAGGCTCTGTCAAGATAGACAATCAGGCATTAGTCTTGCCCAAGAACATGGTATCACTGGAGTGAGAGAGAGTTTCCTATATGTTCTGTGCTCCCCTCTGTTCCAGTGTCAGCACACTTTCTGCTGCGACCATGTGATCTGGTGAGACTGGTCTGGGGAGAATTCGGGGCAGCACCATGGTTTGAGGGGCCAGCCATTGCACGGATCTACTAATCTCTGCCGAGGCAATGGGTTTTTCTCTATTTCGTCAGAGATCAATAGACTAATTTAATATGAGGACAGTTTTCCTGGTTGGAGACATTAAAAGAAAATCCACCTATTTTCCAGTCATACTCAGATTGGGTCTACCAGGAAGAAGAAGGGTAGACTGGAAACTGTCCATTACTCAACAACCAATTCGTGATTATAAGAGGATTATGTTCTCCAAATTAATAGGTGGCAAGGATGTTTAGTCCAGTATTGGAGCCAGAAATTAAGGACTCTATGATCAACCTAATACCAAAGGTACGTGGCCCAAGATATTGTAAAAGGAATCCATCAGCATTGATAATATCATAGTCTCCAAATGTTGTTGAATGGTATAAATTCTGAGAAACAGGTGGACAACTCTTTGTCCGAGACAGTAGAAAAGCTGGTTTTGTGTCCAGAGGACTTTGATATGGCCTATGTGCAGCAGGCAGAACTAAAAACAAATACTTACCTTGTATATGTAGGTTCCCAACTCTCTAAGTCCCACCAGTGGCATACATAGAATTCCTTAGTCAAGCTAACGCACCTTAAAGCAGAAATCCCAGGAGTCACCCTGAAGTGCTTACACCTCTATTACCAACCTGGGTGTGTGGACCAAGACAGGCTTTAACAACATGGCTGGAAAAGAATACAGCTTAAAGGTGATAATGAATGTTTATCCAAGTAGGTGATGTGGAGCCTCACACTTGAAACATGTTCACCCCGAAATGACCCGAGCTTCAAAGACACTCATAAATACTCATTCCAGAATCAAGTGCTATCCCAGATCCATTTAAGACCAATCTTAAGGTGACATGCACAGTTGTCTCTACCACCTTCTTCGGAAAACACTTCCCTGGCCTCTCTCCAATCTTTCACTCATCAAGCCAAGGCCATGGGTCACCAAGGCCATGAGTGCCTGGATGGGATGCTCAAATAATTCTCAGAGTAGATAGGAACCCCAAAGATATAGTACAAGGGAGTTGCTACCACTGTTTGGTAATTCTCCAATTTACTACAAGTAAGCAAGAGTTTGAAAAACTGTCACCATCAGATGAATTGAAGCATCTGTTCAAGGGTAGATGCACAGTAAGTACAACCAGATAAGAATGATGTGATGGCTCAGACAGAAAGGGATTTCCATTCTGTAAAACACTATGAAATTCATTGTAGGATTTACTCCATTTTCAGAGGATTAGGATTCCTTCTCAAGTTCCTCTGAACAGAATTGGACCTGGTCTCTGCCTTTGGTTTTAAAGCCATTGGGTGTCCTTCATGCTGTCTCACCAGGATGGAGGGAAATCAGCACATCAGACTCAGAATTTTTCCAAGTCCACCTTTTTCGTTTCCTTTTTTGCTTAATATCTACATGGATATGCATAAAAGGGCCAGAAGCTTCTCCTTGCCTCAGAGCTGATTCCTTGCTTTTCTGCCTTCTCCTAGTTTCACTAAAACATTTCCACCTTTCAAGCCTTAGCTGAAAATCAGCAACCAAATGTCATTGGGGGAAATCAAATGCTTGGGTTTGGTAAAAACCTTTGCACGTCTGGCCAATTTGTTTTGTGTTGGAAGGATGTTTAATCAATATCTGTCTGATTCGCTTACACATGTATCATCCAAAAGTCATTTTGAAAGAACCATTTCACTCCTGGGAAATGTTTATACATCTGCTTTTAGAAATATTTAAGAGATATTGTAAATTTTCTTATACCAAGAGAATGACCATTCAAATACCCTATACATCAAAAGCTTCAGGAAATACAAGATTTAGGACTGCTCTAAACAAATAACATCATAAAGATTCTCCCATTGCTCCTAAGAGCACAAATAATGACCCATCATTTTATTTTTATATAGAGCCAAAAGCAGCTATTAGAGGAAAAAAGTGAGGGAAATGACCAATTCTTAATCAGCTTCCCAAATTCCTTAATATAAAACTCTACATGTTCCATCATGTCCCCAAGAAAGGGCTAGTTCAGATTATAAATAGACAGGAATAATATCATTTTATTCCCCAGGGGAACCATATTTTCAAAACTCTATAATTTTGGCATGACATTTGGGCCCCATGTTAATCTTCAAATATATCTCTTTCATGAAAAGCGTATTTAAATAACACGTTTCAAATGAGAAGTATTAAAACTTAGAATAAGAAAATCCCTTAGAGGTCAATTTGCACTTTGTTTGTTGTTTTTTTTTTTTAGTCCTTGGTGGCCAGAAATACATTAGAATTCCTCATAAAATAATAATAATTAATACTTATTAACAGATATCAACCAATGAGCACTGTGCAAGCACTTACCATTCACTATCTTATCTAACCTTCACATCCACCTTATGAAATGTATCTTATTATCACTCTCATTCTACAGAGAAGGAAAGTCAAGCAATCACACTGCTGAGAGTGGCAATGACGGGATTCTAATCTGTCTGCTACCCTGGCCAGGCTCTTAACACTCTTCTGCCTCCAAGGAAAACAGTAACATAAACGTATTTCCAAATCTTCAGAAAATAGAAAATAAAAACAACCCATCAAGCCACCTACTTTTGAGAACTTCATTATTTTACACACTACTGATAATCATGAATATTTCCTTTTTTTCAATTAGCGTTATATCAAATATTTTCCACGTTACTATAGAAACCTCATGGCAGTCATTTCCTTCATCGGCTGCATAAACATTTCACTGTGTGGATAGGCCATAATTTATTTAACGATTACTCATTTGATCTAGTGGTTAGGTTGTTTCCATGTTTCATCTAATATTAAAAATATCATTGAACATCTTTGTGTACATAGATTCTTTCTTAGAATATACTTAGAATTGATTTCCAGAAATGGAATTACTGGGTCAAGAAGCTTTTTTTTTCTTTTTTTAAGTTGCAGGTGTACAAAACAATGCAATAGTTATCCTTTCATCCCTCACAAAGTGACAACCCCCACCCCATCCACTGCCGCCCACCCCCAAAATCATACATAGCTATTACAATTTCATTGACTCCATTCCCACACTATACTCCACATCCCATGACTATATATGTGTTAAATTACAGTTGACATATAATATTATTCAACGGCAGCTTCAGATGCACAGTGCAGTGGTCAGGCCTCTACACCATCCATGAAGTGGTCTCCCTAACAAGACATGAGTCCATCTGGCCCCCTAAAAAATATTTATAACATCATTTATTATATTCCCCAAACTGTCTTTTCTATCCCTGAGGCAATATTGTGGTTATCAATTTATGTTGTCTCATCCCTTCCCCTTCTCCCTCATCCCCATCCCTCTCCCATCTAGCAACCATCAATTTTTCCTCTTTGTCTCTGACACTATTTCTGCTTACATTACTCATTTATTCAGTTCTTTAGAATCCACATATAAGTGAGCTCATATGGTATTTTTTCTGACTGACTTATTTCACTTAGCATAATGTTCTCTAGGTCCATCCATATCGTTGCAAATGGTACGATTTCTTTCTTCTTTATAACTGAGTAATACTCCATTGTGTAAATGTACCACAGTTTCTTAATCCAGTCATCTACTGATGGACATTTCGATTGTTTCCAAGTCTTGGCTATTGTGAATCGCGCCGCAATGAACATAGGTGTGCATATATTTTTTCGAATTAGTGTCTTGGGTTTTTCTGGATAAATACCTAAGAGTGGAATTGCTGGGTCATAAGGTAGTTCCATTTAGCATGGATCTTTTAGTAGCTGTTTACTAACCCATTACACTCCTTTCCGAAAATGTATACCACTATCTGTTAGAGACTGCTTTCTTCATCATATCCGCATCAACATTTGGTATTGTGTTTTTGTTGTTTTAACAGGTTAAAACAAAATTAGTAACTCAGTAGTGTGTAAAATTACATTTTATAACTGGTAATAAGATCAAAAGTGTCTCCATATTTTAATTATTAGATATATATCAATATTGAAGTTATTCTCATTTATCAGGTGAGGAAACAGAGGCTCAACATAAATGACACAATTAGCACTAGAATTGGTTCCTGAGTCAGTATTTCCACTCAGTATTTGTTAGTTAAGTAAATAAATGAAAGAATGAATAAAAAAAATGAGCGAGCATCTTATTCCACGTTTCCTTCCACCAACCACATTGCCTTCCCTATATGCCCCTGGTTCTCCTAAATTCTAAATTATTTTTCCAAGGCTGACACAGTAAAGTAATAACATTGTGAGTTACCTTCGCACTTCATAGGAGCAGTGTATCTGACATCGTAAACAGAGTATTGGAAGGATGTAAACAGATGAGGCTGGGTCTGGGTCTAACTCCTCCTGTATTGAGCTGCATGACCTTGGACATAGCATGAACCACGTCTTCCTCAGCCGTGAAAAATAAGCACTCGAGCAAGTGATTTCTCAGATCTTTGCCATTTTCGACTCTTGTGCTTGTAAAACAGAGAACCACATCAGGCATCACAACAGGTCATAATTTTCCCTATATCTGAATGACATGAAAGCATGCCACCAAATAGCAAGACATAAAACACATTTTGAAGCCCCAGAGCCTTTCTCACTGGGTCAACATGGTAAATCCAAATGTTTGCCATCATTTGCTAATACAAAAGGAGACGCTCTTGGCCACATCACAGCCCAGTTACACTGCTCCCTGTGGCTTCACATAGTCAGTGGATAATTAATCCCCTTTTGTGCAAAAGGAAAAAGTGTGACTCAGCCATTAAGCACATGAACTTGGGTCAGACAGATTCCTGCACCTCCTAGCTATAAGGCCCTGGGCTAGTTGTCATCCTACCTGAGCCTTTGTTCAGACTCAGGTAGGTTCGAGTCTCAAACACCTGTAATGTATGGATAAAAATTGTACCTCCCTATAGAGCATTTGTAAGAATTCAAGGTAAAAATGCTTGTAAAGTTCTTGCCACATGCCATGCCCTCTGAGACATGTTCAATAACTGTTAGCAATTATCATCATCTTTATCATTAATTTTATTAATAAACCAGAAGGTATTTCCTAGAATCACAAAAAAGACAGTGACAAATGGATTCTTCAGAAGTGATATGGGTGCCCACTCACCCAACAAATTCTTTAGGCCAGTTAGGCATGGCCTGCATTCTCCTTTCAGAAAAATGTCTTTGAGGAGCTCAGGCCTCAGGTATATGCTGAAACACTGCCCTGGGATACATGTTCTGGGGCCGAGGTGGCTGTCCTCTCTCATACAACAAACACTCTGTGGCACTAAAGGAAATTCAACCTATGTGGCCCTTGGTCCTGGACCCAGTGTTGGCTCATTATTCCACACGCCAATCAGCTCTTTGAGCTGTTAGTACCCTGATTCCTCTACTTAGATTCCAGAAAGGGGTTAAAGGTGTTTTTAGAGGAAACTGCTAGAGGCTGGTTCTGGAAACCCTCAGCATAATTGAACACCAAAGATTCACTGAGGGGCTCCAAATCATAAATTGCCACAGTAATTGTTTACATGGCATTTCACAGCATGCTCGTTTCTATTCCACAGAGACACACTATCCCTTGGTTAGCAAACATGCCTGTCTTCATCAATTGGCCAAATTATTTCTTTGGATAATTGGGAAACAGAGAATTAGAGAGAAGAAACTCGTAGGTGTGTGCTGATTCATGATTAGCTATAGGGAACAGAAGGTCTTCTAAGTGGCAGAGGGCAGAGAAGGACAATAGCAAGAAAAGTCTCCTTCAGTCTCATGGGATAATAGATGGCTGCAGGGTTACTCAGCTGCAAGGGTCTTTGTTGTTGTTTATTTGGGTTTGGTTTAACTGGGTTTTGATTGATAGACCTTGGCTTTGACTTTTTGTTTGTTTTATTTTTGCTTATACATAAGTATAGTATCCACTTCAATGAGTTCCCCTCCCACCTGCCCTCCTCCTAACATAGATTGAGCACCAATGTTTGGGCCCTGTGTCAGGCAGTTGCTTATGTTAACTCAACCTTTTCTTTTCCAAATGTGTTCAATGCAATCATAGTACCTAGTTCACCATGTTGCAGTAAGGTTAAAACAACTCGTCAAAGGATATGAAAGTGAAAAGAGCCAGAAATCCATATCTACACCCTTCTTCTTTCAACCACTGGAAGGTGGATGTCCACACAAGAAGAGGAAAGGCACAAGAGCAACACGTTTCCAAATGGCACATATCCCAGTCATAGGACTTACCTATCTGAGGGTAGTCAAGTAGGAAGTTCTGCAAAGCCTCTGCCCACAGACTGCATGTAAGACGAGAAAGATAAAATGCCCTAAAAGTCTAGTAAATAAGAGGTGAGTCATCTATTTTTGTGGCCAACACAGAGTCTAAGCTCACGGATCTTGTGTCAGATCAGATTAATGGGCAGTGGTTGCCTGAAATCCCATCTTGGAAAGGATTCCAGAGCCTCTGAATGGCTCAGTGGAAAGAGTTTTGTGATCATTTATTCATGTCTGCCATGGAAAATAGGCCAATGGAGGATAAGGATAGAACCAAGCATGTCACACATTTGTCATCTGCAGGAATCGTAGCTATGTTATGTTCCTAAAAAGACCTTGAGATACTATTAAGAATGGTGGGAAAGGCAATTCTTTCCTTCATCTATTCACAAGGGCTACTCTTCTGCCATACCATACCCTACTTCTTAGCACATAGCCCATGGACCTCCTGCCATCAACCAGTCTCTACATCTCTAGATGTTTAGCAAGTTCTTCAAGAATGTTATACAGGGTAATCCTTTCTTCCAGCTGACCTTCTAGAAAATTACCTGCAAAGCAGATAACAATCTGAGAAAATGGGGCAAAAGAGAGCATTTTTTCCAAGTATAATGCACAGAACTATGACATCCCTTTCTCAGCCTCCTGTTAAAAAATTTTTGGATTACAGTAGCTCAAAGAGATTTGGTCCCTTAAGCTAGTTAAAACAGATGGATTACATCTCTGTCCCACTGTAGGCATGATGCAGGCTTCAGTTCATTCAACCAACATCTATCAAACCCCTATATTTGCCTAATACTGGCCTAATTGACACAAAGATGTATATTGATGATCTCTTTTCTTGAGGAGCTCATGTTTTGTGAGAAGGCAGACAACAAACAACAAAAACAATTTCAATAAAGTAAATGCTATGGTAGAGTCCCTATCACTTTTTAAGAGAAGAATGAGATGAATACAATCTACTCTGATGAGAAAAGTTAGGGAAGGTTTCACAGAGAAAGAGATCATAAGACCTATAGAGCTTGGGGTTAAAAAAATCATAGATCGTCTCCAGAAGAAAAGGGAGGATGAACCTAACAGCATGAACAGAGGCAGAGAGGGATGAAAGGACAGACTGGAAAAAAAAATAAGTTTATTTCGGCTATAGGGTAGGCTTGGTAAGGGCTGTAAGTGGGACCAATTTGTGATGGGCATTTCATAATCAATACATGAGCATTAACCCCTCTCCAAGCATTCTGATATGTCTTCTACTGTCTTCTCAGTCCTTTTACCCTAAATAATTGGAACAAAATTGAGAAAATCCATTTCACCAGGATTCCTTTGAGGGACAGCAGTACCTTTGTCCAGAAGAAATTCCTTGCAAGCTACTTGTGATTGAAGCTAAGCTTCCAAGGAGCTCAATGAGAGAACTTCAGGTTCCAGAAAATGAGGGAGCTTTGCCACTAAAGTATAAAGAGAGAAAGAGCCAGTACAAATGGCCAGGTGCTTCGTGAGGAGACCTCCTCCGTGTTTTACCAAAAAGTAAAATAAAGATACAGATAGATAAAACCCTAGATCAGAGCAGATTCCTTAGAGAAGGAGTTGAGTTCTGTGTTCTAGCAACAGAGGATGGAATAGGAACAACCCATTGGTGGAGACAGAGAGAAGCATAAGAAAGCAGAAGGGTGCCAGATGCCCCCAGCTGTGGGATTTCACCGGACCTCAAAGGGGCAAGGGGCCTCAGCTGACATCTGAGTTCTATCCTCTAAAGCATGGAAAATACAAGAAAGAAGGAAGCAGGTTGCCCCTGCTTCTGCCTAAAACCTCAGAAAGGTCACCTGCTATAATAAGCAAATGTCTATGATATTGGGACAGAGATCAACAGATGTCTTTAAATAGCTGAGTGACTTAGGCTCACTCACTGTGGACATACAGTGAATACCAAGATGTCAGACATCAGATATAGTGAGCACTGGGCCGGCAGAGTGGCGTGTTAGTTAAGAGTTGGCTTGGGACGCCAGAAGGCCCCGGTTCAGATCCCACATATGAGGGCCAGTGACAATGCCCTCCACAGCTAAAATGCTGAACAACAGCTCAACCTGGAGCTGGGCTGCTGTGAGTCGCCGGCGACAGTGTAGGCTGCAGCCCCTGCTGCAGTGGGTTGCCATGGGCTACCATGTGTAGTCAGCAGCCAGCATGAGCGGCCGTCCAGAAGCTGGTGACTGATCTGCCTCACCAGGAAGAGTGCAATGATGGTGCCAACTTGGGCCAGTGAAGCAATGTCCTCTACAACTAGCCTGAAGAACAAAAAGGCAGCAACTTATCTGTTCCCCTTCCCCCAATTCCCCAGTGCTTTTCCCATCCCCCAATTCCCCAATAAAATTCTTAAAAAAAAAAGAGTGAACACTTATACATTACCACTAAAGATGTATGTTCACCCCAATAAGTGGAGTGTTACAATGTGCAGATTTGTGCCAAACTTCCTAGAGACTGAGTCACATGGGGGCCCAGCCTCAAGGATGCATGTTTTCTGTTCAAAAGAAGTGAGTTGATATGACAGGCCCCCTTCCTCAGTGTTAAATCTAAGCACAAGTTCATGAAAAGCCATGAAACAAACATTCACAGAGACTGCCATGATTAAAGATCAGCTGAGTTCTCTTGTTGGTTGGCACTGGGACACACCAAGAAGGAGACAGAAATAGAGTAATGAAGATTTTTAAAGCCCTTTGCAAATCACCTATGATCAAAATACTTTATTATCATATTCACTCCCATTGCCAGTTTGGAAATGACAATCTGGAATGACAAAGTGCTTTTTAAAAGTTTAAAAAACAAAAGTCACAAGCAGGCGGCGCTTGGCAGAAATGTGCACGTTGCTTAAAGCCATTAGTCGTATTTAGACTTGGACTCCAGACCATCTATGGGGTATTTAGCTTTATCCCACGACCTGAAGCTACACATTTTTCTTCCTTCTATTTTCCTCCCTTCTTTTGTAGCGTTCCTATAGAACTACTTGTTTCCAAGTTCAGAGGTCTTACACAGTCATTCACTCTCAGATAGTCTTAAATACATAGATTTGCCACAGGGACTCTGTCCACCCCTGGCTCTACCCTGCGCCTCATAGGCTGTCTAAGCAGAGGTGAGAGGAGGTCCAGCCCGGGCTGCAGCTCCATCTCCTCCTCTTCCCTGAGCTCCTGGGGGCAAGGGCCCAGTCTGATGCACTGCTGGGGTCTCAGGACCGTCCCTGTGGTAGGCACCCAATGAATGGCTATTACCTTTCTGTTCTCACATGTCCATTCTGACGCCGTCCTGTCCTCCCCACTTCCTGCTTGGGCAGAGGCAGCAATGCTCTTTGCTTTGTCACGTGAGTGCTCCCTAACACCGCTTGACCCTCCATCCCACACTGGGGCTGCCAGACTCATCCTGTTACACACCAGCCTGTGCTCAACTTCCGGTGGCCTCATTCGGGAAACCCAGTGTGAAGAGCTTTGTTTGGGGCAATGAAGATCCTTATAAGCTGCTTGGACTTGGGCAATGACGTCCTCAAGGGAACGTATTTGGCAAAAAATTGGCAATCTTTTTTCACTTCTGTTTTGCTGGATGGATCTTGATTAGAGAAAATTAGGTCTGATTGGGGCTCTAGAAGGGATTTACAGAGACTGCCAGGAGGGAGAAAAAGGGAAGATAAGGTGGTTGGCAGAGACAAACTGTGGTGGGAAGGAACTAGTGAGAAAGCCTGATGGAAATTTTAAGATTCTGCTCTATGGTGGGAACATGAATCCTATTCCAGATGCCCCCCAAAATTCTTAGTAAAACCCCCATTTCTCATCCACTCACACGGAGATAACACTCAAAGGCTTCAATTCGGAAATGGAATAAGAAAAGCAACTGCCCACTGGAGGATCTGCCACATCTGGATTACACACACTAGATAAGGCCCAAACCCCTTAGCCTGGCATTCAGGGCTCACACAGGTCCAGGAGCCCATAAGGGCAACTTATTCACAACCCACAGGCAAAGCTCCCTGTGTAAGGAAGCCCAGTGACTAACACCATAGCCTCAGAAACCTGCTCTGACTGTGCCTCCTGCTTGACCTGCCAAATGGACTGATTCCCCTCAGTTTTTTCCTCCACTCCCCCACTTTATCTATTCCATCTTATCCTTCTCTTCTTAGCTTCAGGACCAGCTCTCTTCTTCCCCCTAAGATCAGAGGCCTCTTTGTACTGTCCCTGTGGATGGAGCCTGTATTAGGGAAGCTCATTTGATCACACACTTTGTCTAGACCACCTCTTTGGTCCTGTGCTTTACCTCCTCTCAGGACACCGTCTTGGGTTCCCCCCTTCTATTTGGTGCCCAATTTAGTCCTAGCCAAGCCCTAACTCTGATGCTGACCCCAAGTCCTCCACTTACTAAGAAGGAAACTGGAAAAGCCTCAACAGTCCCCTCTAAACTTACCTTCAGCTTCTCATTAGCATATGGCATATACTCTAGCCACACACTTTTCTTCCAATAAATCACAATCCTTCCAAACTCCCAGTCTTCACTCACTCTACGACATCAGCCGAAACACCTCTTTTCCTCCTTTTACCGATCAAAATCCTATTTATCCCTCATTGTGTAGCATAATCCTGACCTCCATCACAAATCATTTCCCAGTCACTCCATGTTCAGCCTACTGATACTGGCTTCCTAGAAAATATATCCAAAACATGTCACTTCTTATTAAGAAGCCAATGGCTCCTAAACCTGGCACTGAAAACAGTGGGTGGATTCTAGTCTATAGCAGGCATTGCCTCTTTCTTGAGACACTCACTGCCTACCAGGAGGTAAGAAACACAGGTGTGCAGAAGACATTGGTGTGTATACAAAAGAAAATCAGCTTAAATAGCCACTGATACAGAATTGTGCCAAGCTTGTGTTTCTTGGGAAGGAGAACTACCTGGTTAGACTAAGAGGAAAGACTCAACCTCCTCCTATGGAAATGGCTGCCTCTGGCATGCCTGGACCAGAAACAAACAGGCAAGAGTTATTGGGATACAGAGCTATTAGAGGCCAGGAATAAATGAAGTTTAGGTCCCATGGCCTGCTTGTCTACATCATTTCCTTCCCATTCTCTATTCCATGAGCATCTTAGCTCACTTGTTTGTAAATAGCTTATAGTGTAGTTTATATGGCCCACCTGTCACTCCCTGGTCCTCTGCCCTCCTGACCAGTTGGAACTGAGCAGAGAGAGATAATCCTAGCTAGAGTTATGAGCCTCCTGACCCTCCCCACCCTGAGACACAGACACACACCCCCATACCGGTCAGCAATTTAAAAATGAAGTGTGATGTAGTAAAATTGTGTTAATATACCATTCCAACAAGTTGTTACATTTCCGATAACAATGGTTGGAGTCATCACGTTATACATCAGTTTTTATTTAAAACATTGTCAAAGCCAAGAATATCTTGTGATCTTCAAAAAGAATCTCTCCTTCAGCCACATCAGCCTTGTTGCAGTTTCTCAAACTCTCAGGCACACTCAGATCTCAGAACAAGTGAACAGATTCGCACTACCTGGACAGAGTAGCTTGTTCAAGTCCTGTGTTGAATATTCTCTGTTCTCTGTCCCTCCAGACACATTCTCCACTGTCCACCACTCACTCTCAGGAGACTGACCTCTTTGGACAATATCACCCAGCCTCCCTTGCCTTCTGGTTTCTGGGTGGGTTGACCAATGGGAAGCATTGGCAAGGATTAGAGCTTGGGGAAAAGGTAGGTTGGGGTATTTCTTCCCTCAGTTCCCTCCCTGCCAGACACAATTTTGCAGTGGCTATGATGCCCCATTTGAGGCCATAGTCCATGACATGCAAATCCTCTCCCTTGGCTACAACTGTCATCAGGCACCTTCAAGCCTTGCAGTGCAATCATTTCCTGCTGGGTATAATCTTTGAGAGCTTCACCATCCCTCTTAATTATATCCTCATCTTTGTAAACTGTCTTTTCATTAAACTTTCTAAAGATATTCCTTTGAGCTGGCCGACTGTTTCCTACAAGGACCCTGCCTATACCTTCTTCAAATCCTTGTAAAAGGGTGACTTGCTCCTAAGGTCTTTACTTACCACTCTGTGTAAAAAAAAAAAACTATAGTTCTATGAAATAGTTTATAGAATCCAACTTACTTGACCTGAAGATCTAGAGGCAACGGAATGTTTTGAGACCTGAGTATAAACTAATGGAGCAGTACTGTCACCATTTCCAATGGAAATAGAGGATATGAAGTCAACAGAGTCCAGGAAATACTTAAGCAGGACCTCAGGGAGGTCTTAAGGAACATGACGATTGGCAGACCTTGATAATTGTAATGAGAGAGGATGTGGAGTTTCTGGCAAGTAACTCCCAAACCAGAACCTTCTTTCTGATGGGAGAAGAGGTTCAATGGAAAGATGTCAGCCAAGTGGAAAGATTTCAGATATGTATATGCTCCCATCACACAAAGAAGCATCCAGTGAGTCATCTCCATTAAGGTTTCAGAACTGGAAGAGGGGCTTCTTAGAGGGAGAGTCCAAAAGAAAAGAAGAGTTTACTTGCATTCCTGAGGAAGCCACTCCCAGAGTACAGAGCACACTGATGTCCACTTAGCTTCTCAAAAAGTGAAAAATACAGACCAGAGACCACAGCCCTGAGAACATGTAAAGAGCTAGAGTGTCTCAAGCTCATTGTTTTGTTATATTTCATCTATTCCCTAAATTGATCAGAAAATGACCTACAGGCTGCCTTCCAGGGCCCACAATGGGATATGTGTGTTAGCCACACTCCTTTCTACAGGACTTTGTGCTTGAAAGGACAGAACCCTTAGGGTAGTTACCAAGAAGTGAGAAAGCAGATTGAGCACTGTGTGTAATAAGCCCCAGTAATCTTCTTACTCAGAGATAGTCAGAGATGAAAATAATGGTGGGCAGTTGTCTTCCACTTTTCAACCAAAGTCTTATATTGAAGAAGCTCTTTAAGAACCCACCAGTCCTCTAAATATATAAGGTTGCAAGCCAAAAACTCAATTTAGATTTAAAAAAATTAAAAATTACAAAGGAATGTTGAAAGAAATGACAAATTCAGTTGACTCGTATCTTCTTCTTTGCCTTAAGTTCATCACTATGCTTATCCAAGACCAGACTAGGGATACCAAATGCCCAGGCATTTACTCATTTATCCATTCTTCCATTTATTCAGCTAGTCATTATTGAATGTCTTCCAGATGCCACGCACCACGATAGACACTAGTGATGTGTTGGTGAATAAGGTAAACGTACGCCCTTGCCTTCACGGAGCTTCCGGATTTGTTGGCGCTCACAGGCATTTTCGTCCATATTTTAAAATAGAAAATGACAAATTGTGAAAAATGATACTGTAGTAAATAAACACTTACTGGTTTTATCTGCTTAGCATCCACTTCCCCTTCTGATAATTGCACCTCCTCCCACCTTTGAAGTCCCTGTCATTTGGGGAGCTCCCACTCTCACATTCTAAGAGTAGGCAGGAAACCCAGGCTTGGCCAGGGAGAGTACAGCCTCCTCTGGCCACCATCTGTTCTGTTCCAGGTGTGTTCCAGGTGTGTCCATCATCCAAGCATCCTAAAACATAATTGGATTTAGTATCCTAAATTCAATCATCCCCGAACTGCCTAGTGACATGAGTCAAGAACCCCTTGTTGAGTAGTTTAGGTTGAGTTGGGTTCTATCACTGTGACCAATACTGCTCAGAGGGCAGGGTTCAGGGGGCTAGGAAAGGACAACAGGTAGGAATTGCATTATTATAGGCATTAAGGGAGGTCTCTGTATGTCGGTGGCATCAAGCTGACTGTGAGGATTTAGAGGAAGACAGAAGAAGACCCCTAACATGGATTAGGTGCCAGGCAAAAGCTCTGTCATGTCTATAGGCAATTACAGTTAAGAGAAATTTACTTTTCTATTTTGTCTTCTAAATCAGGCCCTGTCCTTCTGTATCTGCCAACCTGCTATCACTTGGGTTAATCACTCTTTCTCTCCTGTCACACTTTCAATTCACCAAAAAAGAATAACATAACTCAATACTCTCCCTTGGTCATAAAGTTTATCTGAGTGACCAGCAACATGAACATGAAGCTATCTATGTGCCTGAGTGCTTACTTGTAACTTAAAAACTCTCTAAGAAGCTAGCACTCAGCAGGTAGGTCTTTTTACACAATCTTAGGGAAATATGAATAAAAGTAAGAATGCCTGGCCTCATCCATATGTAGCCACTGGCAAATAGAGCACAGCCCGTCACCACTTGGATAGCCTTTTAAAGCTGCTGATGTCTGGACAGGAGTTAGTATGACAAATAGGAAGCATATGGATGTTTGATCTGTATCTATCCCAGATTTCTTTTGGATCAAAGATGGATGGATGGTTCTTTCCTGCATATACACCACACACACACACACACACACACACACACACACACACCCCAAATGACATTTTACATTTTACTTCTCAAACTTTAGATCGTATCCCCAGAAGCAAGAGAGCCCTTGCTTCAGAGTCCTTCCCTAGAAATTCTTTGTCACAGACTGAGAAAGCAACCAAAACCAACCTAAAGTCAAAAAGCTCTGGGTCAGCTCGGGGACGGGGACATCCCTTCAGATGGTTTACACCTGCACACTGAAAGCTGGTGTCTTTCCTTGATAATTTACAAGGTGGTGATCTGGGCATTATTGAAGACTTTCAGCTCAAGGAAAAATAGCCTGCTCAGACACGTGGCCTCCTTTTCTTCTCATAAAGAAGGCTGAGAAGCTGAATTCAGTTACCGGCCAGGTACTTAACTTAAGGCCCAAGTTCAAAATCAACTGGAAATGATTCTATTATGCAGCCCCAGGAATTGTTCCCAAGGCCACACTAGAATTCCTACATGGCTCTTCTCCCTGATAGGCACCAATATCCCCACAGCATGTCAGACGCACCTGACAGTGAACAGTGAGACTGATCTGCTCAAAGGAGAGCAAAGGCTTTCCTGGTCTGTATGAAAACCCCTGTTCCTTCTGAAATCTCTAAGTGTCCTCCCAACTCCAGCCTCACAAAGCCTGGCAGGTTCCCACTTGCAGCTTCGAAGGGCTAGATAAGCCAACCTCAGCACCTATCCTCCCCTGCTTATTTGCACATCACTCCTGAGCCCTTGGATGGAAGGATTCTGCCACCTGTTTTTCAGTTCTCCCCTTCAGCTACTGGGCACAGACCTCTCTTCTTCTCGCCTGGCCTCCCCAAGGACATGTGACAGCATCCCTGATGCTCTGGAACAAATGAGAGCTTTCAAAGGCAGCTGTCACATCCCCACTTGCGGAGGTGATAAGCTGTCTGGCTCATCCCGTCATCCCACCGATCCAGAATGTAAATCACAGGAGGTCTCCAGCCTGAGAAAAACAATTAACATGAAATACCAGGATTACCGTCTGCCACATTTACAAATCTCTCCAGCTCACATGTATCTCACCCAATGATTTATGCCTTCGTGGTGTCAAGCTGTTCAAATACTCCATCTTTTCCCTAAATGGACTGACTCTTCTTGGTTCTTGGCACTGCTTGAGCCATTTGTTGTCAAAGCCAGAGCCATCAGCAGCAATATCTCATGAGAAGAGCTCATGCCATGGATAGGGTTGGCATATTTATCTTCCTCTCTCCCACCAAAGTGAAGGCACGCGAAAAGAAAACACAAGGCTTGAAACCTTTGTCTTTTCACTGTATGTTTTATAGGGTTTGCATCTCCCTTCTGAGCTGCTCAACATGATCAGTTATCCATGGTTCAGGTCATGAAGATAAGCAACCATCATGACAATCGGTATGTAACTACAACTCAGTGGGAGAATTTTGTCTCCCTGAGGGACATTTGGCAATGACTGGAGAAACTTTTGATTATGACAACTATAATGTTGGGAGTGGGTATTCTATTGGCACCTAGTGGGTAGAGGTCAGAGATGCTGCTAAATATCCTACAAAGCACAGGACATCTCCCTCCACCTACAACAAAGAATTATCTTGCACAAAATTTCCATAGTGTCAAGGTTGAGAAACTGCAAATAACCCAACGCAGGTTGGCTCCTCTCATTCTGCTCTATGTATCTCAGAGCATTGCCTCAAAGCAAGACAAAATTTGGGGCAGAATGAGAGAAAGAAGAGCCCGAGTTAGATGATTCACCACTTCCTGTTCTCTCCAATACCTCCAAGAAACAGCCATGTTGAGTGAGATAAGGCAAAAAGAACATTTTATCCAAAACAATTCACATTTGGGCATTTATCACCTGAAGGCTCAGTTTCTTTACCTGTAAAATGTGGCCATGAGACATGGCTGTCCTGCCTGGATTACAAGGTTATTGCAACACTCACCAGAGGTGATATATTACAAAGCTTACTGGAGCACCAGGTATTTTGAGTGATAGGAGAATGCATTGCAGTAATTATGAAGGAAAAAAATATATTGTTCTAGCAGCTGGCACAAGAATTCCTGTTAAAGAGAGGATTCTGTTGAACAGAGAATGCTTTTGAAGAGAGAATTACTGCTGAAGAGAGAATTCCCTCTTCCTCTTGGTCTTTTGGGGGAAAAAAATTTGTTGAATATACTTGAGGAAGAAGAATCATCAAGGTTTTGGAGGAGAACTGTGAAATTGCTCTGCAAAGACAAAAAGTGAAATGTGTTGTTCCTCACCAAAGGGACTCAGCTAGAACTACATAGAATAAAGAACTCTGTGGAGTGGGGTTCCCAAAGGACGTCTTAAGACAGTGATGCCAACTTTTCCATTTGAGATCATTTGGGGGTAACATAATGTGAATCCACCATCTATCTTGTCCTGAAATTCTCATGAACGCTTCACACGCACGTACGTGCATGTGCGTATGTGCGTGTGCGTGTGCGTGCATGCGTGTGTGTGTGTGTGAAAATCAAAGAAGGTAGTGAGTTTCATATCTCAGTCAATACAATGTGGGGCAGAGGCAAGAAGATACATGGTCATAGGAAAAGCCATGAACATGAGCATGTAAGCCATCCCCCCCACACACACACACACACGCACACACAGAAGTCATAGGCATTTAAGGAGGAAGAAGTTTGAATTAATACTACCCAGATCATAAGGACAGGAAGGCACCCTGCTCAACTCTGGGTGTATTTTAAGTTGTCCTGGTTTCCCAGCCCAGTCTTTGGCACACATCTTTGGTTTGTCAACTCCCCACCACTACCAGGTCCTATGCATGGGTGACTGCAGAGATGCTTGCTTGGCTACTTACAAAATTTTTCAAAGTATATCCAACCAAAAGTGCCATATGGCATTTTGCCAATACAGAGAGCCTCTCCCTCCCTGAAGAAAAACAATGAGAGAATTCTTGAAACTGAAGGTTGCTTCCTATCTCTCTCCAACCATAGATGGACTTGGTGATATCCTGAATTTTGTCTAAGGAGCCACTGTTGGTGTTAATTGGATGGCAGCCAAGATGGCTTTTAGAAAACAAAATAAGTTTGTAAAAGATCAATATTCATTAGTTTGGTTCTACATTAAGCAAAGCCCATGTGGTAAAGAGAATAATTAGTGAAGTTAATTGTGGCTTCTTGGAGAACCAAGGGGAATCCAGTGAAATGTCTTGACATTCACAGAGAGCAATATGTTCAGTGCTCCCACAACTAATTGCAATTAGCAAATGAGGAAACATACATACAGTCTCTATGTGTAATTAATCATATGCCTTTAGCACAGTAGACACAGGCTGTTGAGTGACAGGAGACAGCTGCCTTGTGCTGTGCCTCTGCACTCCTGGGTCAATTCCTACTGTAGTTCTTACCTCCTTGCTCCTGTTTTATGTCTCTTCCACATTCTAGTCCTATCCATCTGGGACAGGGTTTCTCAGCTATGACACATCTGCCATCTTCCTGGCATAAAGGCGATGCTTGGTAACTATTGAATTGTCAGAAAAGTCATGACGTATTTTGTCAATGTTTTTCAAAGGTCATTTATTTATATAAAGAACAAAGATCAATCAATGATAGATTGCCCGTTTTGTTTGATAACCTTTTGCCATCTTTCAGTGAGCTTCATAATTCTTCGTTCATAGAAAGACCTGTCTTGATTTGTGAAAAACTGAACAAGGTGCTGATTTACAGCCTCATCTGAATTGAATGTTACACCACGCAAGGAGTTTTGAAGAGAGCGAAACAAGTGGAAGTCTGATGGCACAAGGTCAGGTGAGTATGGTGAGTGTGGCAACATATCCCATCCAAGCTCCAATAATTTTTGATGGGTGATCAAACTTGTGTGTGGTCTCGTGTTGTCTCGATGGAACACAACTCCTTTACAATTAACAAGCTCTGGACATTTCTGGATAATGGATTCATTCAAACTGTCCAATTCCCGACAGTACACATTCGAATTGATTGTTTGGTTCTTTGGTAGGAGCTTGAAAAACACGACACCTTTAAAATCCCACCACACTGAGAGCATAACCTTCCTCTGATAAATGTCTGCTTTCGATGTTGTTTGAGGCAAATCATCATGTTGGGACCAAGACCGTTTGCACACCACATTGTTGCAAACAATCCACTTCTCATCACCAGTTATCAGTCGCTAAAAAAAAGGACCCTTTTCTCACGTTTAATGAGCATATTGCAGATGTTTATACACACTGTCAAATGAACTTCTTTGAGTTCATGCAGAACCCAAATATTGAGCTTGCTTATGTATCCCAGCTTCTTCAGGTGGTCATGAATGCTTGAATGATGGATGTTCAGTATTCCTGTAATCTCTCATGTCGTGTAACTGGATTTGACTCGATCAATGCCTTTATTTTGTCTTCATCAACCTCGGTGGGCCTCCCTGACTGAGAAGCATCATTGAGATCAAAATCACCAGCACAGAATTTTGTAAACCATTGTTGGCACTGACATTCTTATAGAGCATTGTCACTATAAACTTTATGCAACTTCTCACAAGCTTGATGCATGTTCTTCCCTTTATGGAAGTAAAACAGTAAAATATGGCAAAAGTGCACAGTTTGGTCTTCCATCTTCAACTTGTAAAATCTCCAAAACTCAACCAAATCGCTCAATTTTTTTAGAATGAAGCTAAAACTGTCAGCTGTCAAATGACATAGCAATAACATAGATGCAAATGACTCTAGTACTCCCAAAAAAAGAACTAGTGCCATCTGTCACAAACATGCGTCATGACTTTTCCGACAACCCAATATTTTATTAATGAATGAGTAAATGAATGATGAGCAAGTAGGAAGGGTCTTCTCCCATTTGTGGAGATTGCAATGTCCACTGATCGTTGTAGAGGCGTAGAAAGGCGGACTCTGAGAGCGCAAGGTGCAGATGAGGAGATATTGGCTGAATGGGGTTAGAATGAGGCTGCCTGTCTACAAGTGGTAGCACCTGGAGTGCCTGGGTTAAGTAAACAAGATGACCTTGAAGAGAGACCCTGCCCTCTTTTTCTGGTACTATCTTTTCAAGCATGACTTTGAATTGTCAGACTCTGGCTTTTCTTTCGCTACCTCTGTTGCCCCCAAATTATATGTCAAAAACTCCACAATGCCACTAAGGAAAACCTGATCCCCTCATATGCAAAATATAGATATTTGCTCACTGGCTTCTTCATTGATTTTGCAAATATTAGACTTGCAAAATAGGTAAGGCCCTGGAAAAACATTGATCTTTGGTACCTGAAGACTTGAGAAGTTATTTTAGTTTGAGAGTGTATGAAATCTTAGATATGGAAGGATTCCAGCATTGAGCTTCAATCCAGAGTTTGTCTGACTCCTACATCTTCAGGCATCTCATGTGGCCAACAAAGTCTTCTAGGTTTCTGCTAGTCACATGACATTCACATTATTTTGAGTTACCTTAGAACATCAGAAAGTCATGACTACTTAATTTGTTACAATAGGAGCTACAAGAAAGAGACCCCAAACTCAGTGGCTTAAAGTACTCAGAAGTTCATTGCTTTCTCATTCAGGCAAATTGCATTTCTCATTTGTCAGTTCAGGGCAGGTGGCTGGCTCTGCTCCATGAAGTTATCAGGGGAAGCAGGCAAGCAGGGATGTTCTGTTAGCCTTGACAATGCCTTCCAAGGTTGTGTGGCATTGCCTCTCCAGACAAAGGGAAAGAATGGAAATTCATAGCAAAGGTTCTCGTTTTAAGCAAGGGACACAGACATTACACCCATTATATTTTCTTAAATTCCAATGGAAGAACTCAGTGACACAAAGTGCAAGCAAGACCATAGAACACGCCATTTCTCTCCAGGTATGATTCATATGTCCAGGAAGAAGGGACGATGGATTGAGGTGGAGGACAAATACTGAAAAGAGAGACTTGGTCTTAAGATATTTAGTAAAGGTAGCTTTATCTTCATCATTTTACTTAAATAGAGACATACACCACAGGATATACAATTACCATTTCACCACTCTACCATGAACTCTTTGAAGCAAGGATTGATATAGTGCTCAGTGCACAAAAAGTGTTAAGTAAATGCTTGGGACATGAATGATTCAGTGGATTAATGAATTAATTTAATACCTAGATTCCAATTTGGCTTGATTCCAGCCTTGTTTGGAGGACATGTTTCTATATATCTCCGCAGAACTTTTTCCCCTGCCATGCTCCCGTTGCCTCTGAATAAATGAGGCCTGTATCTAATAATCTGGCAATCCTTTAAAGATTCACTAAATCTGGGAGCTTCCAGACTCTGCCCACCTCTCAATTCAACTGGTTCCCTGAGCCTGAATGTCATTAACACTTCACTCTCTTCTCAGCTCTATTGACACTTGATTTTTACATAGAAAATCCCCCAGTAACAGAAATTTCAGGGACACTTCAATTATTATGAACAAAAGAAAATCAAATCAAATCAAAACATAAGACCTTGCAACAAACATAAGGAAAGAAAAAGGGGAAAGAACACTTACTGGGTACCTATTACATTAAAAATGTAAAAAACATCAAGATAAATCCTGAGTAGCCAGAATATTCACTCCATCCCCAAGGAGGTAGTTATTATTGTCTCCAATCTGCAGATGAGAAAATGAAGGCTCAGAAAGACTAATGACTTCCCCAAGGTCACCAATTAAAAAGAAACATGGCAGAATTCAGACCCAGAATTATTCAAATGAACTAGTTCAATTCCCAGTAAACAAAACTGCTCACTGAAGACCAGCAAATCCAGAGCTCATTTCTGAGTTGACCTGCATAACAGTGGCTTGCCATTTTTTTTTAAGGCTAAAGGAAAAAAATGCTCCTGCAAAAATGGCCTGAGATGAGCGTAACAAGAGACCTTAGATTAATCTTTAAAGGGGATTTTATTGAAAGGATGGAGATAAACCTTCCTTTTGGCCAGCAGAACCTCCAGACCAGGGGACTCTGAGATCACATCACTGTCCAGACCATGAGCAGGATAAGATGTTCTTTAGTGATTAACTCAGGAATGACAGGTGACAGCTTCCCAGCTAGGAGACACCCTTCAGGGAGCAGACAGTCTGCTTACTTAAAAGAAAGCCAGCCAGACCAACAAACAAATCTTGTTTCTCTCTTACTTTGTCAGGAAACTATTGCCTTTTTAGAAATGCCCATGGCAAAGGATAGATGATAAGCATGAGAAGACATCAAACAAAATCATATCTGGCTGGGTAATTAGAAATAACCCCTGATACCAAAACTTGCACGTTATCCTCAAACACATGTGCAATGGCACTAAAAACAAGGAAGAAGAGGAACAGCATGTAGGGCTGATTCTAATGGTGATAGGACTCAGAGCTAATGAACCAATGTCCCATTACTCTAACAAGGAGTCTTCTGCCTTCTGAGGCTGGATTATGGATGGCAAATATCTGACACACATGCTTTACTCCTAACCTCTCAGCAGACAAAATTTATGAATCTTAACAAAACTTTAGAATCCTTCTCAACACAGTAATCCCTCAGCCACTAACAATTTATTTGAATTGGCATAAAGTAGTACCTAAATGTCACCCCTTGCCTAAATCAACTTCCCATAAAGTATCTTTGATGATGGTGGAGCCAGAACAACCCTCAGAGGAATCTGAGGAAGTGTACGTAAAGGGGAAAGCTACCCTCCTGCAGATTGGTCAATGGTTGCAAAGCATGCAGGGAAATTCCCATGATTCCAAGACTCTAAGCAAAATCCAAAAAGATAGGCACAAGGTTTTCTCCCCAGACTGTCTAAAGGATAAATGACACCAAGAGTATGCCCTAAAGAACTTGAAACTTTGAGAAAAAAACAGAGAGAATGTCCACATTGTTTACATTCTCCTAAACTTTTTTCTAACCCACCTGAGGTAGACTGATGGTAAACTTAGTCTCCTTTTTGTTCAAAGAATTCTCCCTCTCCCCAACATTTTTCTTTTACACATTTATCTCATTCACAGAGTTCTGACTTTTAAATGGCAGCTGAGTCACATTTTGCTTAGATCCTCTCAATTAATTCATCTGTCAGGAAGCCAACACTTTTCAAAAGGGGCCATGCACCAATAGCACTTGGGAAAAAAACATACTAAAACTTAACAATAATGTCCCCTATAACTGATGACTGAATTTGTGCTAATCCCCAACAGTCTAACTTTGTACTTGAAATGTGGTTCTTAAATTAGCAGCATTAGCATCAGCAAGTGTTTGTTAGAAATGCAGAGTCTCAGGTCTACCAGAAGCCAACTAAATCGGAATCTGTACTTTACAAGATTCTCACGGGATTCTAATGCACATTAAAACTTGAGAAGCACCCAACTAGAACAGAGACCATTTGGTCCCAAATATCTAATTCTTCCATCACCAAGGCTTATTGATTCTTATGTAGTACAGTGTGCTAACTGGTTTGTTAAAAAGTTGCCCAATTACAAATTTTCCCAGTGCAAATTTGAAAGAAAAGATGCAGCAGGCAATTAGGATTGGGAACAAGACAAAACAAACAAGGGGAAGAGAAGAGAAAGTTATGAACACACAACAAGGAAGACACACACACACATAACTTCACTACTGGACAGTACTATAACAGAGTTCCTTATTAGCATCCTGTTGCCATTGAAGTACCCTGCACACCATCATATGGGCCTCTACTGACTAAATCAAAGGTTTGCCCATGAGCAGCCTCATTTTTGAAAAGCTAAGGAAGTTATTCTCAAAATCAAAAGAAGTGGCATTACTTAGAACTCAAACCATTGGAAACATGTTAAATGTGTATTAAATGTATTTTCTAGATATCTAAAATTGATCACTTTTTTCTGGGATAACTGGGACTTTAACTACACACACACACACACACACACACACACACACACACACACACACACACAGTCCCAAATCCAAGCACAGTATTTACCATCTTAATCTCCTTAGATTGTTTAGTCACTCTTTGAGAAAGGGCCTTTGTAACCAGGGAACTAGCTCTATTTCTCATTTCTGTGCTATTCTCTGGGGACACAAAGGAAAAGAAGAAATGACTCTTCCCTTCAAGACATATAGAGCACTTACAATATAGCCATATTCAATGTTTTCTGGGAACACTGAAGGGGCAACATTCATTTTCCCTGGGGTGTGGGAAAGAGACGGGTCAGGAATTACGTGACTCTGTCATCTTTAAGACAAACATTGACAATCTTCTTGACACTCCAGTATTGAAGAGCAATTCAGTTAATATATGATTTCAAAAGCTTCTCTCCAAGTAAAGTATTTTCTGCCCTCTTCTCCTCTTAAAAAAAATCCCCCAAAACAAAGGAAAAAAGAAACAGAAAATTAATTTTCAATGAAACCAAAAATTATCTGTAAGTCCAAACAACAGGATATGAAGACTGAAGGTGGTGAGCCAGCTAGGTCCCCAGCAGAAATAAGATCACACAAATAGGGCGACTGGGGTTTTTTTAGGACTGATTTACAAAAGGTATCCACCAGGTTAGAGGAAGACCACAAGACACAGTAGCACGGCTAACAAGGGCAGGGAACAGTTTTCTACCCGAGGCCTGAAGGGAGAAGGTGGGGGCATCTTCCTGGAATCCAGAGTGAGTGCTGCATGGAAAGTTCTGCCAGCTATGGTCTCAGGTAGAGGGATACCAAGTCTTGCCAGAGAGAGAGGCAGGTGAACAAATGCCCCGCCCCATTTTCCTCTTGCCCTCCCATCACTGCCAAGACATCCTGTTGGCCAAAATATGGAGTACCAGAAGCCTATTGATAAATACTTAAGACATTTGGCTTTATTTAAAAAATTTAAGCACTTATCACAAAATTCTATCATTTCATCCTCAGCATTTATCATAACTGATAGAAACATTACAAGAAAATAAAACAACAAATCAATTTTCCTTGTGAACATGAATGCAAGAATTCTTAAACTATTAATAAATCAAATTTAGTACTTTATAAAATTTATAAAACACCAAGGCAAAATAAGCTTTACCCTGAGAATGCAAATTTGGTTCAACATTCATAAATCACAATCAGTGCACTTCAATACAGTGTAAAGAAAGAAGAAAAAAGATCGATCATCTGAAAAGATACAGAGAAAAACATTTGACAAAAATTTACATGTACTCATGATAATAACCCTTGGCAAACTAGTAATAACAGGCAACTTCTTTAACTCAATAAAGGGTATCTTTGAGAAACTATAGTTAACATCATACTTAGTAGTAAAAAAACAATAATGATTTCCTTGTGAGATCAGAAAAAGTCAAGGATGTCCACTCTCACCATGCCTATTTAACATTATACTGAATATCCTAGCCAGTATATAAAGGCAAGAAAAGGAAATGAAAGCATAATGGCATATAGGATAGAAAGAAAAAAAAACTTCCTTTATTCACAGATAACATGATTGTTCGTGTAGAAAATCCCAAATAAGCTACAGGAAGGTTACTAGATATGATATATGAGTTTGGCAAGATTCCAAGACACAAGTCAAGATATAAAAATCAGTTGTATTTCCATTCCCTAGTAATGAAAAATTGGAAATTGAAAATCCGAAAGAAGCTACAGGACAGTCATATGTCATATTACTCTTTATCCTCTTTTCTATTTTTTTTTAAGTTTCTCAAAAAAATCAAATTTTATACCCCACCCCCAGAAATTCTGATTTAATAGCTCTAAGGTGAGGCCCAGGAATCTGTATATTTAGCGAAACCTTCAGGAAGTCCTGCTATAGGTGGAACTCAGCACACGTTTTCTTTCTCTAGTCTCATTTCTCAGAGACAGACAAGCCAGACTCATCCTGCTCCCGCCAAGAAGTTCATGATCTTCCAGTCTGGCAACTTTCAACACAGTTTACTTCACATCTCTGAACCACAGCTTCCTCATCTTCATAATAAAAATAATAAAAAACCAACTTAAAGAGATTGTAAGGGATTAGAGAAAACAGAATATATGAAAGTGCTTGGTATAGTGTCTGGCACACAACAGATGCTCAGAGTACCATTTCCAGTCCATCTTTTTTCCCTAATTGGCTAGACACACCTTATGCCATACCTTATGCTTCTATCATTTTTGAAATCCTTGCGTGACTATATTTTTAATCTATATGTTTATGATTTATACCCCTAACTGCGTTGTCACCTCCTTGAAGGCACAAATATGATTTGTGTGTGCCCTCCACATGGTAGAATGCACATGTGGTCACTTATCTCATTGATTAGAAAAATGCTAATAAAAACTGCCCATCCATCCATCTGCTCCAGCAGCCTGCCTGAAATCCCTCTATTACCAATTAGTTCCTCAAGTTAGCCAGCGCTCACTACAAATGTGAAAATACTTATGGGCGGGGAGGGGAAGGTACGCACTGACTTATTCTCAGTCTGCTCTAGCTAATGAAGGAATCTTTGGTCCTGCGTCACTGAGTTTTTCCTCACAAAGCTAGAAATATGAATCAGAGAAACAACAAGGAGGTGAGAGTAAGAGATGAGGTGAAAAGATTTAAGAAGGGGAAGAGGCCAAAGCCTAGAGCCAAAGGAAGGGAAGGTTAAGTCATAAAGGGAGGGTTGGGGGCCGGCCGAGTGGCTTAGCTGGTTACAAGTTGGCTTGGGAGCAGACACTCTGAGCAGCAGGGCTGCCGATATGGTTCCCATATGGGCCAGTGATGCTGCATCCTCTACAGCTAAGATGGTGAACAACATCTTGACCTGGAGCTGGGCTGCTGTGAGTCACCAGCGATGGCGTAGGCTGCAGTGGGGCTGCAGTGGGGCTGCAGTGGGGCTGCAGTGGGCTGCCGTCTAATGGCCGGCGACCAACTGCCTCAGCTGGGAAGAGCGCAATAATCATAATACCAACATGGGCCAGTGAAGCGACATCCTCCACAACTAGACTGAAGAACAAAAGGACAGCAACTTGTCTGTTCTCCTTCCCAGATTCCCCAATGCTGTTCCCTCCCCCAATTCCCCAATAAAATCTTTAAAAATTAAATAAATAAATAAAGGGAAGGCTGGGCCCCTAAAAGCTAACAAGAGAGGAGATTAATCTGGTCCCTATGGTCAGCCCGGGAAAACACAGAGTCCTGAGAAGAGATGGGGATACTAGGTGGCTGGTGGGTGTAGTAGGAAGGCGAGAGAGAAGCCCTAGGGAGCCCACCATCCTGCAAAGACACATTTCCAATTGCCCGTTTTCCTAACAGCCACCCCGGTGGCACCAGGCTGATGGGCGGCAGTTCCACGTGGACACACTCGTGCCTATACTGAGTGTTCTTATGGGGTCTTCTCCCACCCAAAGCAGGAGAGGGCCCCTGCCTAGTGGCTTGGCAACTTTTGTCCTTGCACCACATGAAAGCCATTCATTGGTATGTCTAGTTCTCTCCATGGTCAGTGCTCTTGTCAACATGAACCTCTCTTCATATTCTCTGAGCTCAGAAATCAGTGTGTGGGAAAAGGCAGAGGCTGTACTCTAGCTGAAGAAAAGTATATTTTTCGTGGTATTTTCCAGGCCACTCAACAAGGGCCTTCCGGGCTGTGGGTACCAGCTGGATCACATACATGGCATTCACCCACCCCACAGCCTCGCCGTATGCTCACCCTCCTCCTCACAGCCTCAGTGAAGAACGGCAGTGAGCAGAAAGGATAAGACCTTTGTTCAGGCTTTTGCAGGGGCCAGAGTTCTATAAAGAGGAAATGCATATCCATCTACATCTGAAAGTCAGCATCTCTAGAGGCTTCTACTCAATGCCAGGCCCTGTGAATTCATGACTCTTTTGACCCCTGCAATGACTATAACTTCTACATGGAGGCTGCAGGCCAGTGCAGCTGCTCATCATAGAGGGGAGCTACTGGGGAGAATCACAGGAGAGTTCACTGCTGGCCATGCAATGTAATCCAATTTTCCATTGTTTATTATATTTGCATGTATAAAATATATCTGTTTAATATTAATACTCCATGAAGGATACTTGCTTGCTGCTAGGGCATACAGAGCTAAATAAGCATAGTCCCTACTCACATTCCAGGTTTGGAGGGTTTATGAAGGCTAATAAATATAATTATAAATATAATTTATATAAATATAAATATATATAAATATAAATTTATAAAATATAAATAAATATAAAAATTGACCATGTGCTAGGCATCCCATTATAATTTTAAATCTTTCATATACAGAGGGTGCCAAAAAATGTATGCACATTTTAAGAAAAGAAAAAGCTGTATTAAAATTAGGCTGATGGGAACCACTTTGAGCACCTCTTGTAATTGCAGAAGTCACACGTGACTTGTATTCATCTTTCGTTATTGGTATATATTATTGCAATTTTAATACAGTTTTTTCCTTTCTTACAATGTGTATACATTTTTTGGCACCCTCTGTGTATGTGTGTGCATGTTTATACACATATGTATGAATATATATACTTATATATACATTTATACAAATCTATTTCTTACATATATAAATATACATCTTTCTATATATAACTATATTTTATACCTATATATTTTACACATAACAGATGTATTTATGTATATATCTTAGTACATATAAAACATATGTTTGTATTTTGGAAATGACAATGGTAATTTTTTTTCTAATAATAAAATAGAGGAGTGGTTAAGAACACAGGATTTAAAGTCAAAGTGACTTTGACCATCGGCAAGTTAATTTTTTATTAAAAAAAAAAAAGTCAAGCAATTCCCAAAATTACAGAGAAGGAAATGAGAGTGTTCTGTAATGTAAGCCCATCACCCAGAAGCAAAAGAGTTACTATTTCAGTAAATACAATTCATGAGTTTTTTTATGCATTTCGCTCCCTACACATACTCACATACTCTGCTTTTCCAAAAGTAACATCATGTTCTACTTATTGTTCATCTACCTTTTCCACCACTATGAATTAGACATCTTTATGAGTATATGGAGAACCCTACTGTTGTTTTATGGTTTCATAGTATTTCACAGTCTGCAAATCATGATATTGTCTTCTCCACTCACTTTATTTTTTTCCTTGTAGAATTGGCATGTCTAGGAAAAAAACAACACTACCAGATGATACTTATGACAATGAACATTCTTTTCATGATTCTAACTTTAATGGGAATTTTACCACTGGGCATGAGGCTGGCCATGGATTATAAATACATGTTTAATGCTACAAGCATATCTATTTACTGACATTTTATTGAGAGTTTTTGTATTAGGAATGGATGTTAATTTTTATCAAATGCTTTTTTAGCATCTATTAAGATGATCAGTTACACTGGGGTTTTTTTTTCCCTTTGCTGTTAATAAATTAAATATATTGATTTTTCTAATATTAATAATTAATACAGTCCTAAAATGAACCTTACCTTGTTGTGGTGGTTTTTCTCTTAACATATTGCTGGATTCTATTTGCTATGATGACCACAAATGCCCAAATCCCAAGTAAAATAGCTATTACTTATACACGATCATTTTGAGCATTCTTTGTACTTATATCAGAGTTAATGCTTTTTTTATAAAGATAATTGGAAATATTTTGCTTTGTATTTATACTTAAAAGGCTAGGTAGATTTATCCCCTGAAGGTTGAAAGTATTTGCAAGGAAAATAATTCTTCATTTTCAATTTTGGCTACTATTGTATTTTAGTTTTCTACCTCTCTTAGGGTATTTTTTTGTCATTTACATCTTTTCCCATTGGGGGGAAAAATAGTCACAAAGCCCTAAGGTTTTCCAGCTATTTGGTAGAGTCAGCACATTTTTCTCCACACGGCCATCTTTATCGAATAGTGTTTCTTGTTCTCCTTTGAGAAAATGGCCTTTCCCATGTCTCCCACTATTTGCTGGAACTTCCAGGTTAAGGAATCATTCCCCCTACATCATCACATTAAAGTCACCTGGCTGTTG
Source organism: Hipposideros armiger (assembly GCF_001890085.2). Taxonomy (NCBI): domain Eukaryota; kingdom Metazoa; phylum Chordata; class Mammalia; order Chiroptera; family Hipposideridae; genus Hipposideros; species Hipposideros armiger. The sequence continues at coordinate 1,505,246 of NW_017731455.1, read as the reverse complement.
AGAAGCTGGATCAAAGAAAAACAAAACAAAGTGCTTGTGAGGTGCAACCTTGAATTGTGTCCTCCATCCCCACCACTGCTGTTTTCATGGAGCAGTAAGAAGACTAGGCGTTGCCTGCATCCCCCGACCTTCCCAGGCCTCCAGTCCTCCATTCTTTAACCCCAGGGCTCTATTTTTTCTCCTTGAATGTCCTCCTTATGAAAACATGCCTATGACCTCCATTTTGTGAATGGAAATGAATGTGGGAGATTTTTTAACCAAGCTGAGTTTACACAGGTAGTTAGCAGTGCAGATGCAGGATCTGACCCTAAGGCTGTGTGACTCCGAAGCCCATGGCCTCTCCACTGCTCTCACCTGCTCATTTGGGAAGTGAGCTCCAGTGATACCTGAAACCCTATCACATTCTGTGCCTCCCACAGAATTAGGGACATATGGCAGTAAGTGACAGAGTTATGTTTCTGTCACTTGCAACCAAAATGGGACAACTAATAAAGCTGCTGAGGTATATTTGTCCAGCCCTACCTGATTCCAAATCCAGTTAATGATAACACTGTGTTCTCTCCTTAGAGTCTTCCCAGCACAGGGAGTTCCATTAAAAAAATGCAACCATATTGCCATGAGTCGCCGGCGACGGCGTAGGCTGCAGCCCCTGTGGCAGTGGGTTGCCATGGGCTACCGTATGTAGCCAGCAGCCAGCGTGAGTGGCCAGCAGCCGGAGTGAGCGGCCGTCCAGAAGCCGGCGACTGATCTGCCTCACCCGAGAAGAGCGCAATGATGGTGCCAACTTGGGCCAGTGAAGCAACGTCCTCCACAACTAGACTGAAGAACAAAACGACAGCAACTTGTCTGTTCCCCTTTCCCCAATTCCCGAGCACTGTTCCCATCCCCCCAATTCCCCAATAAAAAAAAAATCTTAAAAAAAAAATGCAACCATAAAAAAAATGCAACCAAGAAAATCAAGCTTCAAGTAAGTCTATAATCATTAGATTGATCCTGGGTCTGGGTTCTAACTATAAATCATAGCTAAGCTAATTTAAAGTGTACAACAGAATTAAACATTAATAAATATGATGTGTAAATGCAGTGAAAATAGCAAGCTAGAGGCGCTGAATCTTGGCATCCTACACAGACACTGTGTGGTCCATCCTGGCTAATTTGGTTATCTCTTAGGATTTTCATTTCCACAGCTGTAATATAAATCACTGAGTTTATATGCTATGAAATGTATGTGAATCCTTGGAGATTAGAAAGTGCTGGATGCAACTAAACATGAATAAAAAAAATACTGTTCTGGAGACAAACAGACCCCAAGTCTCAGATTCCCTTGATGACAGCAAGAACATGATAAGAAACCTATTATCATTATTTCTTGGATGAGAATTTTGACTTTGGGCAAGTTTCTTTGCCAACTTGGTCTATATAAAAAACATAAATCATGTCTTAAACAGTTCCTGAGTCCCACCATGTAAGGGAATCAAAAACCTCCAGAAAAGCCCCCCCTTCCTCTTTTGTTTTCCTCATCTGAATTGGTCTAGATATCATCTTATGAGTGTGAAAAATCAGTGTTGAGGAGACACTGAAATTTTTCTAGGGTTTTCTTTTCTGCTGGGCAGGTATTTTCATGTTTAGAGTTCATCTTCTCTCTTTAGAAAAGAAGTATTTGTCATCCAGAGGCATACTGCATTTTTTTTTTGCAGTTCTCATTTTGCTGATGTTGCTAAACACAGTCATTTCCTTTAATATTATTCGTAAGAACAGCAATTGCTTCTTGGCAAGATGCCCTATTTCTTCGACACACTAACAGCAGCTCTAATGAAATATACCCAGCTTCAAGCAGTGGAAGTAGACCCTTCCCCACCCACCTGAGAATCACCTGGAGGATATTTAATACCATGGACATAACTAGAAATGTCCAAACGAATCATCTAACAGTGCTGTTTATTGGATTTACTCATTAAAAACAAATAAGATCTACTTTAAAAGTAAACAGTTATTTCTATTTCATCCTATCTTCAGGTCTGAAAAAAAAAATTATTTCCTTGCCACGGTAGCTGAGCTTCACTTATTACCTGATGGGCTGGAAATTAATTATACAGCAAAGATTTTTGCTGTATCAGGGCTTTCCACAACCTTAAGAAATAAATGTCATCTGTAACTATCTAAAAGAAAAAGATTAAGTGGTGAGCTCAGCTTTATTTTACCAATAGCTGCCATGGAAAGAAAGGCGGGGAGGAGCTCTGTTTTTTGAAAAACAATTCATCTCCAGGAGCTAACACTGTCCTCTCCCTATGAGCAAATAACAAAGGGGACATTGCTGGGGAAATCATAAGGATGTCGGCCTTTTTCTGGGGGGAAAAAAGTAAAAGACCCATACTGAACACAGCTCCTAAGCTCCAAAAGAAGTCGAAGTGTGAGTCTACCCAATTAGTGGTTTTTTTCAGGAGAAACAATATTTATTCCAGATTCCCACCTCGGCTTCTGCCTTCCCCCATCTTCTGAGTGATGGGAAGTCCCATCCATCTTCTCGCCAGCTCTGGTCATCCTCCTCCAGGAATAACTCAGTGATGGAGAGCCTTCTACGGGCTGGGTTCCACGTCTCTTGTCTGTGTGACATCAAATCCTCATGGCAGGTCTACTGCATAGACTAGGAAAGTGAAGTCAACTGTCTGAGCCCCATGCCCAAACCACTCAGAGGTTAGGAAGACAAAAGGTGGCCTCTAACATCTGGGAGCTCATAGCTGAGTGTTAATGAGATTACCAACGGATCTGATGCTTATGGCGAAACCATGTTGCTCTCCTCTTCATCATGAGCAGTCTCACAGAAAGGTCACCACACACAAAAAACACCAAACACCCCTCCTCCTTTAGCTGAAGAAGGAACTGCTACTGCTTTGCTGTTATAACTTTATCCTCTCTGGTCTGCCCTCCTTCTAGGTAAGATTTATTAATCACTCATAGAATTGCTCAATCAAGAGAGAACTTCCACTTCCTTAAACACTCCCCAAACTCACCCATCTAAATCCCAAACTCAATAATAGGTTCTTTCTAACACCCTCTTACTGAGATAGCCCACAGTTCCCCATGGCGTGTGTTTTCCCATTGTTGCAATAACTAAAAGAGTCTTACTTTCTCAACTACAGGTTAATTCCTGTGGTCTAAAGCCTGTGATTTCTAGTCACTCGATCACATTCTCACTTGTACCCTGAACTGGCCTAGGCCTCTGTTTTTCTCATCAATAAAATGGAAACGATCAAAATACCTAACTCCCAGGATGGTTGTGAGGATTAGATGACTATGTGCTTAATATATGCAAGCTCCTCTTATCATTCCCACCACAACCACCTTTACTGTTTTTGTATTACTATATGCTGCTTTACTGCCTCACCAAGGTGTTTTCTGAGACCCCAGTTTCAAAGGAATCTGTTCTTCTAAGCCTCAAACATGCATTGAGCTTCTGTTGCACACAGAACACTTTTTCCCTCTCAGAACCCCTTTCAGCTGAAAACTTCCAAAGCTTTCAAGAAGTGGAACACCTTCACTCACTATTAAAAATTATTTATATGCTGTCTTGTATATTATTTCTATTTTTATGCTCTTTGTGTCCAACAAGACATGGTAAGCAGCTTACCATGTCTGGAAGCTGTAACCCCCATAGCTCTTGGCATTATAGTAAATGATCAATAAAACACGTGTTGGTTGAAGTAGAAGCCAGTATGGACAGAAATATACCACTGAAAATGTAAAGGAGCTGGCTTTGTAAAACTGAAGGCTCCAAGGCCTGGGTACAGGTGAATATGCAATTCAGGTGCCCCTAGGCTGAAGGCCCCTTCTTGCTGTTTCCTAACTCTCAGGGTTCCTGGTTGCCGCATCTACCAGGTTAACAAGGCTGGGATATGTTAAGGGTGTGCCTCCCTTCTAGTTAGGAGAGTCTGACCAAACGAGCAAGTTTCATAACATTCATTCCCTTTCAGGAATGATTTTTCATACTCCTTTTCTTTCCTTCTCTACCATCAAACATTCTTTTCTTGGCTCCAGGGAACATAAGTTTCGATTACTAATGAGGAAGTTTCTTTCTGATCACTCATTTTTAACACATAAACAACTTTCAGGTTTTTTGTTGTTGTTTTTTTAATTTGGAGGAAAGCTTTCAATAGAATATGAATGTTTAATTTGCAAACACTCCTTTGATGTCCTAAGACTACTGTACTAGATTTTCAGTATTTCTTACAAGGTGAGGTAGGGAAACTCATTTTCCCAATAATAAATATAGCATTTTCTTTGAAAATTATGTGGCTTTTTTTTTTTTACTAAGGAATGAATTAGTTTCTTTAAAACTAATGAGCAATGCTCCCTCCTCACACCCTGACTGATTGTGAACCACCTTCATGATTGGAGGGTGCTGATGTGCATTCTAATGGGACAAAGATGCTTAACTGAGTACCACCGTGACCCAGTTCAAATGACAAAGCCTTCCTCCTTTCCCACTCTCCACCAAGCCCACTGCAAGAAGGACAGTTCCTCTCCTACTCTACATCTCTTTGCATTTCTTCCTCACTAAGTTCCAGGAATCAGAGGCTGGGAGGATGGCAACCATGTCCTGTGGCTATTTACATGAATGCATTCAATAAATACCCATGCATCTAAGATAGCCTCAGTGTATTACTTTAAAAGAGAAAAACAAGATGCAGTATATATATATATAGTTTGTGTCTACTTATGGACACTCTTACAACCCAAACTCCTACATATGTGTTTAAATGTGTATGCATGATTGTTAAAACATGAGAAAAGTATAGATGGATATAATATAAACTCTACTAATATCTCCACAGGGGCAGGGGGTTGCGGGGGGGAGGAGCAGAGAGGATAGGGCAGAAATTTTTATATTTTCATTATATATATTTGGGGTTTTTTACTTCTTAGAATAAAGCATATGATTTTTTAAAAATAAATAATGAAAAAAAAATGTAAAACCACAAAGCTATCTTTTAGTCCTTTCTCTCTCTTGAAGTTATTACACCTGCAGTGCTCAAAAACTCCTTGTGGCAAGAATAAGAAGTAGAAACCTCAATAGACCACAGCATGGTGTGAAGGAAAGGGCCCCGGGCTTGAAGTAAGAAGATCTGGATATAAGGAAACTTGAAATAAGCAAAATAGATTACTGGGTGTCTCCATAGGAAAATTATACAATGTTTTTCTCATACCCCTCAGGATTATCTGGTCTAGTCTTTCATTGCCTTTGAGCACTTTTACAGCTTTGTAAATTGCAGATAACTAATAGCAAAGCTGAAGAATTTTTCAATAGACATGCAATGGAGTTTTTCCCAGTAGAGAAACAAGCCTCACTCCTCTCCCCGCCCACCCCACTTTCCTGACCTATCAATGTGCCTGTTCTTTCGATTTTTCTTTGAAATTACTTATACCACCTTACCAGTTCCCTTATTAGTGATGAGTTAATTAAACTTTATTTTATATCTGAATGAGAGTCATCCTAATTTTTTAAATTAGCCCTAAACAGGGGATGAAATCCCACGGTGGACCAGGAGCAGAGCCAGCCGTGTCACCTAAGGCAGGTTCCTTCACTTCTCTGTCCTCATTCACCCGTCCCCTTACCCTTCTTTCTGTTACATTCTGTCTCTCTCTTGCCGTAGCCCTCTGACCCCATACAATCAGAAGGCTGGATCTGTAAAGAAGCCCACTGGTTATTTCTGGGTAGTGGGGTTTGAGGAGATTTGTAGCCTTTGTTCATTTGCCTGCATTGTTGGAATCTTTTGCCATTTTTATAAATCAATTAAGTATATGCAAGTAAGATCTGACGCTTGTCCAAATTTGTCAAGTGCCTCTTTCTCTCCTAATTTTTCATATCTTTGATCTTCAAAGAACCAGAGCAGACAGAAATCTGAGATACAAGGTCAGTGCTCTTTACCAAAGAAGGAATTAAATGATGAGCAGAGTTCAAGGAGTCAAGTTTCTGATAGGCTGCCCTACATCACGGATGACTCTGGCATATTGTGGTCTTTTCACAGGGTACCCCATCCCTGAGCCACTCGTAGAGCCCAGGCCCCTGTCTCTGGTTTCCTTCAGCACTACTGTCCCCAAGAGGCCTTTTCCAGGTGGCCAGCAGTTTGTTGGGGCAGGTTTGACTCCCTGATATATCCCTGGCTGCACCGTGGAAACCAGCACCCACCAAAGACATACCACTCTGACAGGTATGTGCAGCACATCCAGGTTTGCAAAGGACATCGTAAGATGTTTAGCAGCATCCCTGCCTCTCCCCACTAGATGCCAGTAGCACACTCCCCTCCTCCACTCCCAGACGCGACAACCAGAAATGTCTACAGGCATTGTCAAATGTCCTGTAGGGAGCAAGACCATCCCTAGTTGAAAATCACTGGTTTAGTGCATTGAGCTGCTACTCTTACCAAGCATTGTGCTAAATCCTGAAATTAGAGTATTGTTTACAACACAGTCAGGGGGTAATCACCTGGGGGGTATCCACTTGCAGACCCTGATCATTATTTTAGCTGAAAAAAGTAGGTAGGACTTATGCTCCATAGGACTGTCTTTGAAGAATACTGTTCTGATGCAGGTCCAAGTGGAGCCACTTACTCTATGATGCTGCCTGGAGCACAATGCCAATGCTACAAGGGAAAAAAATCCCTTATGACAACCCTGCACCTCTGCCCTTCAAGGCAATGTTCTTCCATCTTTCTGCGTCCAGCTCAAAGGATTATTATTGCCATCATCCACAAGAGTCAGACACCAGTGATACTGAGACTGTTCATCTGATTGGCGCATTAGATTAGCTACTCCTCAGCAGCTCAGAAGGATGTTTCAGCTGATTGAGGAAGCTGAAGGAACTGAAAGAAGGCAGGAAGGATCATTCAGGCACAAGTCATCCAGTGAGAGCTTTCAGTTCTCCTTCGACTCAGGTAGCAGTGCCTACAGCTAAACTAGATGAGATCCACCAACCCTTCCAAGGGCAGAAGCCTGAATTCACATAGATAATTGAAAAAGGGCCCAAAAATGTCATTTTAAACATACCAATGCCTACTTTTTATTTACTGTCCTGGAGAACATATGCAAATGATTACTTATTCATATTCCTATATACACTTATGAAAAATATTTTTTTTGCTTGGTTGCTTTATTGGAAATTTTTATGAGAATTTTTTTTACTTTACTCTCACATCAAGAGCTACAAGCCTTGGAACATAAAATGAAGCTCAGCACTGATCTCTCACAGATCTGACAATATAGGTAAAATTTGTGACCTAAGCAAATTCTGCTTCCATAGCTGTGCAGTCGCCGTCAAGGGGAATTGGGTCATCTTCACACTGCTGCTTCCCTTCAAACGACCACAATGCCTAGCTGATGCAACAACCCAGCTTACCTGGGCTGGTCTGTGACCATATCATCAGCCTGCAGATGGAGACGCCCAAGCTTGGCTGATGAACAGAACTACCTGGGAACTTTTCAAAATCCAGTTTCCAGGTTTTCTCTCAAACTTATTGAACAGAATATATCTGTGAACATGACAATTTAAATTTTTTTTCAAAGTTCTGCAGGTGGTTTTGATGACTGGCCAGATTTTGAAAATCATTGTATTAGTTTTCAGAATCTGAGACTTGATAATGTCTTGGTGATGTTATACTATCCTCAATAAGAAGGTTTCGCTGGTAGTTGAATTAGCAGCTACCATGTCCCTTAACTTAGAGATCAAATGTAGTAAAGAAAAATGGAAAACTAAAATATAATAGTATTACCAAGCATTTTGTCCTGTAGCAAATACAGAAGAGGTTTGTAGAAAGACCTTAGGTTTGGAATTTTCTGGAATATGTCTAAGCTAAACTCTTGTCCTGTGGCCCAGTAAATAACCAAAAGTTACTAAAAAATTTTATTTGGTACCTATTGAGATATATAAACCGAATATTCCAGACAGCTTCTCATATATCGCAACAACACAAAATTCTTCCCAAACCCAACATCCCAAATTTTAGTTCATTCAACAGAAATTATCACATTTTCACTTCTCAGAAACCATCTCAACAATCAATTAACTTTTGTTACATTTGTGGGAACAAGTGGTCAAAACTATAATGCAAAAGGTCATGCATAATTGGGTGCTGAATTATGAAATGCCCATGATATCAGAGAATGCTTGAGATTCATGGAAACGAAGGTAATCAGGAGAGGCATGCCTGATAGTGGAGGTGGGTTCTGAAGAATGGAGAGAATTAGAAGAGAAGCTCAAGTGGTAATCCAACCAACCATTTACAATTTCTCCCATTGCCTGCATTAGTAGCAGATACGAAAGAACACTCTGGTCCTTAAGGAGTTGACACTTGGAAAATAGCAGTAATAAAGCTATTTGACATCTACTACAGGACCATTCATTACAGCCAATAACTTTCTCACCATTAGTGAGTACATCTGTTTAACCTAAGGCCTGATCCCCTCCACCTCATATCCACTCCAGCCAGCTCCAGCTTTATCACAGCAGGGAAGAATTAAAAGAAACAAAGCAGCATCTAAGTCAAGCTTACAATTAGTCATCTATAGAGCTAGAGCAATTGCAACACTGCTTAGCTCATCCTAGCTCGTTGCTGTCTAATAGAACATACCAGGTCTCTGTAGTATAGTGAGTTTTCATAGGTCAAAGATCACAGGGAATGTATATATTTAGGATCTTGGCCAATTTACTGCCAAAATGAAACATCTCAAGTCACTGAGGTGTGGTGTATAATATAATTCACGGAGGGAATGCTGTCCAACACAAACTGACACTCATTGTAGATAAGATGAAAATTTAATATGAAATGTATCCACAGGCTGATCGCTATAGAATTAGAGAACTAGAGAAGGATTTTCTTGTATTACTACCAAAAGCGTGTCTATTTATCACATTTACAGGCTTATTATGGATTGGTGTTTATGCCTAAAATTATTAAACAAGAGTACTCCCTTTTCCCAAACTTTCCTTTTGAATTTGTTTTTATTTGTTTGAGCATGAACACAAAAGCGATCATTTACACATGAAAGTATTTTTGAAAATACAGTTTATAGATATCTGGGATTTTCTTGGACTAGACTAAATAGAAAAACATTCAGAGTGGCTTTGTTAATATAAGAAAAGTCAATTTCACAACAAAGAATATTACCAGGTCATTTTATAATCATAAAGTATTCAGTTCATCGAGAAGATGTAACACTCCTAGAAGTGTATGCACCTAATAACATAATTTTAAAATGCATGAAACAAAAAATTATAAAACTAAAAGGAGAAACATACAAACCCACAACTATAGTTGGAAATTTTAACAGTCTCCTCTCAGTAATTAGCAGGTCAAGAAGACAAAAGTAAGTAAGCAAACAGAAGACTTGAACAACACTATCAACCAGTTTGACCTAATTTATAATTATAAAATACTTTGCCCAGCTGCAACAAACTACACATTGTTTCCAAGAGAGCAAGAAATATGGATCAAGACAGATAATAATGTGGGCCATAAAACAAAGCATAATACATTTAGGATAACTGAGTTATACAAAATGTTCTCTATATTCACCAACCATAACAAAATTAAACTAGAAATAAATAACAAAAAGATACCTGGAAAACCCCCAAATTGCTGAAAGTTAAACAATGTGCTTCTACTTAACTTATGGGTCAAAAAAGAAATCACAAGGAAAATTGTGAGATTTTTTTAACTGAGTGAAAATGACAATATATCATATCAAAACTCATAGAATACAGCCTACACAGTGCTTAAAGGGAAACATAGCATTAAATGCTTATGTTTAAAAAAAATTTCTCAAGTCAATAATCTTAGCTTCCACCTCAGGAAACTAGAAAAAGTAGAAAAATTAAAATTTAATAAAGAAGAATAAGGAAAATAATAAAAGATAAGCGTAGAGATAAATAAAATTAAAAATTTTAAAAATAGAGAAAATTAATAAAACCAAAAACTTTTCTTTTAAACTATCAATAAAATTGATAAACATCTAGCCAAATTTGTCATTCCATTCACTCAAGAAGAAATGGAAAATATGAATAGTCCTATAATTTTTAAAGAATTATAGTGGAATGTATAGTTTAAAACTTTCCTACAAAGAAAACACTAGTCCCAGTTGACATTATGGAGGGTTATAACAAACATTTAAGGGAGAAATAAAATCAATTCAACAAAAATTCTGTCTTAAAATAGAAAAGGAGAGAACACTTATACCTCATTTTATGAGGCCAGCATAACCTTGATACCAAACCAGATAAAGGTATTACAAGAAAATACAACTATAGACCGATATACTTCATAAGCATAGATGCAAAAATCCTTAACAAAGTTTTAGCAATTTAAATCCAGCAATATATCAATAAGATAATATATTATGACCAAGAGGAATTTATCTCATGAATGCAGCATTGATTCAACATTCAAAAATCAATTGATGGAATTCAACATATTAACAGATAAAAAACCAATGAAGCAAAAGTATTTGATGAAATTCAACAGCCATTCCTGATAAAACTTTCAGTCAGCTAAAATTTGAAGGAAATTTCCCAAATAGATAATTGGCATCTATCACAAACAGAAACAAAACAAACAAAAACACCCTGCAGTTAAAAGGGAAAAGGCTAAATTATTTTGCCTAAGATCAAGAAAACGGCACTATCCAATTAAAATATGAGCAAAAGATCTGAACAAACATTTTGCCAAAGAAGATATTCAGAGAGAGAATAAGCATATGAAGAAAGCCTTGACATCATCAGTCATCAGGGAAAATAAAAAATAAAACTACCAAGTGATACTACAACATACCCACTAGAATGGCTAAAATTTAAAAGACTGACTGTATTAGTTTTCTGTTGCTATGTAACAAGTATCACAAAATTAGCAGCAAAATTTTTATCTCACAATTCTGTAGGTCAGAAGTCCAAGTGGATTTGATTGGCTTTGCGGGTCTCACAAGACCAAACTGAAGGCTCAGTCAGGCTGAAGATCAGGAGTTGTGGATTTGGAGAAGCAGGAAGTATTTGCCTCCAAGTGCATTCAGCTTGTTGGAAGAACCCAGTTCTCTGTGGTTGTAAAACTGAGGTCCCCTTTTTATTACTGGCTGTTAGGTGGGGCAACCACTCATATCCTGAAAGCTGCCCTCACTATTCTCATGAGTCCCCCTCCATCTTAAACACCAAGTCCGTCTCATCCTTCTAAACTTTCTGATTTCCTTCTGCTTTACTCTCCTACCATCAACCAGAGAGACCGCTCTGCTTTTAAGATGTGATTAAATTAGGCTCACCTGGATCATCTCCCTTTAAGATGTGATTAAATTAGGCTCACCTGGATCATCTCCCTATTTTAAGGTAAATTGTGGCAAGCCAGGAGTGCTCGCTCATCACATTCAAAGGCTCACAAGCAGAATGAAACTCCACAGGCTCAGCTAAAGCTGTCAGTCACAGGGAGGATTTCCTCTCTATCTGTGGCCTCTCCTGACACGGCTAAGGAAGTGTCCTAGGTGTCTTCATGTTTGATTTAGAAGATGTTTAATCTCTTGGGAGGGTCTTCTGCATAGCTGAATACTCTGATCTTTTTATCTTTCCAAGGTTTCAGCATAAGTTTGTGCAACTAAATCCTCAGCCTTTTCTCTATGCCATGCCTTTTGGCAGCCATTTCTAAAGCATGGAATCTTTTGCCACCTGGATGTGCTGACAATTTCCCAATTATCAACTCCTTGTTCATTTTTGTTGAATAGTTCTTCACTCAATTTATCTCTCTCCTCTCACATTTTACTAGGAGCAAGGAGAAAGTAGGCTGCACCTTCAACACTTTGCTTGAAAATCTTCTCAGCTAAATGTCCAAGTTCCTCATTTATAAATTTTGCTTTCCACATAACAGTGGGAGACAATCCTGTGAAGCTTTCAGCCACTATATAGCAGGATCTCCCTTCCTCTATTTTCCAGTAGCATGTTTCTCACTTTGTTCTGAGCCCTTGGTGTTCTCAATGTCTATTACTATGTAATATTTCTACTAAAAGTCTTTTCAAGGTAACCTAGTGTTTTTCTATCATGCTCCTTAAAATATACTATTGTCATGAAGTATAAGAGTCAATATTATGCAGAAATCAGTTCTTCCTGAATATATCCACAGATTTAACTCAAAACCTCAAAGGGTTTTTTTGGTGTGCAAATTGACAAGCTTATTATAAAATTTATGTGAAAAAAATGCATCAAATCTAAAATATAACCTAAATAAATCTGAAGAAAATATTTGGAAAACTTATACTACCTAATTGCAAGACTTCTTAAAATGCTATTATATTAATGTGTTATGATTTCAGGAATAGACAAATGAACCAATGAAATAAAATACAGTCCAGAAATAGACCACATATATATAGTCACTTGATTTACAATAAAGATGTAACTGCAGTTTAATAGGGCAATCAATAGTTGGCATTTTATAATGAATAGTGCTTGAATAATTAGATATACATATGGGGGAAAAAAACTTTACCTTAACCCCTGTTTATGCAATACATAAATGTTAATTCAACAATAGGCCTAAACAGAACTTCTAGAAGAAAACATAGGAGTAAATCCTCATCACCTTGGAGTAGAAAAAGATTTCTCAAACAAGACAACAAAATTGTACTTCAACAAATTAAGAACTTTTATTCATCAAAAGTAACTAGCCCTCTAGAGAACTAAAAGCAAACCACAGATTGGAAGAAAATATTCTCGCTACATGTATCTGACAATACAATAAGAAAGAGATAAGCAACCCATGTAAAACAGGTATTCACACACACACAAAAAAAAATTCACAAAAAGGGGTGTCCAAATGGCCAATACGCCTGTGAAGTGGTGCTCACCAGGAAGAAAAGGCAAACTTCAACCACAACATGCCCAGTCCACACCCTCCAGAATGATTCAAATTAAAAAGAATGAAAACACTAAGTGTTGGGAGTATGTGGAACAATTAGAACTCTCTTGTCTACTGCTGCTGGAAATACAAATTGGCACTACCCCATTGGGAAAATGTCAATATCTAATAAAGTTTATCATGGGCTTACTTGACAACCCAACACCTTCACTCCTAGGCACTTGCCCAAGAGAAGTGAAAATATATGTCCACCAAAATACGTGTGTAAAAATATTTATAACAGCTACATCCACAAGAGCCCAAAACTGGAAGCAACCCAAATATCTATCAGGGATAAACAGATAAACAAACTGCATTATATCTATGCAATGGAATAATTCAGCAGTAAAAAAACAAAAAACAAAAAACCCCACTGATACATCCAACAACATGGATCAAGCTCACAGTAATATGTTGAACAAAAGAAGCCAGCCATAAATGGGTCCACTCTGGCCACATATGATTGCATTTAGGATGTTCAAGCATAGATAAAATAAACCAAAAATTATAGAATCAGATTAGTATAGTGTTTCTTAGTCTTTTATTCCTTCATGACCCCTCTCCACTGACAAGGAGTCTTTTTAGACTTTTTTTCCCTAAAACACCTCCACCATTAAATTTTAACAAACCAGGTATGTTGTATATCTATTTATATACTATAGCCCTTTGGCAGGACAAAAATCATTGTTATAATGAAGGATGCCTCCTTCTTTCAAGAACCAATTCTCACTCCTGTGATAGATATCATCCCATAGAGAATGCATGGGTTAGCAGTCCTCTCTAGGGAGTTATTATCTGGGACGGGGCATAAGAGAACCGTCGGGGTATTTGCAGTAGTCTGTTTTGATCTGGGTGGTGGGTGGCAACACAAATGTGTACATATTTACAAATATGTAAAGATATATTGAGCTGGCCTCTTAAGATTAGTGTATTCTATTGTATTTGTTATACTCCAACAGAAAAGTAAAATAATAATGGCAACAAGGAAAAGGAATCAGAATCCCATTTCATACTGTCTCTCAACTATGTTTTTCTCTGCTCCATTTACAGACACTCTCCCTCCCATTGTGGTGGCAGGAGGGAGATGTGAGAATACAAATCTTGGAAATGCTAGCAGCCAATCCAACAGAAAATAGTTAAAGCAGGGCCAGCTGAGTGGCGCATTGGTTAAGAGTTGGTTTGGAACACCAGCTCTGAGCAGCAGGGCCCCGGTTCAGATCCTACATGGGGGCCAGCAACACTGCCCTCTACAGCTAAGATGGTGAACAACAGCTCAACCTGGAGCTGGGCTGCCGTGAGTCTCCGGCAATGGCATAGGCTGCAGCCCCTGCTGCAGTGGGCTGCCATAAGCTACCGTGTGTAGCCAGCAGCCAGCGTGAGCAGCTGGCAGCTGGTGTGAGCTGCCAAGAGCCACTGTGTGTGGCCGTCCAGAGGCCGGCGACTAATCTGCCTCACATGGGAAGAGAGCAATGATAATACCAACATGGGCCAGTGAAGCAACGTCCTCTACAACTAGACTGAAGAACAAAACGACAGCAACTTGTCTATTCCCCTTCCCCTAATTCCCCAGCGCTGTTCTCCTCCCCCAATTCCCCAATAAAATCTTTAAAAAAAAAATAGTTAAAGCAAAAGTTCTGCATTGATTCATGTTGGTCCAGATTGGGTCATTTGCCTATTTCTATGATGGAGGAGACAGAGTGACAAGCTCTGATTGGCCAGGCCTGAGTCATGTGATCACTTCTAGACCAGGAAGCAGAATTAAAAACCAACACCTAGACCATATGGACTGAGAGTCAGGGTGGAGTTTTCCCCAGAAGTAAATAAGGGTGCTGTTACCAGAAGGGTCAATGGATACTAGACAGAAAAGAGCCAATAGAAAAATAAAAGATCTCAGTTGTCTTCTCCTCACAGTGTCAAAACTAACAGCAGTCTTTCTGAAGGGACTGCAGGCAAATAGACCCCAGATCTCAGGGCCAGGGGGACAGCTGTAGTAACAGACTAGAATTGATTTAAATGCTCTGTTTGTCCATTGTTCTGCATCCCCAAACTCTTAGAAACAAAAATAAAAGTATTGTATCATTTGGGCTAATGGGTAAACAATCTACAGAAAAGAGGAAAGAATGTTGAACCAAAGAGTCAGGTAGCATGGGTTTCAGTCTCTTTCACATGACTGAACCTCAGTTTTGTCTTCTGTAAAATCTAGAAAGTGCTGTGTGCCCTGTCTCACTCACAGGAGGATAGTAGGAGGAAGATGATACGGTAAGAGTGACAACATCGTCAGAATTAAAGGAGGATTCTGGACTTCAAGACCACAGCTTCTCCAAGAACTGTCCCCTCTCCTGCCACTCCAGATCAAGCCATTCTGTAACACTGAAGCTTGCACGTCCCTATGTAATGACTGGAAACACTGGAATATTGCTGCTTTATTCTCCTCCTCTCCCCAGTTGATAGGCAGATATTGGGTAACCTTGGATATTTGCCTGCTGAAATATTATTTCTGGAAAAGAAGAAGCCAACATCCAATGTCTGATACACCCAAATTCTTTGTGTTTAGGTTCAGATGCTAAAGATGCCAGAAGTTCACAGGAAAAAGTGGGCAGGGAACCCTCAAATCAAAACACGAAGGTCATTGCATCAAACACAGTTATCCATCTCTCCCAATAATGTTCCCTTTGATCTTCCCTTCTCTCAACCTGCCTTATGGTGATATGTGGGGGTAGAAATTTAGGAAGACAATGGGCAAGTTCATCTGAGAGAGCGACTTTTGCGGGAGACCAGCTCCCGCAGGGTCCAGGGGTTCCCTCAGGTGGAGGCGGAGTCAGCGAGGAAAAAGAAGAAAGATGCGTGGAGACACAGGAGCGCTTTTTCAAGAAGAGAAGTGTCTCACTTTATTCTACAGCATGCCCCTTTTTATAGTGGGCAGTTGACCATTATCTCATCAGTAAAAAGTTCTTTTACATAGTTTAGATCAGGGTTTTACTTCCTGTAATTCTTATGTTCCAGGGTACACCTTGACTTTTTCTTATGCTAAAAGATCAACTTATCTTAACTGTGTTTTAATCCTTTTTACCTATAGTGACTAGGTGACTAAGGCTAATCTTTTTACCTATAGTGAAGTGACTATGTGAATACTCAACAATTATCCTAAACACTATTAGCTAAGCAGGATCTTAAGATTTATAGGGTGTGTACTTTGACCTTTACTAAGAGACTAGTGTGACTAAAATTACCTTTAGTGTATAAAATAGAATTATTGTGATATATCTATAAGAAGGGGTGTAAGATCTTCATCCTACTGGGGGGCATCCAAAGGGGAATTTAAATCTTCTAAGATATAAAGTAGTATCTATTTCTCAGTCAGAGCTTCAGAATTTGTCACAATTGCAGTGTGTTTGGCCTTGTCAGATACTGAGGCGCAGATGGCTCCCAGCAGACTTTCAATGCTTCATATGTCAAGCCTGAACCGGTATACCCATGGGTTCTCACAGTTAATACAGATATCACTTATTAGATCATTTTCCAACTCTATTGTAAGTTATCCCAGAACCCAAGAATGGTTGCAATTGCTTAGAAGATAGGTCATACATGGCAGGTAACTCTGAAGTTAAAAACCTCAACTTACTAGATATAGGTGAGATTTTCACGATCATATTCCCTTTACCTGTAAACACATTTTTTTACTAGTATAGGAAATTATACTTAAATGCTGGAGCTTGAATTAAAATAAGATTAGTGACTGAAAGGTGGCAGGTTAGAGAGAGGTAAGACCAGTCCTGATCCTATCAGCTATTGTCTCCCTGTGGTACAGTTGTACTCCAAGAAGAGATACCCCTTCCCTTACAGCCAGACAGAATTATGGTGTGGAAGCTTGGTTCACTGTCTCACATGTGCTGAGAGCCTGACCCTGGTGGCCTCCAGAGCAATAGTCCATGACCTAATGACAAAGATGACTGTGGGGGGTTTTATGGAATGAATAAAATCCTATACCCAAGGATGTGTGTGGGGTGTGAGTCAGGAGATGAAATAAAGAGAGTAATTTAACCGCAATGCTTGAGTTTAATATAGAGATGCGTTTCCTCCCTCCGTAAGTCTCTCACTCCATCCATGTACACTAATCTGTCTTCATTTCTAGCACAGAACTTGCTACAGACTTTTAAGTTGCCATCAGGGACAGGAACTAAAGGGAAACAGGAATCAGAAACCAGAATTAATATACTCATTTGCTAAATCCCACAACAAATTCAAATATTAACTTCCTAATGGAATTGAAAGATTTTTTTTTAAACCAATGAACTAGGTTGAACTGGAATGGAACCTACATATTTTTTAAAACTACTAAAAGGAAAAAAAACTACTAAAAAGAAAAAAAAAGGAAATGTAAGAAGTCTCAGAGGTATCTACCCAAAAGAAATAAAAACATCTGTCCACACAAAGATTTGCAGGAAAATGTTTATTTTTATTTAGAAGTTTTATTTAGAAGAACCAAAAACTGGAAACAGCTCAAATGTCCATCATCTGATGAAGGAATAAACAAAATGTAGTAGTGTAGTCCTTTCGTATTCACAGGGAGTCCATTCCAAGACCCCCAGCAGATGCCTGAAACTGCAGATAGTACTGAACCCTCTATATGCTATGTTTTCTCCTATACATACATACCTATGATAAAATTTAATTTATAAATTAGGCACAGCAAGAGATTAACAACAATAATAATAAAACAGATCAATTATAACAACACACTGTAATAAAAATTATGTTAATGTGGCCTCCCCCCCCCCTCATAACCAATCTGATAACTGAGAGGGATATTAAGTGACTAACAGTGGGGAGTGTATACAGCATGGGGACCCTGGACAAAGGGATGATTCGTGTCCCAGCTGGGACAGAGTGAGATGCCATGACATTTCATCATGCTATGCAGAATGGCGCACAATTTAAAACTTATGAATTGTTTATTTCTGGAACTTTCCATTTAATATTCTTAGACTGAAGTGGACTCTGGATAACTGAAACCAAGGAAGATGAAACCACAGATAAGGGGGGACTACCAAATATTAATGCAATGGAGTATTACAATGAAGAGAAACAAAATGCTGATACATGCTGCAACATGTATGAACCTCGAAAACATTATACTAAACAAAAGAAGCCAGACACAAAAGACCACATAGTGTATGGTTCCATTTATATGAAATGTCCAGAAAAGGCAAATCCATAGAGAAAGAAAGTAAAATTGTGATTGCCTAGGGCAAGGGGTGGGAACAAATAGGTAAAAGCTTTTTGGAGGATGGAAATGTTAACAGAATTGCATGGTGTTGATGGTTGCATAACTCTGTAAACTTACTAAAAAATCAACCAACTATTCATTTTTTTTTCCAACTATTCATTTTTAAAAGTCTCAGAATCAATAGATATTGTTCCAAGTTGCTGATTCCCATATTTGTTTGTTTGCAGACAACGTATCCCTAGAAATCCCTTGATCCATTGGTGCCTACCCATCAACTTCATGAATGCCCATCTGCAGTAAAGACATGGTGGAAAAGCAAATTACAACAGTTTTCCCAATGGTCATGTCTTCTGGTAAAACATCTGTTCCTCACACCACCAAGGTACACCTGTTAGCAATGTGAGGCCAATCATAGCATTTCCCAGGCCTGATCTCTGATTGGTCCAAGAGGTGGGCATAAATTGCAAGCCCAGCCGGGTAGACTGTTTCTCTGGGATTTTGTAATTGGAAGCTGGAAGTGTCTCATCTTCTTCTCAGCTCAAAGCTAGAAGATGTGAGTTCAGAGCTACCTGGTGCCATTTTCCCCATCTCATAGTGCAAATCCATTTGCAACAGAAAATGAAATAATGCAGTACAAAGCACAGACATGAAAACTAGTAAGCCAGAGGCTGAATGCATCCAACTCCAGCAAGCAAACCAACCTTCAGGCCAGCTCCATCCATCTTCTCTGAATTTTGGTTACATTTGCCAATAAACCCTTCACCACCCCCCTCACACCTACTGTCTTTATGTGCTAAAGTTAGTTTGATCTGGGATTCTGTTACTAGTAAATAAAACATCAAAGACAGAGACAGGACTCAAGGTGCCCTCTTCTAAGGAAACTTGAAATATCTCACTAGAAATATCTCTTCAATCCCAATGCTTACAAGTGATAATGTTTTCTCATGAAGACCCCATGGTTAAGATCCATTGCTCACCATACTCATACAGTACAGCACAGGCTGGCAACTTTTTCTATAAAAGTCCAAAGAGTAAATCTTTTAGGCTGTGTCTGCCATTCGGTCTCTATCACCACTACCTAGATCTGCCATTGTAGTGTGAAAATGCCCTAGACAACACACAGCCAAGTACATCTGTATTCCAATAAAACTTTATTTATAAAACAGGTGGTAGGTCAAATTTGGCCCTCAGGCCATAGTTTTCCAGCCCCTGCTGTATAGTATTTTGTTTGTTTGTTTGTTTGTTTATTCATTCATTCATTCAACCTCAGTTTCCCAGAGTTGGATTAATCATAATCCTTAATTCATAAAACACTATCACCATTGATGGATGATGGCTTTCTTTGATTGAGTTATTTAATAATATCAAGTGAACCTACCACCTCTACCAAGACCAGGAAATTTATTAACAAAACTGACCTAGGTCTGGTGATCAATAGAGGGTTGGCTTTCTAGGCAGAGAGAACAGCAAGGGCAATAACATGAAGACATGTAACTGCATTGTTCCTTTCAGAGTGTGGTTTGGTTGAAGTGTCCAGTGCAGTATGGGAAGCAGTAGAAAATAAACCAGGACAGGATGTCTGGTGTCAGGTAGTGAAAGATCTTGCCCAAACATTGCTTGATATGTATGTATGTGTGTATGTTTTTATATGTATATATAGAGAGAGATATAAAAATATAGATAGATGGTAGATAGATGATAAAGATAGAGATAGATAGAGATAGAGATAGAGATAGATAGAGATAGAGATAGAATTTTTGTTCAGGCTATTCCTTGGAAATATGCTGAAAGGCCAGCCCAGCCAAATAATCCTCAATTGTAGTCCTTCCTAGGAGCCTAGAATTTTAGAACTTGAGTTAGGAGGCACCTTTAGAAAACGGAAGATTTTAAACAGGTTAGTCCATTCAGCTGTGGGGTAACTCATCCTTGAATTTAATAGGCTCTGGCAGTCGGGAGCACCAGGCAAGCTTTGGCATGGGTGAGACCTGAGTAGGGGCACCACACTCAGTAGCCAGAAGGCAGTGGGCATGTTATTGAAATGCTGACTCAGGCCAGGCCTGTGGAAGGTGAGATGACCTGACAATGCTGAATGGAGGGCAACAAGCAACAACTGTCCCCCTCTGTTGGAGCAAAAAGTGAATAGAGGCATTCTCGTGAACTTTCGTCTCCCCATGTGTGGTATCCATTAGTGCAAATCACCTCCCAGAGTTCTGCTTCTTCCTCTGTGCACACAGTAAGATTGCACTTCCATATCCCTTTGAAATTAGATGTAACCATGTGACTTGTGTTGCCCAGTGAAAAGTGAGTAGAAGTGACATTTGTCTCTTCTAGATGACAACTTCAAGAAGTAGCATACAGTTCAACCATGTCTTCTCCCTTCCAGGGGGATTATAGAAGCTCAGTTGAAATGAAGCCTCTGTCAGCCGGAGTCCGAGTGACCAGGAGAGCAGAGCCGCACTTGACCTACACTAAACATTGAGTATAAGCAAGAAATAGTACTTTTGTGTGTTAATCCATGAGATATGGTTTGTTTTATATTTTTTTAAATCAAGAATAACCTAGACCAGGGTCAACAAATTACTACTAGCAGGCCAAATTCAGCCCACAGCCTGTTTTTGTAAATAGTTCTATTGGAAATTAGCCACGCCCATTCATGTCCATATTGTCTATAGCAGCTTTCACACACTAAGGGTTGTGTTAAGTGGCTGTGACAGACACTATGGTCCATACAGCCTAAAATATTCACTGTTTGGCCCTTTACAGAAAACCTTCACTGACCCCTCACAGAGGCCATTCAAACTGGGCAGGTCGATCACCCTGAGGAGCTTATGGTCCACACTCCCCAGCCTCCTTTACCTTCCCTCCATGCTCTCCATCCTTCAGGTGGGGCCTGAATTCTCTCAGGAAAGGATTTGCCATCAGTCATTTTTACCTTTGTGGGAAACACATTTGAGGCACAGTGTGACCTCTTTCAGAAACCCCATTAGGCCATGCCTTTAAAACCATAGGCTCCACTAAAGAAGGCATTCATGAAAAGGGAGGGGTCCCTCCAGAGTTTTCTGAAGTTCCATCATGCCGGTGACTGCTTTCTTGAATGCTGCATGCAAGAGCAGTGCTGGGAAAGACAACTATAACTGCTGTCTTTCAAAATCTCACCCTCTCTACCTCCAAAACAGATGCATCCATTTCTCTAACAGTTTCATCCGCCATAGCTAAGAACCAGGAAGTAAACTAAAAAGGCTTCAAATCAGACAAACATAGGTGTAAAGAAACCAGAATAATAGAATATAAGGAATTTACCTCTAGGCGATTTAAGTTTACATTCAATTCTAACTTGAAGATCTGGCTTATAAGATCTTATCAAGAGCCAACTCAGAAAAATTCTCTCACTTAATCTACTCATTCATTTATCATCTATGCATTCATTTATTCAGTCAAAAGCATGTTTACGCATTGCCTCCTATACTTTCAAATGCCACTTAACATTTCTAGAACAAAGTATAATCTAAGACTCCTACCTATGTGAGCTGGCTTCTATGGGAACCATAATGATGAGTGAGACTGTGCCCTGCCTTCAAGAAAATGGTAAGCCACTGGGAGTGCAGGATTGTCAACTACTGACCCTGACTCAAGATAAGGTGAAGGAAAGTGCTTAACAAAGGTAGAAGAGAGTTTCTGTGGGAATGTAGAGGAGGAACAAAGTCTGACAAAGATCTGAGCAGAACCCTCGGTGAGGTAGGACACGGGCTGCAGTCAGGAGTGAGACAGCAGAAAGAATGGTCCTGAAAGGCAGACAGGGCAGATGTAACATCACAAGGGCATCCAGGCGTCCCCCAGCCTAGACCAATGCACAGGGAGCCTCCTCTGCACCACCCCATTCTGTTCTTCACCTACAGTCTGAGTGACCTTTCAAACTAGAAATCTGATCATTCATACCCCTGTTTAATAGCCTTCAGTGATTTCCTATCTCTGTGAGGATTTCAGGCCAGGCCACAGAACCTGAGGACGAGTGGCCCCTGCCTGCCTGTGGCCCAGCCCATGTCAAGCAGGCCCTGGCTCGCTAGCCCAGCCACCGCGTTCCTTTTTGAGCCCTTGTTCGCCTTAGGTCTGGGCTGGGGCCTCTTAGCACAAGAATAAAGCTCCTTGCCCTTAACAAACCCAAAAAGCATCACAAACTATATGATACAGCGCAAGTGTTAATGTTTAGGTATCAGCCTCTGTGTTTTCCATTTAGAGAACAAAAAACAAAGCCTGGCACACAACAGGAACTCAGTAAATTCCACATGCTCTAATATGAGAGGTAAAGAGGAGTTCCATCTTTGCAAAAGATTTCACCAAAAAGGCAAAAGCATTTTAAGTCCTGGTGTTTAAAAGAATGGGCACCCTCTTGAACTATTGGACTCAACAACACTAATTTCCGAAGACTTCCACCCTGGTCACGTCTCCCTCTGAGGCCAGATGCCCGAGCAAACTTGTTTGTATTCCTAAGAGTCCCCACTGTGCCTCTCTGCTCTCCCCGCTGCCTGCACCCGAGTATTGCTGAGCAGAGCAGCTCTTCAGTCCAGGCAGAAGAGCTTAATTCAGGTGGGAAATGAATTGTGAGAACAGATGTTCTTCAAATCACATGTCTGGCTTCATGCAAATATTGTCAGAAATAGACAATGAGACAACCACAGAGGAAGTGCAATCGACACATAAACCTTGTTTCTAAAACAAATTTCTAAGCCACCCACAAGCCTGAAGTGAGCCTCCAGGAGTGTGATTCAGAGACCGCCTGAGATGCAAGCAAAATACTCAGCTGCTTAAATTATACTCTTTCAGAGATATCAAGCAGTTCTCCCTATTCTCCAAATAGCTAGACCATCCTAGGGCCAAAGTACAAGAAATTTCACAGTTATAAATTCACTCCTTTGGCCTATTTTCTCTAATCTATTTTTAAAAGATGTGGGGAGGGGGATGTAATTCCTGAGCAATATAAAACACTGAGCCAAAATCATACAAAGTATTAGGTAATAGTTATAATAATGTTTTATGTTGATGCCGCCTGTCATAGCTGTTAAATTTCCTGGGAATAAGCATTCTTTATCCACATTTTACAAATAAGGAAACTGAAATTCAAAGAGGCAAATGACTTGCTCAAAATCAAGAAGAGCAGAGATAGAACAGAAGTAGGTCTCCCAACAACTCCAAGCACAGTGCTTTGCAGAGGTGCCAGTGATGGCAGAACCAAAGGGAGTGTGGGCTGCTGACTGGGTCTTCAGCTCACCAGATAATGTCCGGCAACATGTCTTTGATCCACATAAAGGTTTTCTTAACCATAGATGAATGAAGTGCATCACACACTGCCACATCAAGACCCCCACATACCCACCTCCAGCCCTTCCAAGCAGATTAAGTCTGCAAAACTTCTTCTCTGTAGAGGCCAGGACGCTGAGGTCACCACTAAGTACTAGGTCTGCATGACCCAGTGGGGCGGATGGGGAGGCATGGAGGCACAGCGAGCCTCGCAAGGAAAAGAAGGAGCAAATGCAAGGCGTGCACCGTGCAGACTTCTCCAGGGTTTGAACAGTCATCTTGTTTCCTCTGTGCCAGGTTCATTTGCCTCATGTGTGTTGCCCACAATTATTCTGTAAGTTAATTTCATTTAATTCCCATGTTAAAAGGATGAAACTTAGATTCAGAGAGGAGTGACTTGCCTGAGGCTGCATGATGTATAAGCAACATTTGAACACAGGCCTTAGGCTTACTAGACTGGGCCTTAACCAGAAATCTCATTTTTGTCCCAAGAAATGAAAAGGATGTTCTGTTGCACACCTTATAGGCACAAGTGAAGTCTATTATAAAAATTGTAAAAGAAACATGGAAGAAAAAAAAGATTGTATGCACAAGTTGAACGTGGACCCACACCTGATTCACTTCTTCAAAGGCACAACAGCCACAGAAGCCACTTGGTCACATTTCAGCAATCAATCTCTGCAGTTGGAAATATTCAGTTTTTTCCATCCACTGGGACCATGGACCATGCAAATGAGCAGAGGAGTTACGAGGTGTGATAAAAAAATACTGTGAATGCTTAAATTAAAAACCAATTATTACAGTAAAAGACACATGGCCATTAATCCCCCTCAAAATACTCCCCCTCGCTTCAAACACACTTATCCCATCATTCTTGCCATTTTCTGAAAGAGTTCTGAAAGTCCTCTTTTGTGATTGTCTGTAGTTGCGCTGTCCTGGCTGCCTCAATGTCCTGAATCGATTCAAAACATTTACCTTTCATGGTCATTTTGACTTTGGGGAAGAGCCAGAAGTTGCACGGTGCCAGATCTGGTGAACAAAGTGGATAAGGACACACCGTAATGTTTTCATTTGACAGAAATTGCTGTACCAGAAGTGATGTGTGACATGGAGCCTTTCTGTTGTGATCAAACAATACAGTGAATGCTGCTACCAAGTGCCATGCAACGGAAAGGCAGGGATCTTCAATATGGGAAGTGACAAGTCAAAACTTAGTAACAGTGTGTGACAAATTTCAACTTGTTCTGTGCTGTCAGTCGAGTGTGAGCTACGGTTGAGTGAAGGTGTGTTTTAAAGTGAGTTGTAAATCATCCTCCATCATGACAATGCTCCGTGTCACACATCACTTCTGGTATAGGGCAATTTCTGTCAGATAAAAACATTATAGTGTGTCCTCATCCACCTTATTCACTGCATTTGGCACCGTGCAACTTCTGGCTCTTCCCCAAAGTCAAAATTATTCAGGACATTGAGGCAGCCACAACTAAAGACACTCACAAAAGGGAACTTCCAGAATTGCTTAAGAAAGTGACAAGGACGATGGGATAAGTGTGCTTGAAGTGAGGGGGAGTGTTTTGAGGGGTATTAATGGCAATGTATCTTTTACTGTAATAATTTTTTTTAATAAAATTTACCTTTTTTTAAGATTTTATCGGGGAATTGGGGAAGGGGAACAGTGTTGGGAAATTGGGGAAGGGGACAGCCAAGTTGTTGTCCTTCAATCTTAGTTGTGGAGGGCACAGCTAGCTCAGCTCCAAGTCCAGTCACCATCCGGCCACCCGTCGGCAGCTCGCTGCAGCTCAGCTCAAGGTGCCATGTTCAATCTTAGTTGCAGGTAGGTGTAGCCCACCATCCCATGTGGGAGTCAAATGGGAAACCTTGTTGCTAAGAGCACATGCCCATAGGCAGCTCAGGGCAGCTCAGATCAATGTGCCATGTTCAATCTTAGTTGCTGGTAGGCATAGCCCATCATCCCATGTGGGAGTCAAACCAGCAACCTTATTGTTAGGAGCATGTGCTCTCACCAGCTGAGCCATCCTGCCACCTGTTGGCAGCTCAGCTCCGGCACAGCCCAATGGCCCAAGTGGGAATCAAACCGGTGACCCTGTTGCTCAGAGCTCGCGCTCTTAACCAACTGAGCCACTTGGCCATCCCCCTGTAATAATTTTTTAATTTAAACTTTTACCATGTTGTTTGATCATACCTCGTATGCACGATGTGCATGCCAACCCTTCCTTGCCAATTGCACATATCGTCTCAATGCCCCATGAGCACAGAATTCTGGTGAACCCCAGATGCTTAGAAGTTTAGCAAGATTCAAAGAGAATAAGGTAAGGACGTTGCACCTAGGATAAAATAAACAGGGGACACTGACGGCCCTGAGAGGTCACACTTTCCATTTGAACCAGGACTTACTTTGAACACAGAAAGAGGGTAGAGCTGTTCTAAGAAACACTAAGGACCAAGGAACCCTATCATAGTCTTTCTCACTTATGTACTAGCCAACCAGTCACACTGAGCACCAGACTATTGTGTTCCCCTAACTGCAGAGACACATATCAAACTTTCCAAGTGGTTTTGCTAAAGCCCCACTCTTTTGACTTTGGTTAATGGGAGAAGCACTCAGCACAAAACTCTCCAAAGAAATCATCCTCACAAGTGCTCTTCAAGAATCCTGCTCTCAAATGAAACGAAGTTCACACAAAAATCAGTACATTCCAACCACAATGCTTTGAAATTTGAGATCAACTGCAAAAAGAAAATGGGAAAGCCACATATTCATGGAGAATAAACAACATGCTATTAAAGAACAACTAGGTCAAAAAGAAATAAAAAGGAAAGTTCAAAAAAAGATACAAAGAAACAAATGAGAATGAAAATACATTACAACGAAATTATTGGGATGCAGTGAAAGCAGTGTGAAGAGGGAAATTTATATCATTACAGGTCTATCCCAAGGAACAAGAAAAATTCCAAATAAACAACCTAACATTACGTCTTAAAGAACCAGAAAAAAGAAGAACAAATGAAACCCAAAGTCAACAAAAGGAAGGAAATAATAAAAATTCAAGCAAAATTAAATGAAATACAGAACAAAAAGACAAAAAAATAATGTAACAAAGAGCATTAATTTTTTAAAAGATTAATAAAATTGAAAACATTAATAAAATTGACAAACCCTTGGTTAGACTCACTAAGGAAACAAGAGAAAAGAGAAAACAAGAGAACATAAACAAAAGAAAGTAAACAAAATCAGAAATGAAAGAGAAGTTAAGACAGATGCCACAGAAATACAAAAAATCATATAAGAATACTATGAAAGACTATATGCCACCAAATTCAATAACCTAGAAGAAATAGGCAAGTTCTGAGAATTATATAATCTTCCCAGATTATATCATGAAGAACTGGAAAATCTAAACAGACCAATCAACAGCAAGGAAATTGAAACAATCATCAAAAATCTCCCATAAAGCAAAAGTCCAGGACCATATGGCTTCACTAGTGAATTCTACCAAACATTCAAAAATGATTTAATGCCTGTCCTCCTCAAACTCTTCCAAAAAATTGAAGAAGAGGCAATATTTCCTAACTTATTTTATGAGGCCAACTTTATCCTGATACCAAAATCTGGTAAGGATAACAAAAAAAAAAAAGAAAATGACCAATATCTCTGATGAATACAGGTACAGAAATTCTAAACAAAATACTAGCAAATCAAATACAATACATTAAAAAGATTATACAACATGATCATATAGGGTTCATTCTAAGGGCAAAAGGATGGTTCAACATGCACAAAGCAATCAATGTGACACACCACATAAACAAAATAAAGGATAAAAATCATGATTATATCAATAGATGCAGAAAAAGCATTTGACAAGATTCAACATCCATTTATGATTAAAACACTCAATAAAATGGGTATAGAAGGAAAGTACCTCAACATAGCGAAGGCCATATATGACAAACCCTCAACTAATATCATATTTAATGATGAAAAACTGAAAGTTTTTCCTTTAAAATCAGGAATGCAACCAACAACACTGTTATTTAACATAGTATTGGAAGTCCTAGTCAGAGCAATCAGGCAAGAGAAAGAAATAAACAGCATCCAAATTGGAAATGAAGAAATTAGATTGTCACTGTTTGCCAATGACATGACTCTTTACATAGAAAACCCTAAAGACTACGCCAAAAATCTATTAGAACCAATGAACAAATACAGTAAATTTGCAGGATACAAAATAAATGTACAAAAATC
Source organism: Hipposideros armiger (assembly GCF_001890085.2). Lineage (NCBI taxonomy): Eukaryota > Metazoa > Chordata > Mammalia > Chiroptera > Hipposideridae > Hipposideros > Hipposideros armiger. Next base: position 1,477,537 of record NW_017731455.1, on the reverse strand, counting down.
CATTGCATTTCTAGATACTAATAATGAAATTTTAGAAAATTAAAAAAATTCCTTTTGCAATTCAACAAAAAGAATAAAATACCTAGTAATAAACTTAACAAAGGATGTGAAAGTTTATACACTGAAAACTATAAGATATTCTTAGAAGAAATTGAAAAAGACACAAAATAGAAAGATATTCCATGTTCATGGATTGGAACAATCAACATAGTTAAAATGGCTGTATTACTCAGCGCAATATACAGATTTAATGCAATTCCCATCAAAATTCCAATGGCATTTTTTAAATAAATAGTACAAAAAAATCATCAGATTTGTATGGATTCACAAAATACCCTGAACAGCCAAATCAATCCTGAGAAAAAAGAAAAAGGCCAGAGGTATCAAACTCCTTGACTTTAAATTATACTGCAAAGTGACAATAATCAAAACAACATGGTATTGGCAGAAATATAGACACACAGTCCAATGGAATAGAATTGAGAACCCAGAAATAAACCCACATATACATGGGCAAATAATTTTCAACAAAGGAGTCAAAAGCATACAATAGAGAAAAGAAATCCTCTTCAATAAATGGTGCTGGGGAAATTGGAAAGCTACATGCAAAAGAATGAAACTAGACTGCTATCTATCACCACATACCAAAATTAACTCAAAATGGATCAAGGACCTAAACATAAGACTTGGAACAATAAATTGCATAGAAGAAAGCATAGGTACTAAACTTATGGACCTTGGGTTCAAAGAGCATTTTATGAATTTGACCTCAAAGGCAAGGGAAATAAAAGTAAAAATAAATGAATGGGACTATATCAAACTAAAAATCTGCACAGCAAAAAGAAATCATCAAAACAACCAACTGAATGGGAGAAGATATTTGCAAACAGCATCTCTGATAAGGGGCTAATATCTAAAATATATAAAGAACTCATACAACTTAACAACAAAAAAACAATCCAATTAAAAATTGGGCAGAGAATCTGAACAGACACTTCTCCCAAGAAGACATACAAATGGCCAATAGATATACAGATATATTTTAAAATGCTCAACTTCACTAGCTATTAGAGAAATGCAAATCGAAACCACAATGAGACACCACCTCACACCTGTTAGAATGGCTATTATCAACAAGACAAATAATAACAAGTATTGGAGAGGTTGTAGAGAGAAAGGAACCCTCACATACTGCTGGAGGGAATGTAAATTGGTACAGACACTATGGAAAATAGTATGGAGGTTCCTCAAAATATTAAGAATAGAATTACCATATGTCTCAGCAATCCCACTTCTGGGTATCCACCCAAAAAATCTGAAAACATTTATCCATAAAGATATATGTACCCCTTATGTTCATTGCAGTATTATTCACAGTGGCCAAAACATGGAAACAACCAAAGTTTCCTTCGATAGATGATTGGATAAAGAAGTTGTAGTATATACACACAATGGAATGTTACTCAGCCGTAAGTAAAGATGAAATACCACCATTTGCAACAACATGGATGGATCTTGAGATTATTATGTCAAGCGAAATAAGTCAAACAGAAACAGTTGAGAACCATATGAATTTTCTTATATGTGGAATATAAAACTGAAGCAACAGACAAATAAGACAAACAAAGAAACAAAAACATATAGACATAGATAACAGTTTAGTGATTACCATAGGGTAAGTGGGGAGGGGTGTGGTAGAAGTGGGTAAAGGGGATCAAATTTATGGTGATGGAAGGAGAACTGACTCTGGGTGCTGAACACACAATACAAAATATAGATGATATATTATAGATGTGTACACTTGAACCCTGTATAATTTTATTAATCAATGTCACCCCAATCAAGTTAATAAATAAAAAGAACAAAGGCTATAAAAAATCATTACACAAATATTTCTGGCAAATATTTAACAACAAAAACTGGAAACAATGAATGGAAAAACAATGAATGGAAAAACAAACTATATTACATTCTTACCATGGAATACTACTCAGCAGCCAAGAGGAATAAACCACTGATACAAATAACACAGATGAATCTCTGATGTATTATGCCAAGTGAAAAAAGCCGTATTAAAACAAACAAACAAACAAAAAAACTGTATGGGAGTCTCCTGAGGTAGACTCCATCTGGAAAAACAGAGGCTCAGAGAGATTAAACACTCTTTGGAGACATCAGGGCTCAACCTTCAAGGGCCCAGCCACAGAACCTATAGCCAACAATAAAAGTCAATATGCCAAATAAGGCGAAGACTCAGAGACTCAGGTAAAACAAGGCCTTTTGCCCCTTGCACCCTGGGCAATCCCACAGCAGAATCAGGTGACCAAGTCAGGCAGCAGTTCACAGCAGCTGCACAAGACTGTTCTCTGCTGTTGTCAACTCAGCTCATATTGATCCTGCTGACAAGCCCAGAGCTAGAACTTTCCCTTGACTGTACAGTGTAACTTATGGTTGGTAACTAACACCAAGAAAATCTGCTGAGCAAATAGGTTTCATTTTCCATCTCAGGGTGACTGAAGCTATTTCTATTCAAGGTAATTTGAATTCAAAGGCAGCCATAGAAAACAGAGAAAGAAAAAGAGAACCTCATTACAATTCATTTTTTTAAATGTATCAGAAATTATGATAAGTAATTCAACCCTTTCAGCTAAAGCAGCGGTTCTCAACCTTCCTAATGCCACGACCCCTTAATACAGTTCCTTATGTTGTGGTGACCCCCAACCATAAAATTATTTTCATTGCTACTCTATAACTGTAATTTTGCTACTGTTATGAATTGTAATGTATCTTTTGGTTCTCCGATGGTCTTAGGCGACCCCTGTGAAAGGGTCGTTCGAACCCCAAAGGGGTCGTGACCCACAGGATAAGAACCGCTGAGCTAAAGTAAGGCTAAGCTAGATCTTGGCTGCAGCCCCAGGTCCAATATACCTGCTGTCTTTCCTCAGTTTTTATAAAAATCTCCTTTAAAATGAATCTTTGTTTTTGGCATCATTAGAGCGTGCCAGTCCCTTGACCTGGCCTCAGCCCAGCACTTTCCGAGCACTAGGCCATGAAATGGAAACTGGCACTAACCACTTTCCGTGTTAGAGCTATAACTGTAATCAGTCCAGGACAGTCTACACCAAGCATCTTCCGTGGGTTCGTGCTGAGCTGGGTGCAGTAGAGGATACAAGTCCTTGAGAACTTTATAGACTTATTGCCTGGTGCATGGAATAACTTTCTCTGAAGAGAAAGTGATGAAAGACAATGTAACCCCAAGTGCTAAAATTTCACACCAAGGTAACAATATTGAGTTTAAAAACCAATGGTCTCAATCTTTACTATACTTCATCATCACTCAAGGTGCTAGTTAAAACTTCTGATTCTTGACCCCCACTCACAGAAGTTCTGTATCTGTAAGTCTGGAGTGGACCTCAAATATCTCTGTTTTTAGCAAGTTTCACCCAATGTCAGTAATTCTGATTCTAATGTTCTCAGACCACACATCGTGGCCCTCCACTAACTAGTGTTTCTGCAAACAAGAGGACCAACTCCAAGAATGATCTGGAAGGGTCATGCAAAGAGGCCAAGCATCATTGGAGTAAGTTAGAAGTGTTTTTTTAATGAAACCAAATAAAACAAAACAGAGGACCTGACAAAAAGGAAATAAGCAAACACCCCCTCCTTTCTCATTTCCACCAATTTCAAACATTCAAATCTCTGATCTCATCTCTTTGATGAAGATGTCCTGTAATATGGGAAAGGTCAGTCTCTGGGCCTGCAGCTAAGAAAATATTTGCACTAGGAACATAATGGCCAAGACAGAAGCCAAGTAGAAGCCCCAAAGGGCAGATTCATGGTTAGCAGATGCCACTGTTGGTTTGCTGCTGGGTGGAGCACCCCTTGGGTTTTGGTTTTGAATGAGGGAAGTCCCAGGAGGCCCATGTAATTGTGGGAACCACTGTGGAAGTTCCCCACTGGCTCTGGGAGAGGCAAAGAAGTTTAGAGGGATGCTGAAAGGACTCCCAAATCTCAATCTCTCTCTGTCTCTCTTTCTCTCTCTCTCGCTCTCTCATCTTCATAACCAATCTGATAACTGAGAGGGATATTAAGTGACTAACAGCGGGGAGCGTATACAGCATGGAGACACTGGACAAAGGATTGATTCATGTCCCAGCTGGGACACAGTGGGATGGCATGAAATTTCATCATTCTATACAGATTGGCGCACAGTTTAAAACTTACGAATTGTTTATTTCTGGAATTTTCCATTTAATATTCTTAGACTGAAGTGGACTCCAGGTAACTTAAACCAAGGAAAAGCCACCATGAACCAGCGGCTCTCAACCTTGGTTGTACATGGGAATTACCTGGGACCTTTAAAAACATTGATGCCTGGTTCCCACCTCCAGAGAATATGATTTAATCAGCCTGGGTGTAGCTGGGCATCACAACAAATGTCATGATTGCACTCAGTTCATGCAACCCTGCAAGTTACAGGAAAGAAACTAATATCTTACTGGCTAAGAGATTTGTCCAAACTTATTCACCTACTATGTGAGTAACATACAACGTGTGATCAAAAAATATGGTGAATGTTTACATTTTAAAAAATTTACTACAGTAAAAGACACATTGCCATTAATCCCCATTGCTTTGAACACACTTATCCCATCATTCTTGCCACTTCCTGAAGCAGTTCTGAAAGTCCTCTTTTGTTAGTGTCTTTAGTTGCACTGTCTCGGCTGCCTCAATGTCCTGAATCGATTCAAAACATTTACCTTTCATGGTCATTTTGACTTTGGGGAAGAATCAGAAGTCTCACGGTGCCAAATTCAGTGAATAAGGTGGATGAGAACACACCATAATGTTTTTATTTCACAGAAATTGCCATACTAGAAGCTATGTGTGACACTGTTATCACAAAATACGGTGAATGCTGCTGCTGAGTGCCATCCAACGGAAAGGCAGGATCTTCAATACAGGAAGTAGGAAGCAGCGCGGTGGACCTTAGTAACAGTGTGTGACAAGTGTCAGTTTGTTCAGTGCAGTCAGTGGGGTTGAGAAAAGGTGTGCTTTAAAAGTGTGCCATAAATCATGGATCACAAACAACACATTAACATGAAATGGGCAAACAGTTTCATCCTCCATCATGACAACACCTTGTAAAAATGACTCGAACCTGAGTCTGTCTGCCCCTCGGAAATATTCATCCACTATGGAGATATTTAGATAACGATTCACTATGGAGTTATTTAGATAGTGATCCATTATGGAGATATCTAAATACCTCTGTTGGAGATATTTAGAAAGAGAGGGATTTAGGGTTTGGGAAAAACAAAAGCAAATGAAGTGCATGCAACAGGTATAGAGGTTTGGGCAATAAAAACTTCAGAGAAATGAACTAGGGTGGGGAGAATGAAGCGAGGCCCTAAGTCGGCCTCCCAGCAGCCTCTATGAGGGAAGTTTCTCTGCAAGAGTCTTCCTACGAAGCTGTGAATTTTGTCTCCTAAATAGCTCTAGAATTTCTTTGCTTCTCCCCATCTCCACTGCAGCCACCCTACTCTAGGCTACCATTTTCTCTCACCTAAACTACCTTAACTTACATTAAACCTACATTGGGCTGCTTGCCACCCATTGCAGGCTTAACCAAGTAGAGTCTCTATTTCTCAATAAACAGAGAGTCTGGAGGTAGGTTGTATAGGGTGGGACATCTACAAAGTTATCAATGTCCCAGGCACCCTCTAGGTCTTGGGCTCATGTTTCATGCAGAAATAAGAGGGGTGTAAAGAAGGAACAGGTGACATCTACAGCAGGAGAGCCAAAACTTGACCAAAAACCTTTAGCAGATTTCAGCATATGTCTCATTGGTCAGATCTGTGTTACATGGCTATCCTTATCCACACGGGAACCTGAGAAGATGTATGTTGTATCAGATGCATTTTCACTCTGAAAACAACAACAAGAAAAAAGTAAATACTGAAATTTGGTTGGAAAAATAGACTGCTTGGTTCCCCTGTTTTCGTTCTTGCCTCACTGGTCTTTTTCCCACATAGGAAACAAAGTGATATTTCTAAAAAGTACAAATGAACCAATAACTGCCCCTGGTTACAGTCCTTCAAGGACTTCCCATTGTTTTAGTATGAAAGCAATGTGCCAGCCCATAGCCCACAAGGCACTTTATGATACAGTCCCCGCCACTCTCTTCCCCCAGCTCTCTGCATCCCATCCACACGTCTTCAGTCCCTGGAACTTACCAGGTTCCCAACAGCCTCCAGGCATTTCTACATGCTGTTGTTTCTTCTGCCTGGAATACTCGCAAATACTCTTACACTTTATATCTCAGCTCAAATGCCACATCCCTGACTTTCAATGCACCCTTAGACAGATCCCCTGTTATGTGATCTTAAAGCACCTTATGTTTCTGTTTTGCCATTCATGTCATATTTTATTAATTGTAAAGTAGTTGTTTAAGGTCCGTTTTCCCTTTTACAATGTGACTTCTATGAAGGGCAGGCTCCTTGTCTGTTTTTCCTACCATTATAATCCTAGTTCAGTACATGGACACATGGGAGGCGCGTACTATTTGGGGAAAGACTGAATAGGTGGATGAATAAATGAATGGGAAAAACGAAGGCAAAATAACTTTGAGTTTTAGGAAGCAGCCAAAGGAAAATACTGGGTTGTCAGAAAAGTCATGACATATTTTTTCTGTTTTTCATTTCAAAAATGCATCATGACGTTTCCGACAGCCCAATAGTTGAGAAAAATAACCAAAGATTTTGTGTCCAGAATCCATTTCACTTTGTCCTCATGGGACCTTGTTGAACTCCAGGAGGAAACTTTAATGAGTCCAAATCATAAAATCCAAAATCATTGAACATTCACATGGAGAACTACACTCTTAAAAATCACATTACAGGGCTGGCCGAGTGGTGCGATGGTTAAGAACTGGCTTGGGATGCCAGAGGGCCCCGGTTCGGATCCCACATATGAGGGCCAGTGACACTGCCCTCCACAGCTAAGATACTGAACAACAGCTCAACCTGGAGCTGGGCTGCCGTGAGTCACTGGCGACAGCGTAGGCTGCAGCCCCTGTGGCAGTGGGTTGCCATGGGCTACCGTATGTAGTCAGCAGCCAGCGTAAGCGGCCAGCAGCCACAGTGAGCGGCGGTCCAGAAGCCGGCGACTGATCTGCCTCACCCAGGAAGAGCGCAATGATGATGCCAACTTGGGCCAGTGAAGCAACTTCCTCTACAACTAGACTGAAGAACAAAAGGACAGCAACTTGTCTGTTTCCCTTCCCCAATTCCCCAGCACTGTTCCCATCCCCCCAATTCCCCAATAAAAATCTTAAAAAAAAAAAATCACATTACATGGATGTTTTCCACAATAAAGCAAAATAAATTTACAAATGTCTTGTCAAAACTGTAAGAGAAGTTCCTAATCAACAAGTGATAATGAAGGGAAAATAATCATCCATTCAGGATATATAAAATGACATTGATATGTCTTTCGGTGTACAGTTGTTATTATTAGATTTTAATAAATGTATTTTTTTTAATTATGAGAATATTCTTAAATTCACTCCTGGCTTTGTTTCTTACAATTCCCAACTCCCTACCCTCTATCCCCAGGATCTTATGCTCTGAAACGATTTATTGTAAAAACCAAGGAGGTCTCTATGAACTTAAACCTAAGAGTTGGAATAAAACTATAGCATTTCTCCCAAGGAACTGGCATGAGAAAGGGTCAAGAGGTAATACTACCAAGAGAGGATCTCAAGCCAGATGGTACTTAGGCAGCTTCAGTGATTATTTCCAATCAAGTTTACAGAGATACTTGACTTACAATAAAATACTTAATTTTAAATGTATCATTAGATGAATTTTGACAATTGTCCAGAGTTGTGAAACCACCACATAATCAAGATATAGAACAAATCCATCCACACAATAACTCCCTTATAACCATTTACAGGCAATTCTATCTGCCCAACCCAGGCCCCAGGTAACCATTCATCTGCTTTTTATTGCTATTGTTTTGCCTTTTATATAAATTCATATAAATAGAATCATGAAACATTACTCAGGAATCTTCTCAGAAGACATGGGCCTCAGTTTCCATTTGTGCCATGTTAAAGAAGTTGGAATGGCTGACCCCAGAGGTCCCTTCAGCTCTAGTCTTCTCTCTCTTTCAGAAAGTCTCACCTGTGGGGAATTAGACCAGACTCAGGTTACAATTTTCATCCCAAAATGGACACCTTCCTAAATATGACATTTGGAACCTTTAATAGAGGAGTGGCACATTTCTGAGGTCTCCCTCCATCCAGGAAACACCTAATGGGAAGAAAAAATCCTCTTCTAACTAAATGGTCCTTCAGCAAGTTCATTTACATATGAATTGACATTGTTAATAAAAGTTAAGTAAGCTCTCTCCTTCTGGGGCTGCAATGCTTCATTGCCATCCGAGCACCAGGGGAAGACAAAACAAAATGAAATGTGATTCCTGGCACTCTGTTGATATAAAGTCGACTAAAGAATAGAGGAGACAGAGTAGACAAAGGAGAGTGTGCAGAAGTTCAAAGGTCAGGGATGGGACATTCAAGCCCACTTTCTCAAAGTCACAAAGTAAACCAGAAGATGATCATCACTCACTGGCTAATTTCTTGATCATCATCCTATCCTTGCTCAAACCAGTTGTCCCGATGTGAGGATTACAGTACATAACTCAGGAGTTCTTCCAGAATGCCTTTTCAAAATGGTAGAAGTCATTGGAATAACCAGAGCCATTTGAACTCCAGTTCAAAAGTTCAAGTTCAAACCTAGGGAATTGGTGATCCTCAAGGGGTTTAAACGGTCTAACCTAAACAACAGCAGTGAACATTCACTGAGCTCGAACCCTGGGGCAGATGCAGTGGTATATGCTTGACAGACACTTTACTTCTCCCAACACTTTACTTCTCCCAACAACTAACTCAGTGACAACAACCCAAAGTGTGTTATGAGTACAGTTACCATCAAATCACTATGGTGACCCTGGAGTCAGACCTCCTGGCTTCAAATCCCGGCTCTACTACTTTGCAGTTCTGTGACTTTAGGCAAATTAGTGAGCATCTTTGTGCCTGGGCTTTCCCATTGATAAAATGGGGATGAACAAAATAAAACCTACTTCAAGTGTTATTGAGAACATTTAATAATTCTCCCAGTTAATAAATTAAAAGAGCTTGAAGCATAGCCTGACTCTCAGTCAAGTGTCCCATAAATGTGAGCAATTATTAGTAGCTCCATGCTATAGATCAGGCTAAGAAAAGCTAAGGAATTTTCCCAAAGTCACTCAGTTAGTAAACAGCAGAGACGGCATTCAAATTAACCCACATTACACAGCCTCTTGCCATGCTTGTTGAAAACTGATACTGCGTAAAAGCTGCATTTGTTTTCACTCTTGTTTTTTACCTCCATACAAATTTAGAAATACATTTGATTTCATGGGTGCTCCAATATTTTGTTTGCATGCCTTTTTTTTTTTTCTTCATTAATGATTATCACGGCTGGTGATGCTTTCCAAGTGGCCTGGAATTACTGTTCAAGTTCAGTCTGTGGAGAGCTCTTTCTTTAAGAAACTAGATGTTGGGCACAGACAGGTATCTGAGGTTCTTAACAGATTACTAAAAAGCAGCTTTTCCAATGTTCGCTTTATGTCTGAGTGGATAAATTTAGATGGGCTTTGAGATGCCATTAAAAGAAAAGAAAAAAAAATAGATGCTCAACCCACAGAAAAACTGAGGTAAAAGAAACCTGTCAAGCGAGTGATTGATGTCTGTGCGGAGCATAAGACAACAAAACAAAGCGAGGCTATTGCTTCCTCTGGCTCCCAAGGAAAATAAAGGGGAATTGATGCAGTCAAAGAGAGAAAGCCAAATTTGCTGAAGAGCTGGGTCAATCCTGGTTTTGCTGAATCTTAAATGAAGCACATAAACAGCTACCACCCCTCCAAATTATATTTTCCTCCCAGGGAATTTTTCCTCTATATCTTTATTTCCTGGCAAGTGAAACAAAAAGCAAGAATCTGAAATGCCCTCTAGGCAATATCTCTGTTTCACTTAAAAAAAAATCCACAGGAGAAATCTGCTTCTAATTGCTGTGTGACACACTTTGGGCCTGAAATGTGGGTTGCAAGTTTGTATGGCTTCAGTTCCTCTTTCAAAGCCATCGGTATGACTACCTTGTCATTGTCCCTCCCTTTGCATTACACTCATCTCATAGGTCATGAGGTAGCTCCCCCCACTACAGCTCAGTGCAAACCAGCAGAGCAGGGTTGGGCTCCATGATAAATGCTACCTTGGCCTACTTATCCTCATTCTGAACTTAGCAGGACTTGACTCAGAATTCAGAGTCACCGCTTCCTTATTAACCCTATCTCATCCCCAATCCATATCATACATTGAGGTCCATCCTTTCTTTCTCATCCCTCTATCCCATCCACATTGAGGGTGATGGTAAAGCTAGGGTGAACTGTTCCACAAGCCATCGAATGTGGTCACACATCTCTCACTTTTACAATAATTTGATTCCTCACCTGTATTATTAGCATGAAATGTGGTGTGTATGTCTTCCTCCCTTAATATGTACCCACCTGGGGTTTACACTATCCAAACATGGTCTTTCTGGAGTCTTTGTCAACATGGAGACAGCTCAAGTCTATTTGAGCCATCACTGTTATGGTTTCTTGTTGCCACAAGGTGTCACTGTTGGAAACCAGGCCCATGCAGTCCAGTGCTTGCCAGTTGCCTCTAAGATTACTTGCTGTGGCAGACATTCCCACACAGACTACTATGGTTCTTTGAGGGAGGAGAAACCCCTTCCTCACTGCTACACCTGGCCAGCGTTCCCATGCTTGGACTCCAGGGTGGCAGCTCTTGCTGTCAGTTCTATCAATACCCACACAGAGAATTGACCAGCCCAAAGTAGGGTCAGGACAGAACCAAGACAGTTACCCCACATCCAATAGGGGGCGTTGCAAAGTTATCTGGTGAAAGTCATGAATACAGAGAAGGGTAAAGCATTAGGGCCAGAAGATGCAGTCTACCACAGCATGAGAATAAACCAGCACACATACGTCATCATGTGTGACCCTGGAGAAGAGTAATTTCTAGATATCCTTGGGTGGGATTCCTTGTGTTTGGTCAGTCCAATGTTGTGCACTAATTTGAATTTGCATAAGACTTTAAATACTAAAAATAAAACATTCACAACCTTTTCCCACTTTTACATTCTACTTATTTCTAAAAATGATTTGAAACCATCCATAGGAAATAAAAATATCTCAGACACAATAAAAAGTAAAATGAGAATGAAGTAGCAATGGCAAGTAAAAGAATAATCCCTGTAAAAATCCTAGTTTATGAAATATCCTGCAAGTGAGCTCCAAATTAGCCTTGAGCTTCCTGGCAGCCAAGGGAAAGAGGGAACCCCAATGACTTACATATTCTCCGTTGTCTAATGGGCATAAAACAAAGGCCACTTCATCATGACAAATAAACATGTTTCTACCTCTAAGAGCTGAGAATGTAAATGATAATTTAATCCATTAACACATTTTTAAAGGAAGCTAGGCCATGAGGTTTTAGACAAGATCACCATATAATTTATCATCTAAACCAGCACACTTTTGAGAGTGAAATGGGGTGCTATTACTAATGATGTTGAGACAATTGTGTTAATGAGAACTGCTCTATGCAAACTGGTATATGTTCATCCTAGCTCTAGGACGTGTGCTAGTGCATTAACTTTGGGTTAATGCCACTGGATTCAGCACAATATGCTATTTTCTTTTCATTCTCAAAAATTAGGTGTAAACCCCTAAAGTCAATGCTATACTTCACTCCCCTATAAGAACCTACTAGGTACTTAGCTCAGACGATAGGGAAGTTTTATTTGCTCTTAGTCATCCTAAGAATATGAATTTGTATCCAGAATAATGACCAGTTCAGATGACTGTGATATTTATCCAAAAACCTATAAGTATCCTTTCTATTTTGAATTAAAATAGGAAACAACTGCACCTTTCTCAAATGCCATTTCCTCTGAACAAAATGTGAAACAAACCTTTTTCTCCACGTTAAAAAAAAAGTCCAACATTAGGACAATTGTCTTCAGGTTCTCAATATAAATGACCTGCTACTAAAAGTGTTTCTGAAAGTCACACTGCAGCTCATTCTGGAAAAGTAGAGACTGTCTTAAGATTTATGAATTACATTAAAAATTCAAGCTGATTCTTCTGCCCCATGACAACATGTGAACCTCCTTAGACAAATTAAATTTGTATCTAACTAAATTATATAAATTGAATACTACAATAATAATGGATAACATTTTTTGAACACTTAGTATGTCCCAGGGATGGTGCCAAATACTTTTCTTCTATATTCTCATTTAATTTCACTAAAATCCTAGGAGGTATTATTATCTCTAGTTTACAGATGAGGACACTGGGCATCAGAGAATCTACGTGGCTTGTCTGTCTACGGTGTAGATGCTACATGACAAGGTCAGGACTCCAACTCAAGTCTCTGATTTCAGAGTTTAAACCCTTCACCACTATATTAGTTCCCCAATCATCTTTCATCCCTTCAATCCAGTGGGAAATGGCTTAGGGAAAGTGTTCAAGCAAAAAGCTCATACAGGGGAAAATGAAACATCCTACTGGACTATTTTCCTCTGTCTTCCTGAGAGAAGGGCTTCCCAAAGGCAAACCCAAGAGGAGACCCCAGCATTACCTCCACCGCACAGGAGCTCTGGAGACCCTCTTCCAAGAATCAGGGTCACTTTCCAAATCGAGTCTAGACTGGGTGCTTAGAAATATTTACTGTTTATTAGTTGGACCAAAGAAATGCTTTGGGAAGGTAATGTGGTTAGAGGATTAAATTACAGAATGCTGCAAAGGTCAAATTCTTGGGGAGAGGTTTGCTAAGATAATTGGATAATGACATTTTACATAAAACAAAGGAAGTCTGAAGACAAAAAGGTATATGTAATAGATCGAATGGCTAGCTACAGAAAATTATTGTCATCTCCTCTGTTGGTTATTAAAGATTGCAGTTTCCTTTTCATTTCTGATCATGGGATTTCAAGATGTTAAAGTCTATTGTCTCAAAAGACCAGCAACCTCTCTTGATCCCATTTATCCCAAAAGGACAATCCCAGAGGAAAGGGGAGCTGAAATTGATTTGTTGACAGCCGTGTGAGATCAAGTCTGGTTTATTGATTGCCATAAGAAGTTAATCCAAAATGGTAACAGGGCTGAAGATGGTTATACTGTTGACACAGGTACTACCACAGCTTCTCCAGGTCCAAACTCTAAAATTGTTGTTGAGAAGAAATGAAGGAACCTGCATGTGTATGTTCTCACCTTCTTCTGATGGTGCCATTCAAAAGCCTGATCTTTTACCAAGATTACTGCTTGCTGGGAGCCTACAGTCATTTTATCCTCAGACTAAGAGTAAATAACGGTGGCAAGGAAGCGGCCAGTCTGTTTAGTTTTGATCTGGTGGAAGATGGGGTGTAGAGAAGAAAGGTGCTATGAATTAATTTCAAATCCATAGACCTCTCCTTCCAATTTTTTCATCCATCCTCCAGGGGGCGCAAACAAAGGGAAAAGTAATAAGAATGCATTCAGCTGGTCTGCTGGAGAACACATGACAAAAGCCCAACTAAAATTAGATTAGGAGAGAGGGAAAGAAGATTAACTTGCTCATGTAATCTAACCTGTGAGAAGAACCGACACAGAGCGGCCTTGTAGGCGCCGATCCTTTCAGAGCCCTCTGAGCTCTTATATCTGCTTCTCCCCAGAAGTCAGTTCCATTCTCATGTTCTGAACACTAATTCCTTCCACAAGACTGGAATAATGGTTGCTAATGGATCTTGGCCCCCAATTTTTCGAGCTTCACCAATATGGTAGGTTATTTGCAAATATTACTGCAGCGATTCCTTTCATCCCTCTACACAAGACCCTTTGCAATATGATTTTGCTGTTCCTTTTATTAAGAGGTGGACTCTATTTTCCTTTGTCTTCAATCTGGGCTAGCCTTGTGATTTACTTTGACCAAAATACAGTAGAAAGAATATTGTTTGATGTCCAACCCTTGACATCAAGAGCTTCCATGTTTAAACTCATAGAGTGCTCCCACTGACATGAAAGGACCTCGAGATGGACTTACATGGAAAGAGAGGCCCAGACAACGGCCATCACCAAACCTTTAAATACATAATGCTGCCATCATGGACCCTCCAGCCCCACTCAAGCCATCAGCAGGCATCAGCAAATGAGGGAATGCATCTGAGATCAGCACAAGAACCACCCAGGTAACCCACAGAATTGTGAAAACGTCATTGCTACACCCAGTCGCTAAGTTTGGGGAATGGCTTGTTACATGGCAATAGGTAACTGATGTAGGAGAAATGTCTGTCTTTAGACCAATCGCTGTGCCCAAAAAGGCAGGATTATCTTTCAAAATGTCAGGTCCTATTGGATCACATGTCAGAGTAAAGAACAACAAAAAGCAATTCCCCCAAAGGAGAGTGATTCTATTCCCAAAGCAGAGAGGTGGGCCTAGGAGAACAAATAAATGCCGATGACCTTACTATAATACTCTCCCCTCCAGCCCAGGGCCTCCATGTTAATGGATAGGACCCATTGGCCTAATGTATTAATAGATCCATCATCAGTGGCCCTACTGAGCACTAAGCAAACAGCAGCAAGGCAGGGTAATAAATCACAGAAATGGGGAGCTCCATTAGATTAAGGTTCAAGAGTGCTGCTGCATTTGAAAGAAAAATTATCTCAATTTAGACTGAAAATCGAAGCCCCTTCAGTGGAAGCCAAAGAGGAAGAATCTATTCTGTGATATCGCCTGGTGCCCCCCAAAAGAACAGAGGCAGAGAAAATTACTCACATGACTAATATCTTCACTGGAACAAGCCCTTCCATTTCTTTCCTTCCACAAACACTAGGCTTTGAGAGTTTGCACTTTCAAATATATTGCAATTATTAATCAACAATTTATTTTCTGGGATTTTCTGCATCAAAGACATGTCTGACTGCAAATTAAACAATACAGTCAGCATGAGCTAAAGTGTTACCACACTGAGTTGCTACCATTTCAGCCAAAAACAAAGAAAAAATTTAGTTTGCATATTTATCCACAGTTAGATTCCACAGGCTATTTCTGCTAAACTTCCTTTAAATATTGAAGAGAGTTGAAGGACTCTCATTAATACCTTCTATAATTTATAAGGCCTCAAGCTACTAAAATAATAATAATAATAGTAGTAGTAATAAAGAACAAATAGTCAACACTTTTTGTCAAAACTCCTAAGTATTAAAAGAATTATATGTTATTTATATGTATATGTGTGGAGATTGAAAGTTGTACTTAACATTTCTCTCACTGCTCCAAAACTGCGGAAGAAAAGATTGTAGACTTATTCTTTATGAAAAATGGACATTCTTCTTACCACCCAGGAATATGTGAGGTAATTTTAAATAAAATAGTTCTTTATAATAAATAGAAAAATAAAGTTAAGGCTATTAAATACAAATTTTTAAATTGGAAGAGAGGAGGGAAGAAATCAATTTAATTGCAAACCAAGGCTAACAGATTTATTTTGACCAAACAATAAATTAATCTGAGCTTCCTGGAAGCCAAGGCACAAAGATAAGAAGAGGAAGTACTGTGTTATTTCTAGGGAATAAAGCATATCACCACATTAGGGAAAAAAAAGATAACTGCATCAAAAAGAGAGCCTTTTGTTCATTTAATATTAGTGTATTTTTTAAGACTTTTTTTTATTGGGGAATTGGGGGATGGGAACAGCGCTGGGGAATTGGGGAAAGGGGAACAGACAAGTTGCTGTCGTTTTGTTCTTCAGTCTAGTTGTGGAGGATGTTGCTTCACTGGCCCAAGTTGGCACCATCATTGCGCTCTTCCCAGGTGAGGCAGATCAGTCGCCGGCTTCTGGACGGCCGCTCACTGCGGCTGCTGGCCGCTCACGCTGGCTGCTGGCTACACACAGTAGCCCATGACAACCTACTGCAGCAGGGGCTGCAGCCTATGCCGTCGCCGGTGACTCAGGGGAGCCCAGCTCCAGGTCGAGCTGTTGTTCAGCATCTTAGCTGTGGAGGGCAGTGTCACTGGCCCTCATATGTGGGATCCGAACCAGGGCCCTCTGGCGTCCCAATCCAGTTCTTAACCATCGCGCCACTCGGCTGGCCCTATTAGTGGATTTTTAAGGTAAGTCTATGACAGCCTTTTTTTCTTAAGTATTTATTGTAAGCTTAGTATAGAAAATCAGGAAAAGATTTTTAAAATGTAAAAAGTAGGGAAAAAAAGTTACCCATGCACCTAGTAGGTACCCACAAGCCCTGTTAGCTTACACTTTGGCATTATTCCTCTGCATGAGGTGACTTTTAAGCTCAATTTTATTCTAAGTGCTTACGTAATTTTGTGTTCTATTTTTTCATTTTATATTATAATCATTATTCTATTACTTGATAATAGCATCAAAAATAATTATTGTAAGATATTCCATTGTATAAATAGTCTATATTTTATTCAAATATTGTGCAATTTTTGGACTTTTTATCAATTTCTCACTATCTTAAATTTTTAAAAAGCCAGAATAACTTTATGCATAAAGCTCTTTCTATTTTATGTCTTCATCTTGTGATATATTCCCAAGAGGGGTATAACTATAAATGAGCATTTTTGCTTATTTTATTTCTGATTTCAAAAAAACCCCACATGTTTATTATGGATAACTTGGAAAGTTTAAAGAAGTATGGAGAAGGAGAGGAGGAATAGTTGCATACAGATGCACTGGCTACTGACTGCCTGTCATTCATATGTCTTTGCTGAGGCTCAGTTCTGTTAGCTGGGGATTATAGTGTATCAACAATGCTGTATCCTGCTCTATTCACTCATGATGCTCTGTTTTTCCACCATTATAAACTCTTATTAAATAATGTCATCACAATGTTCAGCCGTAGAGCTAATCACAATTTATTCCACAAATGTCTTCGAGCCAAACCTTAAAAGGATCAAAACCAAAATTCTCAATGAGTCTTTACAATAAAGGTTGCAAATGTTTTGTTTGGATTACACAGTGTTTTTGGTTTTGGTTTGGTGTTCTTGGTTTTGTGTGTGTGTGTGTGTGTTTTTTCACTGCCAAAATTTTAAATGTGGGAGATTCCATTAAAAATCTCAACTTCCAGAGGGTAAGGCGGGAGGAGGGGTGGTAGAAGAGGGAAAAGGGGGTCAAATACATCGTGATGTAGTATAGAAATGCACACTTGAAACCTACATAATTTTACTAACCAATGACACCACAATAATTTCAAATAAAACTAAGAAAAAACCTTGAAGAAAATCTCAACTTCTTATTTCCCATATACAGTCAGAAGGTCTGAGAACCCAGGGCCCATTTTTCCACTTGGCAGCAACGGGCCAGAGCTGAGGAGAAGGTGATGACTTTGACACCTACAGTTTTCACCTGCCTGACTCCCGGAGGCATTTGAGTCTGTCTTCAATTATAGATTTGCCTGGGTGGAAAGTGTGGCAGTGTGTAATGGTACCCACAAGAATTTTCCCCCTGAGCCTGGAATGAAACTGTTTTAAGTAAAGTATTAATATAGATGAGATAATTCAAAAGAACCAGGATGACAGATTAGCCAACCTGGCTGCTACTCCAGGCTTCACCAACCATTCACTGGGTAACCTTAAGCCATAGAGTCTCTCTGGTTTCTGTATTGTTACAAGGAGATTAAACAGAATTTATGGTTCTCAATCCCCATCTTATAGATAAGTGCAATAATTAGTAAATTAAGATAAGTTCCATGGCCAGTGGCTTCTCAGGTAAATGTCTGACTCTGCCATGCTAGATCAAGGGCCTGTGGGCAGGGCATCCCTACATCTGCAGTCACTTCCACAGGCCCAGGAGAACTCAGAGGCCTTCTCTCCACCCAACTGCAAGGGAAGAACAGAGAGAATGAAGATCTGCCCTAACATTTCTTTCAGATCACCCAGAACATTACAAACTGAGTGAAAATAACTGTACGACACAGGGTCCATTTTCCTTAACATTTCTATGTGAAACTGAAGTTCATTACCCAAATTTGGAATTCACTTTCCCAGTACACCACTGGATATAGAACGCCCACCCCTCAAGCACACACTACACCTGCATCAAGAAAAAAAAATATGTCACATTCTATCAAAAAATTCAAAATATATAGCATTGATTTTTTTCCAAATGTAGAAATAAGTACTTATTTCACTTTAATGTTTCTAAAATCAGGATGCATCCTCTACTGCATTTAAATCGATGGTATGCTTTATAACTTATAGCACCTTAAAACTGAAGGAATACTGAACATCATTTCTCTTTAAATGCCAACATAAAGTCGCCAACTCTCTTTTCTCAAGAGAAACTATCCTTTGTTCTGATTCTCTATCCTTTCTAAACTTTTTAATATTAAAGTGCCCTTTAATATTAAGAAATGCTGGTGGCAATATATGGTTGCTTTGTTTAAAAAAAAATCCTTACTAACAAAATTAAAAGTTGTCAACTCAATCAGCCCCAAATATTTATTTTCACAATTTTTTTATTTTATTTTATTGTTAGTTTCAGGTGTACAGAACAATGCAATAGTTATCCTTTTCACCCTCACAAAGTAACAACCCCCCTCCTCCCATCTACTGCCTTTCCACCCCCGATATCATGCTTATCTATTACAATTCCATTGACTCCATTCCCACACTCTACTCCACATCCCGTGACTATATGTATATATAATTACAGTTGACATACATTATTATTCAACATCAGTTTCAGATATACAGTGCGGTGGTCAGGCCTCAGCCCCAAATATTTTTTAAGAGGCGCGTAAAAGCAAAACATCTGAGAATCACTGAACTGGACAATCTCCACTATCTCTTCCAGACCTAATGCTACATTATGTTCTTTATCTATGATGCAATGATTTATTTGATGAGTTCTCTCCAACTTTCACTTCAATTCATCTGCTTCACTAAAGTGGTTTTCTAACCAAAGTGCTTAATTCCAGAAGATTCACTATGATTTATACTTTATTTACTAAGTATAAGGACTCAATAAAGCCCCTGCTGACCCTCAGAATCCTGGGACCACAGACAGTGTGACAAGCCTCTTTGTCCCACTCACTCACCATCTTGGCTATATGTGAATATCCTGGTAGTCTTCACAACTTAATAGCTCTTTCCAGTGCACCCTGAGATTTTGAGATGCCATAAATATATTGGTTCGAGTTTCAGCGAAGTCATTTACAAAAACCTGTCATCTGGGACAAACCTCTCAGCCTCATCTGTAAAACTGAGAGTTACATTAGGACCTACTTCATAAAAAAAGGAGAAGGATTCAATGAGCGGTTGTGACTAAAATGTTGAGAAGAGTACTTGGTACATAGTGAACTCTCAAGTGTTCTACAGAAACAAATTAACTTCTGAGACTGTTCTTGGCAAATTTCAAATCCCCATGACTAATAAAGCCATTGGTTGTATACTTCAAAGGAACCACAAATGTTCATTGTCTGCCATTATCTCCTAGGAAGGCTGACTGACATCATTGGTCACAGCTCTGTAACTGCTCAACAAGCACAAAAACTTGATCGAGGGGCATCTGGTGAATGTTTAACATAAATGACACCTTTGGAAGAAAAAGAGGGCTGATAGTAGTTCTTAGCAGCCATTCCTTCTTTCTTCAGCCCTAAATGGCATACATTCATTTCCTCCTTCCATTCCATCACTTACCCAATCCACAAACATGGAGTGAGTGCCTACCAAGCTCCAGGCACCGTGCTAGGCGCTGAGGATACAAAGAATATGACATAGCCAGTGCCTCAAAGGAAGAGGCATCGTTAATGCCAACTCCTATGGGAAAGCTTGGGTGCCATATATTCATTCAAGCCCTGGTAGACGCATACCTGAAAAAAAATGACAATTTCAGTAGAAACTTTCACATTCTCTCTTTTAAGGAATCGTGGACATGATTTCCTTTGCCAATTTTCCCTCCTCATTTCACAGAAAGTGACACATTGATGGTAGAAAGCCCTTTTTTCCCGAGGGAGCATTAATAATAGGGTAGCACAGGGCTGCTTCTGCTCGACAATACTCATTACAGCCGGGACCCTGTCAGTGTGCAAACTTTTAGGGTTTTATTTATTATTCTTCCAGTCACATTGCGAGGACAAGATCGCTTACTATCCTGCTTCTTCCATCAGGCTTCCTTTTTATTTGCAGATACTAGACAAGTGTGTAAATGGTTATGTAATGTCAGGTTCATGCAACTTGCAAAACTTGGAGAGGGAACAAAGGAACAAGGTTGCAGATCGACCGTTTAAAGCAGAAATTACAGCAACAAGGGGACTACTAGCCAAGACAGGAAGTACAGGACAGCCTGGGTGGAATGGCCATTAAATGGTAATCATTTCTCAGTTCTCAAGCCAAATCCGGGCAGCATGAGCTGATCCCTGCTCCCCACATTCTCCCAAGTCAGTGTGCATGTCCAGATGTCTCTAATGGAACTGCCATGATGGTAGCCATAAATAATATGGGAGCATGCATCGCCTGCCATTTCAGCTTTTGTGACAACTCTATGATCCTTACAAGCTTCATTTCAGAGATACTCGGTTTGCTTTTGATGTTGCTTCAGCTACAGACACAGATGCTGAGCAGAACATAAAACAAACACTTGTCCCAAGGACCTCTTAGTTTCCTCTAGGTTTCTGAACACATAGAGATTGCCACCTGTCAGGGTCTTTCAGAGACAGGAGAGGGCTAAGCCACATCTATTTGGTTTTTTTGTTTGTTTGTTTGCAGCTCCCAGAATGTTGAAAATGAGCAAATGCTGTAACATAGTTAAAAAATTATAACATATTTTAAATGCTTACATTTCACAAATGTAGATAAAGGGACACAAATGTAGATATCATCAGACAAAGGGACACAATTTTAATATTACATGATGAATGTGCCATATTTTGTCGTGTATAAGGTGCACCCATGTTTTGGGACCAAACTTTCAGGGGAAAAGATCTTTCATTTTAATTCTTTAATTCAAATTTTTATTTGTTTACCTTTAGGTACTTGTATTATATGGGGATTTTAGCAGTTACTTTTTAACATATGAGGTCAGACAATTAATTTCACGAACTGGTTGCAACGATGTTACTAACCCTTTTTTGACATCAGAGGGATTATTCATTATGAATTTGTACCAACTGGACAAACAGTAAACCAAGCTTACTATTTGGAAGTGCTGAAAAGGCTGTGTGAAAAAGATAGATGACCTGAAAGGTTTTCCAACTATTCATGGTTCTTGCATCACGATAATGCACCAGCTCACACAGCACTGTCTGTGAGGGAGTTTTTAGCCAGTAAACAAATAACTGTATTGGAACACCTTCCCTACTCACCTGATCTGGCCCTCAGGACTTCTTTCTTTACCCAAAGATAAAGGAAATAATGAAAGGAAAGCATTCAGGACATCAAGGGTAATCCGGCAACAGCTTTGATGGCCATGCCGGAAAAAGAGTTCCCAAATTGCTTTGAAGGGTGGACTAGGCACTGGTGTCAGTGCATAGTTTCCCAAGTGGAGGACTTCGAAGGTGACCATAGTGATATTCACCAGTGAGGTAGGTAGCACTTTTTCTAGGATGAGTTTGCGAACTTAATTGTCTGACCTCATATTATGGCACAAGAAATTTTATGTAACAAATTATTACAAAACACAAGAATAGATACAAGGTACAAGAAATTTTATGTACCAGTAATAAATTTATGATACTTACTTATCATAGAAGGCCAAGAACTCTTCGTCATTGCAAGTTCATCATAAGTTCAACAAAACTGATTATCATATTCCAGGGTATTATTTTGCATATGGGAATCGTTATTGACTTCTAGAGTTACACTTTTAACTCATAACTAAAAGAATTTAAGACATTTAGGGCCGGCCGAGTGGCTCAGTTGGTTAAGAGCTTGCTCAAGAGTTTGAGCTCTGAGCAACAGTGGTTCGAGTCCAGCCCGAGCTGAGCAGCCACTGAGCTGCCAATAGGTAGCAGGATGGCTCAGCTAAAAAAAAAAAAAATTTAAAACATTTATATAGATATGGAATTAGTACTACCCATGTATACTGCACATTCTTATTTTTCCGTCAAAATTTGGGCTAAAGAGTGCACATTATACATGGAAAAATATGGTGTTCTTTCAGTCTTATCAGAGCAGTTCAAGGATGGCATGTAGAAACATGTAGCAATGACATTAAAGTCTAAACTTGAGGCCCTTGACGAATGTGCGAGCTGTCTGGCCACATCTGGAGGTTAGTTCAGCCATATCTGGAAGGAGCTCTCTGGGGTCTACACTATTAACTATTAAGACATGGGTCCATCTCCTCAGTCAGATGTTTTGACTTTGTTTTGTGCCTGGAGCCCGGCCCAGAGGAGGTACTGAAAGAAACCATGGAGTGGGGTGTCTCTGCATGGCATGGGGGCACACCACGCTCCAGGGTTTAGAGAGCAGAGACAGGAGTTGCTGTTACAGCATGGAGCTGCACACAGATGTCACCAAATCTCTCTGATTTGACTCTTTGCATCTTCCAGCTATAGAGATCATTATATTTCCTAGATTTCCAAGAGGAAACATGGAAAGGCAAACTGCAGAGCTATTTTCTACAAGAAATGCATTTAGGGTAGAGGCCTGACACCCCATGCAAATAGTGGTGACCGGTTAATGAGGCCAGAGTGAGGGCTTCGGAAAAGGGGCACCGAACAATGAGAAGGAAGGTGGTGCATCCAGGAAGTTATGGGGCATTGGCACAGGATACTGTGTGCTGCTCCTCAGAGCACTCCAATCATGCCATGAGGCCGACAACTTCCCTGGAGATGTGGGAATTTACATGTGGCTGAAAGTTTCACTGGAAACAGTGCACCAGGTGGAGTCTGTGTCTTTGGGTGTGGACACCCCACAGCAGAGGGACGACTGCACAAGCAGGGCGTGGGGTTCTCAGCTGTCTGGAGAAAAGATTGTAGCCATCTTGAGATTCACAGCAAGTTTATCCAGATCTCAGGGGCAGAGGACATTAGGCAACATCTAGAGTAAACGAATCACACATTTCCTAGAGGAAAACTCCCACCTTTTCTTTTCCTTTCCCAACATTTTTTCACTTTTTCTCCATCTCCTCCACTTTCTTTTCTCGGCTCCCTCTCCCTACCAACTACCCTTAAGTGCGGTGAATCTGAGACTGGTAGGAAGAGGGTGGGTTGGTCAGCTTAGTAAGGGAACTTGTCAATCTCCATTTCCCTGAAGGCTGGCACAGTCCTGGTCCTGGGGTGTGACAACCAGAGGATCAACAAGGCCAGCATAGCAGGAAGGGATGGAGGGAGGACCATCAGTTACCATCATCCCCGGGGATCCTCTCCTGTGTCTACTCACTGGCTTACGGAAACAGAGCTTCCCAAAATGAGTATCCTCAATCCAACACCTGTGCTCACCTTTCCTCGCTGTGGGAGGCATGTCCCGGAGAGAACAATGGTCCCCAGTCATCCCACTTGTCTCAGCGCTGCAACAAGGGCAAAGGAATCTCCCACTGGCCCCTGCTCCAGCTGGATGGCTCTGTCAGGACTGAAGTCCATGGAGCCAAATCTTATAGGTAAATAATAACAGCTGTTAGTTTTGCATGTATTCATTCATTTAGCAAATGTCAATTAAGCTTCTGCGATATGCTAAGTACTAGCAGGCTCACAGTAAAAAAGGTGTTGAATTAGTAAATAACCACATAAGATACCATCCTCTCATGTTAAGGGGTATGAAAATGCTTTGTAAATCTTATTCCATTTACTCTCCTTTGACTTCAATTGACCTTTACCACAAATCTATAAAAGAATTATTACAAACAAGAGAGCAAACCAAGCTTAGAGGGTTTACTATTTTTTCTATCCTGCAACTAATAGTTTAACAAGGGTTTGGACCACTTCTTTCTTCTTTAAGGCAGAGCCTGACATAAGTGTGGCGCAGAACAAAAACTGTTCAATTAATATCAGCCTAGTCAGTTGAATAGAACCAACTTCACCACGCTCCCGTGTCAAATCAAATGTCCGCTCCAAGACAAACCATCTCATCAGTCAACTCAAGGACCAACCTTTGCTCTGAAAGCCAGAAAGAATATATTTTTCCAAAGAATTTCTAGAACTTTTAGCAATAGGGAAAAGTCGAGCACACCCAGATCTCCTGTGTAAATAGTTGCTTGTTATCAACTCTAAAATGCTAGAATACCCCAATTTCATGTAGCAAGGAATTCAAAAGAAGACAGTTTCACATCTGGGAAACTTAGACTTTCAACAGTGGTGCTAAAAGTCATTGCACTAAAGAAGAATATTGAAACCACAATTTAAAAAACTTTTTTTTTAAGATACACGATAAGAAGGGTCAAACAAAAAAACTGTTCCATTTTCCTGATAAGAAACTTCCTGGCTTATTGTCCCCATGAACTTCTTTCTATTTGGGATCAAAGCCTTTGCCCACACCACTTAACACCCCAGCAAAATCTTAGTGTCATGTTTCCAACCATAAACTGTCCCTCTCACCCACTTAGCAAAGGATTTTCTGCTAAGGCCACCATTCACCCAAAGATCCGCACTCATCCCCAGCATCTCACTAAATCTGGAGTGGAAGGCAGCATTGGGCCTTTCCTGGTCTTTGCTCGTAATAGGGAGACTCTAGTTTCCTTTGGTAATTGCCAAATCCCTCTAGATGGCCAAGTCTCTTTATCCATCCATGAGCCAAGCCAAGGGCTGCGTCCTAACTTCCTCAAAGGAATCCCTTTGGTCCAGACTTCTCCTTCCCAGATAAAACTCTTAGGCTCTTTTACCACGTGACATGTTTTGGGAATGAGGAGCAAACAGTTAAATTATACAGCATTTATTCCAGTTATCTCTTGCTACATAATAAACCACATCAAAATCTAGTAATTGTATGAGACTCATACAACAGTAATTGTATGAGACTCACAGATCCTATGAGTTAGGAGTTTGAAAAGGGCTCAGATTGTAACACTCTTCTCAGCTGCATGATGGTTGGGCCTTCAGCTTGGATGATTCCAATGGCCAGAGGAGCTGGAACTGCTAGAGCGAGACCAGTTCAACCAGGAGGATCCTCCTCCATGATGGCTTTTCAATCACAGGTCTGAAGCTGGGGCTGGGATGGTAAAAGGACCAGGTCAGCTGGGATGGTTGACCAGAGCACCTACATGTGGCCTTGCTGGCACAGCTAGACATCTCAGGGTAGTTGGCGGGTTTACATGAAAGCTGAGGACTCCAAGAGCAAACGTTCCCAGCAGTATGAGAAGGAAATTGCATGGATGCTTATGATCTAGCCCCTGGAGCCATCACTTCTGCTATACTCCATCTGTTAAAGTTGTCTCAAGCCCATCCAGATTCAGAGGAGGGGACAACGATATCACCTCTTGTTGAGAGGAGAGACAAAGAATTTGTAGTCATATTTAAAATCACTGCAGTCTTTGCTCCAGCCACAAATAATTTACATTCTTACCCCAGGCAAAATATACTCAGCCCCCTCCCAAGATCCTTAAGATATTCATTCCAATACAGCAACAGGCCCAGGCTCAAGGTTCTGAATGTCATCTTCTAAATTAGGGTCACATGCAAATAAGGCTCTTCAAATTCAGTGCCTTGGCTACAGTTTCTTTTGATCAGTAAACCTGTTAACAAAAGAGACCACACACACACACACAATTGTGGAACAGGCATGAAAAAATGAAAACAGGCACAGAGCAGTCAATGAATAGTCCAAGCAATCCAGCTGGGCACATGCTGTCAGTTTCTTTTCTAGGGCTCAGTTCTGCTCTCAGGAGTGATTTTCCAGAAGTCTTGGCTCTGCCCTCTGAGTCATCCTTGTCTATGAAAGCCACCCTTGACTGTAGCTGAGTGGTTTCTCACCTGCCTCCTGCCCATAGAGCTTGGAAGCAGGGGGTGGGGGCAGCCAAAGACTTCTTTTCATTTTGTATTTCTTCTTTCCTTTTCAGTCCAAGCTGATATAGTTCCTTTAAAACCTTTGTGGGTCTCTTATGATCAATTTAAAATCTACTCCATTAGACAATAGCTACATCTACACATCTCTCCAAGATAAACCTTTTTATTTCCTGGGCTCCCTATGAGGCCACTGTGGGACAAAAAGTTCATATTCTTAGGGCCTGTGAGGTACGTTCTTAAGATTGTTAAAGGATTTTTGTCTATTTGAAAGTATCTATGAAGCATCATCTTCAACCATCCTGGTCTTACCAAAAAAAGGGAGGGTTTTCCACTCTTGGCTTCATCTTTGCCCTGAGACCACATTTCCCTGACAGCGGCCTGGACCTAATTTTTTCCGTGGGGCTTTTTGTTAGTTTGAGAACATTTTTCCAGGTGGAAAGACTGTCCAGGGCCCTTTATGTTTCCTCCAAATTCCATTCAAAAACTGAACAGTTTATTCTCTAATTCATCTTTCTCCACCCAAGTTTGGTCAAAGGTGTAAAGAAGAAGCCAACTAGCCCTTCCGACACTCTGGCCAGGATTCTCCTAATTCGTACCACTGAGCCCATTAAGAACATCCTTGATTGTTACGTCACCACAGATCATGGCGTTGGCCAACTTTCCACCGTGACAAAACAAGGTTCCCCTTTCCTTCAGCCTCCAATAGCATAGCCCTCATTTCACTTCCAGTCCTCACAACAGCCTCCTCAGGGTCTGCCAGACTTCTCACAGTCCCCCGAAGGCCCTTCTAGTGTCCACCTGCCATCTAGTCCCAAAGCCAACGCTACTTGGCTTAGATTTTGTTTTAGGTTTTTGTTACAGTCACACCCCACTTCTAGGTACCAGAGTATGTTCTAATGATTAATTGTTGTGTAACAAACCACCTGAAACTTAGCAGTAAAAAAAAAAAAAACAAACACTAATTTTGTATGCTCAGGGAGGCTGTGGGTCAGGGATTAGGGAATGGCACAGCAGGGCTGGGCCTTCTGTGGCCCACGTGTCTCAGCTGAGGTGACTCATACGACTGTGGGAGACTCAACAGCTGGGGGGTAGAACACATGGCTTGGAGGATTCAGTTCCAAGACTGTTTCTTCACTCACATGACTAGGGCTTGGTGGAAGCCAGTCTTGACTGAGACCGTCTATTAGGAAAGCTATTTGTGGCCTCTCTAGCATGACAATCTCAGGATTGGACTTTTCCATGGTAGCCTAAGACTGGAAGAACTAATGCTCCCAGGAGCCTAAAGCTGTTCATAACACCGTCTTGGAAGTCACAGAGCTGCTCTTCCAAAGTACTCCATTGTCAAAGCAGGCATGAGAAAGCCCAGATAGCAGAAGAAAGGATACAAACCCCATCTCTCGCTGAGATAAGTGTCAAAGAATTTGTGGCCATGTTTTAAAACTTCCAACAGTATGTGTTGCCAAATGTATAGTCAGCTGTAGAGAAGAAGAAGTTGGAATAAAGCGGCTACTTGAAAAGTTTATGTAACTGAAAAGTTCATTATCATCCATCTGAAGAGATATGGGACCAAATCCAAGGAATCCAAATTGAAACAAATCTTCATCCCATAGGCACAGAAATCAGAAAGAAACTGAGGAAAAATCACAAACGGAAGATGGATTTTTTTCCCCAAAATTAAGAGTACCTCTTGTCAAAAGATGAGCCACCAGAAGAAAGAGAGCAGTGAGGGTTATAGAGAAAAGGAAGGCAGGAGGGAGGAAAATCATGCTAGTATTCATATGCCATGAATAAAGAGAAAAAAATCACCAAGAAAGTGCTTTGGGTTTTTTGTTTGTTTTGGTTTGTTTGTTTTATTTTGTGGTTCTATGTAAGAAAGATGTTATTTTATAACACTAGAGGAACATGTAATAAAACATTTGGTAAGATATAAGAGATTGAGGGCTTGAAAGAACTTCTTATCAGACAAGGTGACAGAGAGCAGTTAGGGCATCTTCTCAGGTTAGGCAGTGAGGTGATGTACTAAAAGTATTGCACTGGAGTTGGGGGTCCTGAGTCCTAATCCCAGCTCCATCCTGATATAGATGAGGACACTGGAGCCTAGAAAGGGGGAGTGATTAGCCTAAGGTGATCTCAGGAATCAGAGGTTCTCAAACTAAGGACCTAAAAAACATCAATATTCCATGAGTGTACAGACATATTCCACCACTAACATCAAAGAATAACAGTCTTCCAGGTCACATAAGATTAAATTAATGTATGGTATTTTCTCAGTTTAAAAGCTGTATCCCATAAATTTTCCTTAAGCCATGGGTTTGTTTTACTACTTTTCTCTCCTCTAAGATATCTGATTTATTAAACTCAATAAAAAAATGTATCTTGTGGTATTCCAAAAAGCACCATGAATTTCAGATTCTTTACTACTGGACCAAGTTTAAGAATAATCTCAGACCTGATATTGTATATTTGAGAGAAAATGCATTCACATTCTTTTATTATTCCAGAAGTGAGACCTGGGACAATACTTCATAAACCAGTACTAGCAAGAAAATAATAGATGGAGAAGATACTCTAGGTGAAGACAGGAGACTGGTTTGGGTAACCTTTCAGGGAACATTTTAGATACCTGTTTTAGATAAAGGTATCTATTTAGTACTTCTAACTGTTAGCACCCATTATCTCTCGTGTCTCAGAAACATAATGAAGATAGATGATGAGAGAGAGAGAGAGAGCAAGAAAGAGATAAAATCTCTATTCAGATTGCTATAATGAAAATGTCATAGATTAGGTGGCACAAAAGCAAACATTTATTTCTCACAGTTCTGGAAGCTGGGAAGTCCAAGATCAAGGCTCTGGCAGATTCAGTCTGGTGAGGTCTCACTTCTGAGTTTATACGACACATAGATGGCTGTGTTCTTGCTGTGTTCTCCCATGGCAGAAGGGGTGAGAGAGCTCTCTAGGGTCTCTATTATATGAACACTAATCCCATTAATGAGGGCTTCACACTCATGACCTAATTATCACCCAAAGGCCACATCTCTTAATGCCATCACATTAGAAGTTAGGATCAACATACGAATTTTGGAGAGACACAAGCATTCAGTCCATTGCGCGCACACACACACACACACACACACACACACACACACACACACACACTTTGAAACAAAATGCTAATAAGTTTCTTACCAGCAGACAAACAGAACATTGGGAGACAATTCTCCATGGGTCTGTGGGTCTCTCACATTTCTGAATGTCTTGTGAATAGAGACTTTGACTGCCTTTGTCTTGGACTATCTTTTTAAGTATATTTAGATAGTGAACAGCCTTGGGAATAGAAATAATATCTCCCCCTACAGAGCAGAGGGTAGGTTTGCCTACTGTACAGTACAGTGAAAATTCAGGTTCCTGAAGTTTGGGGTTCCTTTTCTGTAACACACTTCACTGTGAGTGCAGCTATCATCTGGCATTCTTCATGTGGTGCTGTGGAAATTGGGACTGGGGAAACTGGCAAAAATGTTGATATTTGCGCTACTATTACTACTGTGAGTAATAAAATGTCCTTTGTTTCTGACCCAGAAGACTCATATCTTCTACCAGCCTACATGAAACTGTTGGAAGGCTAACTTGTTATTTTGCAAATAAAGTAAAATTTTAGACTCTTCACATTTCTTGACACAGAATGCCCAGGCACCAGAGTTTGCTGCCAAGGAAAAGTACTTTGCTGAACACTCATCTAAAGAATGTTCTCTATATTTCTGTTTAGGGTGTTAGCTATGCAAAGGTATTGAGCATTCTTCCATCTTAAGAAAGCTATGAGGTGTATGGAAAGTCACTTTCACTGCTCATAAATGTAAAAATTTTAAAGTAGCTAAACTTTCCAATAATAGGATATTGGTAAAATTGTAGTACAGCCATACAATAAAGGCTGTGCATCAAACACAGTCTGTATCCATAGATGTGTGTCTATTTATGTGGTACAAAATTCACAAAATGTCAAGTGGAAAAAAAAAAGTGGGTTATGAAAAAAAAGTGGTCCCATTTTAGCACCAGGAGGCATGTCCTCACATAGAATGAAAATTCAGAATGATATATACTAAGATATTAATGGCAGATACTCCAGATAGAAAATTTTGAAAGCTTTTTGTCTTCCTTCTAGCTCACCCATGTTTACTCATTTTTCTTCAATGAGTGTGTTTTTTCTTGTTGCTCACAGATGGAGAAAAAATAGCCTGATCGATAACTCTCTTCCCTCACCTCTTTTAAAAAGTGCTTTAAAAGACTATGCTTTCAGGGATCATTTCTATAGTGTGTTACCAGAGAAGTTTCTCTGATGGTGTAGAGCACCGGAAACCACAAGGAAGACGCATAGTGCCCTTTCCTGGGCGTGAAGCCAGTTCTTGGTGTTGCTCCAGCAACTGCCATTTGCCATTGATGTTCGTTCTTCTCTTCTACTTGGGGGAGTAAGAGGTAGAGGACGCTGTCTGAGTGGTGATAGATAGATAGATAGATAGATAGATAGATAGATAGATAGATAGATAGATAATAAAAAGTGCTTAAAGCCACAGAGGGAATGGTAGGAGGGAAAACACAGGCAGTAATAGTGGGGAGACCACCGTGGGTGGACATTCGGAGCCCAGGCTCTCAGAAGGGGGGTCCGCAGTCTGGTCAGAAGCACAAAGCTCTCCAGACAGTCTGCTGAGTCTTCTCTGGTTTTTGACTGCTTGTCCCCTAAGCAACCAGACTGCTTTTGTGACAAGACCCATGTGCTATCCTGCTCTGACTTTATTGGAATAACCCTTCAATTGCCAGGATCTTAATGTGCTCAAGAGCAGATCTATAGATATAGATAGCAATAGTCCCATTCCCCAGCCTCCTGAGCTGTACTGTCACGACTCCAAAGCCAGCTCTCTGCTAGCTGGCTTCTCCAGTACATAAAGATTATTGTTAATATGCTGCTTTCTTGACCCCAAATATGAAATTCATTTCTACTCTGGTCAAAAGTCTCTAAATTGCCTCTCTGGTATGATTGGTTCTTGACTAATACAAAGATCTGGCCCTCCCAAGACAGTAGCATGTAGGGTGCTTGGCTGTATGGTTCATGACACTGAAGTATAAGATATACTAAATTGTGAATCCTAACGCTTGAGTTTAAATTCTGACTCTGTCATTTACTGGCTGTTGGTCCTTGGGTAAATCAGTAAAATACTTGACTTTCTCCTCTGTAAAATGGAGATTACAACACTGACTACTTCACCAGTAAATGGGGTACAATGAACTCAGTGGCCCAAAGACCAAGAAAATTCTAGATGTAAACTTAGAGACATCCCAAACCCTTTATAAGACATAGGCACCTTCACTTCTGAAGGACCTATCTCATCAAGGCATAAAAACTACTAAATCATAGCTACATCCTACAATGAACATAAATGCACATGTACATATAAATAAGTATTTATCGTGAAAATATGCTGAAGGAGATTTTTTATCATTTTGCCTTTGAAATCTGGTTACAAGTCATTTATCATGGACTGTGTCTTCTTAATGAGGATCATGCATATTTGGGAACTCTTGTGAAGTAAAGAAAAAAATCTAGCCTACAAATTGTTCTCAAATGTAATAAAATGTTTATGAATACTAAATTTAATAATGAATGGAGTTGGCATGTTATGTTTGGTAGACAATTTTGATTTTGTGGTTGCCTATTTCGACTTTGGAGCCAGCCAGCACAATTTTTTTTTTCCCAGTCACATTTCTATCAGCTCCAGAAAAGCTTTTAGTCCCCAGTCAGTGTGCCAGGATGCCCAAGAGATAAATGACTAGGTGCCCCACCAGTGCCACAGAGGTGTGTTAGAGCAGTGACCCACCAGGGATGATGATTAAAATGCAGAGTCCCGGGCCTCACCCTACACTAGTGAACTAGAATTCTAGAATCTACATTTTCAATAACCTCTCCACGGGATTATTTGCATACCAACATTTGAGAACCTGAGATCTGGGCCCAGGTATAGGAGCGGTAAGAATGGCCTGAAGGGCCGGCCGAGTGGCGCGATGGTTAAGAACTCGCTTGGGATGCCAGAGGGCCCCGGTTCGGATCCCACATATGAGGGCCAGTGACACTGCCCTCTACAGCTAAGATGCTGAACAACAGCTCAACCTGGAGCTGGGCTGCCGTGAGTCGCTGGCGACGGCGTAGGCTGCAGTCCCTGTGGCAGTGGGTTGCCATGGGCTACCGTGTGTAGCCAGCAGCCAGCGTGAGCGGCCAGCAGCCAGCGTGAGCGGCCAGCAGCCGCAGTGAGCGGCCGTCCAGAAGCCGGCGACTGATCTGCCTCGCCAGGGAAGAGCGCAATGATGGTGCCAACTTGGGCCAGTGAAGCAGTGTCCTCCACAACTAGATTGAAGAACAAAAAACGACAGCAACTTGTCTGTTCCCCTTCCCCTAATTCCCCAGTACTGTTCCCATCCCCCCAATTACCCAATAAAAAAAAATCTTTAAAAAAAAAAAAAAAAAAAAAAAGAATGGCCTGAAGAAGTAGACAGGACTCTTGGTTGCCAACCTTGACCCATATAACAAGCCTTCTGCAGGATGGAACAACGTGCAAATTCGGTGAAAGCAGGCGGCAGCATATGCACCCTGATGGAAACAGCATTTCAGTTTTATAGAAATAGCATAAGCGATCTGTATGCTGCATTCAGCCCCCAGATGTTGAGTCAAGTTCCTTTCTCCAACCCGAAATGAATAATTTATAATCCCATTGTATTATATCCAAAATAATAAGCCTGTCGAAGCAGTGCCGAGTCCATGCTTTGAGGACATACTCATAAATCCTTAAGCACTTTTCTAACTAGTTGAAAAAAATGTATGAAGTGATTTTGACAAAAAAAAAAATTTGAGCTACAGTTCTGCAAATTGTGATCCAGAGCACGCCTGCAACAGAAATATTCATATTTGTTAAAATACAGATTCCTGGGTCCTGCCTTAGACATTGCAAACAAAATTGTTAGGAGTTGGAGCACAGAAAATTACATGTTTAATAAGGGCCTCAGATGACTCTTCTGCTTCCAGACTGGCTGGCAGCTTCGCTTTCTGGGCCCAGATGTGAGCTGACCTCTGGGAGCTGATCTCCACCCTGGGTTAGCCCTGTCTTCTGAGTGCTGTGGCCTCCACCCAGAGGTCAAACCGATTCCCAGGGTTGCAAGCATAACTCCTCTCTTCCCAGAAAACTCTAAAGGTATAAAACTGCCAGCTAATCTCCCCAAAACCGGAAAAATGCCCAAGTATCCTTTGGAGAGTCCCTCCCTGTTCCCAGGAGCCATTTCCCAGGTCTTGCGAAAGACAGAGGCCACCTCACGCACTGTCTGGGGCATACAGAGGCTACCTGGGGAGTGGAGAGACAGCAGTGGGGGAAGGGAAGCCCTGTCCCCCAGCCCCCTCATTTCGGGCCCGTTTGTTTAGTTTGGACAGCCTAGCTTTCGATCCCCACTTGAGTCAGCTTCAGCTCATTTGTTTGAGTCACCTCGCAACAAGCAAAGCAATTTTCACCTCATCAGTCAAGACAGTGAGTGACTCCTGAAGTGTGACTGGACACAAAACTACCCTGAGGACTTATACCCTCTCAAGAGGGAGCTGCTTAATGGACGCAGAGAAGTGATTTATTTTAAAAGAGTAGTTGCCACACTTACAGGTTGGGTGCAACAGAAACAGAAAGCAATTGGTTCTTGCAGAAGGAGGGTTTTACTGCACCTTCTAGAAGACATGTCTTAGGCCATTTAGCATTACCTGTACTCTTAAGGGCTGCGCCTTTGGGCACAGGGGTGTAGATGAGGTTGGGAGAGGTCTAGAGAGAGGAGAGGGGAGAGCTAGGGTGTTATCAGCAGCAAGAAAGACGTGTCTGTCTCTCTGAGTCATTTGCTGGGGCTGAGTCCTGATTCAAAGACAGATAGTGCATTTCTTTTAAAAAATTTCTCTGAAGGGAAGAGGAAATCAAAGAGCTGTTTTACATGGAGCTGCTTCTCCACAAGTTTATTTGCAAATACAGGAAACTGACCACTCCATCCTGCAGTCAGGAAAGCTGCAAGTGACACTGAGTTGACCAGTCTTTTGATAGAGACATGGATACAGAGAAATATTCTTC
Organism: Hipposideros armiger; assembly: GCF_001890085.2. Lineage (NCBI taxonomy): Eukaryota > Metazoa > Chordata > Mammalia > Chiroptera > Hipposideridae > Hipposideros > Hipposideros armiger. The sequence goes on along the minus strand of NW_017731455.1, from coordinate 1,443,347 downwards.
TGTTATTAAAAAAAAAAGAAAATAGCACAAGCATAGTGGTAAACAGCAGGGGTCCCTGGGCTCAGAGTTGAGGAGTGGTGGGGGGTCTGGGGCGAGCAGGAGAGCATAGGTCCTGCCTGGAAAGGAGGGCCGCTCTTCCCAGGCTCCAGTGGGCCACTGGCATACAGGAACCCGGACAGACTGGGCTTTGTCGGATCTTCCTAATTTACAAAAGATGCTAACTTTTGAGATTTTCAAGTGACTTCTCCCAATTCTTAATTATTGGCTTTATTTTATCTTTAAACACTGTAAATAAAATAAGTGTGTTGGCTGCAACCTCTTCCCTAAATATTAGGGGCAGAAATAGAAGACCCCGTGTTCTCTGTGGGCCTCAGGGGCTGAAGGAACGAAGGGGCTGTCCTCCTCCAGCCCCCTGCAGATCCATTCTGTCCTGTCTGAAGTACCAAGGCCAGTACTGGGTTTGAACCATCTGACGACACAGGAATTAGCGCTCAAGCCAAAGGCCCAGCCTCCTGCATAGCCCACAAGTGGGATTTCCTGGGCCCCTTTCACCTCCAGCCAGGGGAGCTGCAGTTGCCCCAAACAATGCCCAGAGTGTCTGGGCTTCCTTCTTCCTTGTCTTATTGAAACTTTAATCACTCTTTAAGACCCAGCTCAAATGTCACCTTCTCTGGGACAACTTGCCCGATGCTTTCTGTTGAATCTAATCCCTCCTGCCCTCCCTCTGTCATGTTCCGTAATAGTCCAGATAGACCAGCCATCTAGAAGCAAGGTGACAGATGCTACGACATACTGGGAACCCCATGAGGGCTGGGTTGGAGGTCAGCATGGAGATCGCAGTTAATGAGCAATTACCATGGGCCTGGTGTTTCACAGTCATCGTCTTCCTTTTATCTCATGTGCTCTGAGGTGGGAAGGCATTTTACAGAGAAGACAGTAAGGCTCAGGGAGCCTACGTAACCTGCCCAAGGTCATGCAGCTGGAATGAGACAGCTGAACTTGAATCCGGGCCTGGCTCACCCAGAGATTGTGTTTTTCACAACTCACGCATGAGCCTAGGGCCATAATTATTTGTAATTCAAGAAACAACAATAACAATGAAGTTCTATTCTTTAAGACTTGTGGAGAAAATGAAACGCAAAGTTCTGCCAAAGTTGAAGTATGTGTGTGCCCTACGATGGAACTCGAGATAAACAAACAAACATACTGACATGAAACAAACAACATATTTTGTTAAAGAAAAAAAAAGGAATGTATAGAAGGGTGGTATAGTGTGCAGCCTTCTGTGTAAGGATCTGTAGGTTTAAGCTTAGGTTCCCCCAAAAGCAGACCCTAAGACGAGGATGTGGGAGCAAAAAGCTCATCTGGAAAGAAATTCCAGGAAGCCCCATAGAGGGAGTAGGGAAGTGAGTGGGAGACGGGCAGAAAGCTAATAAGAGGTGTGTTTCCTGAGCAGTTTCCACCCTGGCAACTGAGACTGATCCCTCTGGGGACCTCTGGGAGACTGTGTGGCACTATAGGAGAAGGGAAGAAAGGGACTAGGGGGAAAAGTGGGACGGGGAAAAAAAGGACAGAAGAGGAGGAAGAGAAAGAAGGGGCCCCCCTGGCCACACAGGCGCATATACCCCAGGAACCATTCCAAACCAAAAATCAATATTAGGAAATTCATGATTCAAGCTGGCCAAGGTTATACTTACTTCTGAAAGAGCACCCCCACCCACCACCAACCCACCACCCCCACTCCCCGCTGACACCAAGGCTTGTATATCTCATTTAAGGACAGCTTGTGTCTATTTTTAATGCGTTGCATGTTTAGCTGTACGATCTTCCAAGCCATCACCAGCTCTGAGGTTTCTGGCCCTGAGACACCAGTGGCTTTCCAGGGGGAAAGGTTCAAGTTCCCACAGCAAACTAGTGCCAAAATCAAGGTCACAAGGCACGAGAAACCAGCACCACTGACAGTAGCTAAGTTTCCTCCAAGCAACTTAGACACCAATATCGTTCTTGGCCTCTCTTCTTAACTATTCAGAGGAACCCGTTTAAGAAGCAACAACATCAAGCCAGTAGAGTGCTGAAGATAACTTGGCCTCAATTGTGTTGGCGCTTGCTTATTTTCAAGGAATATCTGTAATCATGCACTATGATAAGCCGTTTCTCATCTTTTCACTTGTGTGGGCTTATGTCTTCTATCTAATGTGGTTAAACAGTAAAACCCTTTACAAACGGATGATTTCCTTCCCTCCTTCACAATCTCTTGGTTCACATATAAGAATGTGAACTCCCCGTATCAGCTGGGTTACTTTCACCCGCCCTCTGAGGATCCCAGGCCATACGGTTAAGGTGTCATGGGCAGGAACAATACTAGACAGTAAAAACTAGCTAACGGATAGGGGATGGTGGGGGGTTGTAGCACCCCCATACGATATCTCCATGAGGGCTGGGCCTTGTTTCATTCACCAATGCCTACTAGCAGGACATAGATTAATGTCTGGCAAATAGCAGACCTTTGCCCAGTATTTGTTGTATGAATAATCTCCATCAGCGTGCCCTGCCCCAAAATAAACTTGAAGCCCAAGTAAAAAGAGTAAACTTGCTCTGCGAACACAGGTTGGGAGCAAGACTCCTGACATCCAACACTCTTCCCACTTCCAACCAGACCACCCCCCTCCTACTGAATCACACACATGCCCACACATACCCCAGACACCCTCCAATGACACACCCCACCCTCTCGCTGGGCATCCAGGATAAGCACATGAAGTTTCTTAAATGTCTACACTGCTGGATTTCCATAGTGAAAAGTTCCCTCCTGGGACTGTCTGTTCCCTCTTCCCTCTTGCGGATCAAAAGACACGTACTCAGGAGCTAACAGCCTGGCACCAGCAGAACCTGAGTCTGACGCACAGCATTAGGCAAGACAAGACACCAAGAGAATATGCCACCTCTGGGAATTCACAGATTTCCAAAGGCTCAATCCACATTCAGAGAAAATTCTAGATCTGAAACTCTGTTTTAAAACACATCAGTGTAAACTAAACATTAAGTGTTTGGGGTGGACGGACACTGGTGATCTGTCGCCTTTCATGCCTTGCAAAGCTCTGCAACTTCTGCCCCAAGACTCTACAGGCGATACACGAGGAAAGGGCTAGTTCTGGTTTCCAAGGCAAGACAGTGACAAAAATCAAGACCAAAAGGCACTCACCAAAGTCGAAGCTAAATTGGCTTTGAAACTGTATCTTGCTTCTCCAGCAATCAGGCTCCCCACAGGGCCAAATTGGTCAGGAGAGAGAAGTTTCACTACAGCTTTACTTTAAACAGTTTACCGCATACAGTACTGTGTTTAATCAGTACTGCAAGACTCCGGAGATTAGGGGCCACATCTCATGTGATGCGGCACCCCCAGGGCCCCACTCAGTGTCTGGCGTAGAGTAGACAGTCAATAAGTAGGGTGTATTGAGCAGAATCCACTAATATCAAGGAAGGAAACTGGTTGAGGGCCTGCTAGGTGCCCCGTACGCAGTGATGTAATTTCTGTTATTTCATCCAATTCTTGTATCACCTTTAGAGTACACATCATTCTCCTTTTGCAGATGAGAAAAGAGAGGTTCAACAGAATTGATAAGTGGCAGAGGCAGGACTCAAACCCAGGTCTAAGTGACAGCACAGAAAATTCTTCTTCCAAATAGTCACTGTCATTTTTTACTGTTTTGATTCCATGGAGCATTGCACCTTACAAGGTGCTCCTAGCTCCAAAAAGCATCCAGGGCTCTATGTAATTTGGAACATCAAATAATTAGAAGTTGTGGTGGTTCATCAGAGGGCACCTGGACCAAAGAGAAATGATAGAGACACTGTTTTTGCTGGCTCTCGTCTGGGTGACAGACAGGCGGTTCACCCAGTGGGACCACTTTCATGCACACTTTCACTTTGAATCAGGATCTGAGTGCAATGCCGGACACCCCTCCATCTGAATTATGGCTCAAGCAAGAAACACAACAAAGCAATTTGCCTCCATTACTAATTCCTCTTGTCTGTAGCACTGAAGGAGCAATACGTTAGCAGCCAGTGAGTTGGATAATTGGAAATAAGGGTAACTCTCTCAGCGGCCTGAGGAAGGCTGAGGAAGGCTGGCTTTTATCAACCTCAGAGCTATTTTTTATAATCAGTGTCTATTTTTTATAATCAGTGCAAAAAAATTACATAAATAAATACAGAAGGGGAAATAAGCAAGCCTTCCTCATCCACCGACACAAGCAAATCTTTTTTTTAAATCCTATCTTGAAACTCTATTAAATAATAGTAAAACTCAACTTCTTTGCTTTGGCAGACGAATCTTGGAGGTAGGTTATCAAATTGACACTACTTCGATGGAGCGAAATTTTGCCGGAATCAATATTCCTTCCAATATAGACAGAGGTAACAAGGCCAAGACCTTTCTCTAAGAATTTTTCTCTAAGAATTTTTGTCTTCTGATTGCTAAGCAAGATCCAAGCTCCTCTTTGCTTCTGTAGTCACTTGCTGGTTGGAAATGCTGGCAGACCTGTACCCTGTGCACCCAGAGACCCAAAAGATTGTGTACACACACATGCGCGCACACACAAACCCTACCAAGCTCCGCCCCTTCTCCATATGCTCTCCCATATTTTTATGATATCAACCAACTCATACCCCAAACCAAGCAAGCATCCAATCCACATTGTTGAAAGTATCATGGAGCCCCGACATAAGGATCTGAGTTTATTCCTCAGGCAATTTATCATTCCCTATCTTATTGACTCATTTCTGATTGCTGGGGCCACAGATTTTCAAGTGTAAAAGCTATGGGCAAAATTAGATTGGAATCCTCCCTTGGGTGAATGACGATGGAAAACTAGTCCTGGGGAGGGGGTCTTTTTCCAATTAGAGATTTTACAAGTAATACAACAGTTCAGGCAAAGCCTTTGGTACTGCATATAGCATAGAAAGGAAGATGGAGAATATTCCATTCACCAACATCGTTTTGGAGCTAACACTGCATTTACCCTGAAGAAACACTGTGGACCTGCTGAGGGTCAAGGGTAAGACCCCCAGAGCAAGCTCCTGACACAAAGGTGATCAAAAATGGCTCTTCGTAACAAAGGAGAAATTTGAACTTTCTGGGAGAAATTCTGGAGAAGGATAGAGGAGAAGAGAAGTTGACCCTACTTGGCCAAAAGGAAGGAGAGAAAAAAGGGAATTTCCCCAGATGATAAGGTGACCATAGTGTGGGTTTGAAGCAGAAAATGTGCAACGGAGAATTTTCAAGCAACCTTCAGTGGCTTTCTGTTGTTTCCAGGATATGATTCTAAAGCCTTAGCCTGCTATGCAAGGCCTTCCCACTCCAGGCTGGCTCCAACTGTGCCCCATTGATGAAAACATTGCAGGTTGAGAGATCAGAGTACAGGGGCTCCAACCCTGGTCCAGATCTCCCCACCTTGAGCAACCTCTGGGTATGTCACTCTGCTCCATTGTCAAGTGAAAGGGTTGTACCAACTAACCTCTGAAGGCTCTTTCTTCTCTACACTCCACAGGTTATGTGGCTTCTCACAGACCTGCTGCTCCCACCAGCCACTACCATTCTCTCACTCTCCTTCCTTATCACTAAATCGCACCATTGCTCACTCAAATGACCTTTGCCTGCTTTTCCTTCCCCTCTTTGAGAAGTACCCATCTTTTGAGTCACAGCAGGTTTGCACCAACTCAAAAATCCCCAAACAGCACACCACAAAGGCACCCCAGCCTTCTAAGAACTGCTGTGACTGTCGCCCCCTAGACTGCCACTGCTTTGCACGGCCCACTGCTTTGCATCATCTCTCAACCTTTCCACTTGGCAATGTCCTGCTCATCTGGATCCTAAGCCTTCTGAAGCCTAAGACAATGTAATTGTATTATGACTAATATTCTGGTATCACCAACAAACTCTTGTACCGTTCTGAACACCAAATAAATACTAAACAAATAAATGAACATTCAATTCACTGGCCTCTTGCTCTCAGGCTCAGATTGTTCAGCTCTGGTCCACAGCCTCACTTTAACTTAGACCTTCCCCTTTAACTTTCCAGAACTCCACCTACTAGAGAAAAACTTTGTTGCTCTGTCACTGAGCCTGGGTATTCCAGATCTGGGACAGCAAGGGGACTTGTATCAGCCCCCTTACATGTGTACATGCACAGGAAGGAGCGGACGATCATTTAGAAGCTACTGATTAAATAGCTCATTATAGGTAAGTAATGGAGGCCTACAACATCTAGAACCTGATGCCTGGCCTGAGGTCACAGTAAACCGTGAGGCGGGTGTCTGTCTTCCACCCTTTCACATGGGAAGCCATGTTCTCCACTAGAAGGTGAGCTCCTTGGGAAGAGCCCTGGTCTATCTGCCTTATTCACCACCATGTCCCCTGACACAGATGGGCACCTGATGTATGGGGTGAAGGACTGAGTTAAATGAACAAATATGAACACATTGGAACACTGGAGGATGACCAAAACCTTCTCACTGACAGCCCCCATCAGATGGTGGCTTTCATGGGGCTTGGCTTGAGGAGCACTTGTGGTGACAATAAATGCCGAGCACCAGAGGATGTTCAAATTCTGGCTGAACATTCCTCTTTAGCAACATACCTTGCAGGAGTAAGAGGCTGTAGGGCAGGTTCTCTTGCAGGACCCATGCCAGGCTGCAGCCAACATGGGCTCTAAGCTCCCAACATTCAAATATATTAAAAACGATGCCAGGTGAACCTGCAGCTTCCCTGCAGGCTCCAGTGGGTCTCAGGAGGCCTATGTGTGTGGATGAGACATGGCTCCCCTCATATCTGGAAAAGGGGTCTTCCACTAGGCCCACAGCAGCAGGTGCCTCTCTCCCCCTGGAGAAGCACACAGCCCTTCAGGTATAAAAAGGCCACGTCCTGCCAGGCACGGCTTCTGAGTGGTCCATCCACTGGTGGGGCTTGTTCACATCAGACACTCACTCAAACCTGTTCCTCCTCTGCCCTGTGACACAATACCTACGGGATGGCCACCAGAGTAAGCAGTGAAAATGTGGCCTTGGTTCAGGCCAAGACTAACCGACCCACACACAATCAAACCCAGGACCGTGGCACAGCTCTGAGCATCTGACTCAAGGCAGAAAAGGAGCCGCCACACTAAGGAGCTGGGAGAATCTGGGCTAAGGAGTTAGGTCAAGCATGGGCACTGGAGCCACATGGCCTGGGTTTGAAACTCACCTCCACCACAACTAGATGTGTGAGTGTCTGCAAGTTACCTAGCCTCCTGCATTCGTTGGCACATCTGAAAAGCCCTTAGCTTTCTGGATATGACACCACGTCATGCATACTCAGAGTGAAAGGGTACATTACCCATACTTACCCCATGGGGCTGAATACTACAAAGTCTGTCATGAGAATTAAATATGCTAATACTTAGTACACGCGTCTCAGTTATCTATGGTTGCATCACAAGCTACTCCAAAAGTTAGTGACTTAAAACAGCAGTCATTTGCTCATGATTTAGCCTTTTGGGCAAGGCTCAGCATGGATGGTTTGTCTTTGCTCTGCATGGTGTCAGGTGGGTGGCTCTATTGTGCCAGAGAATCAAAGGTGGCTTCACCCATAGGTCTGGCACCTAAGCTGGGAAAGGCTGAACGACTCTGAATCCCAAGACCCTTTTCTGGCTGTGTGACCTGGCTCAAGGTAAGTATCTTGCAAATAACAGGTATTCAATTAATACCTGTGAAATTCACAAATTCTAAAATGTTTATTAAGTAGTTGAATGAATCAGAAAATAGCAAAACAAAAAAAAAATGACCCCAACAACCAAGACACACACACACACACACACACACACACACACACACACACACACACACACACACACCCCATGCTGGTGAATTCTACCCCTTGTTGAGAACATCTTTTGGTGGAAATTTCCTCTATTCCCCTCCTGCTTCTTTCCTAATATAGCAGCTGCCAGACAGCCAGACATTGTCAGCCCCACCAGATAAGTGCAGATCTTACTTCTTTGCATGTAGAGAATACGCCCTAACTTATGCTTTATTTTTGACTGTGCACGTCCTGGCCCAGTATCCAGAAAAGCTGAAGGCCTGAGTTCTGCATGGAGGCCTCGTTGGCTGCAGTGAGGTTGAGTATCTGTTCTGCTTCTACCCTGCTAAGCACCCCCACCAGCACCAAGAGCAGCAACAAACACACCAGTTAGCCATGTCCTCTAACAGTCACTAAATTGTTGGCTCCTGGAGAGGTGTTCTGAACACTTGGGGCAACATTTGTCTAGTGTTATTACATCTACCACTACAATTCCCACTACTAGGACTTCTAATAATAATAATGATAAGACAATAACAGTAAGTCTTAGCTACTACAGTCATGCACCGTATAACGATTTTTCGGTCAACAACAAAACGCATACACGACAGTGATCCCATAAGATTATGGGACACGTGACTGTATTATAAGATTATAACAGAACTGAACAATTTCTATCACCTAGTGACATCGTAGCCATGTTAACATCATAGCTCAACTCATTACTCACGTGTGTGTGGCAGTGCTGGTGTAAACAAACCTACTACACTGCCAGTCATATAAAAGTATAGCACATACAATTATGTACAGCACATAATGCTTGATAATGAAAATAAATGACTATGTTACTGGTTTATGTATTTACTATTCTATAGTTTTTGTTGTTATTTTAGCATTTATTGTTTCAACTTAAAAGTAAACTTTTGCTATGAAACAGTATGCCGTGTTGACCACGTCTCTTGATCATATAATTTCTTCTTGTGCTTGATTTAATCTTGTGTTGTTTTGTTCATTATGGCCCCATACGAAATCTACTGCTAATGTTGCCACATAACCTCGGTGTGTAACAGGCTATACCATCTGGATTTGTGTAAGTGCACCCTATGATGTACAACAATAAAATCACCTAACGACAGATTTTCAGATCTTTATTAAATGACACGACTGTATTGTTATTGTTACAATGTGTCAAAAAATTTATATTCATTTTCTTTAATCCTCTCAATATGTCCATGAAACAGACATAATTATAATACCAAACTTATGGAGAAAGTCCTGAAGTTCAGAGAGGTTAGGTGACTTGCCCAAACCCACAGTTTGTAAGTGGCCAAGCAGAGATCTTTAGTCCAAGCAGCCTGACCTCAAGGGCTGCTTTGTCACATCACAGCCAGGACCGCACTGCTCTCATGTGTCTATCTCTCCCTTTAGATCAGGAGCTCCTGGGGTCTGGGGCTGCTTCCTCCTCATCTCTGAGGCCTCGGTGTTTAGCACAAGGCCTGGCACAGAGAAGGTATCCAGTGGTAGATGCGAATTGGATAAATGAGGGTTCTGGGACCTGACACATGGAGCCATTCATTCAATGGCATTAACCATTTGAGAAAACAGCCCATCCATCTGTCAGGCTTCATTTATCTAGTGGACAAGACGTTCTAAAACCTAACCCAGGGACATAACTATCTTTAGGCTCTAGGAGATATTCAATTCATCACTCATGGCCATCACAGGAATTGGATTGAGTTGAGCTGAGACACAAAAAGACTAGACACCTCAAGGTGCCTTTATCTTTTTAAGGTCCTCTTTCTTTCTCTCTTCTTTCTTCTCTCTTCTCTCTTCCCCTTTTCTTTCCTTCCTTACCCTTCCCTTCTCTCCTCTTTTCTTCTCTAGCTCTCTCTCTCTCCCACCGCCCCTCTTGTCTTGTAATATACAAGTGCCAAGTACTTAAGCTGCCACGTTGGGGTAAACCATGACTGCTTTCATTCACACTTCTCCAGCACCCTGCTTGGAACCCTCTCCATAGCGATGGCTCCCAGCTAGCCTGTCCCTCTCCTTCTTCCTTAATCTGCTACTTGTTCACATGCACAACGGGAACAAGGCTGGGAGGAACCCCCAGAGGCAACCCAGGTGCCATCTCCTCAATGAACCTCAGCCGCCTTGGACGGGCCCAGCATGTGGATGGGTCCTCCGGGAGATAGTGTGGATGGTGTCTGAACACCTAGAAGCTGTCAGGTGAGCCCCTCAGTGTGCCAGGTTAAGCCCACAGCAGGTCAGGGTATCATGAATTCTCTGTGCACAGGTGAGAAAGCAGAGGCCAGGGAGCTGGCAAAGGGCTGGCATTTCAACTCTGATGAACTGGCTCCCACCCTAGCCTCCTTCTTTCTCACCTTGAAGAGTACGAGATGACGAGGAGGTCATTGCTGAGTATGCAGATGTATGGACAGGACAAGGCCAAAGTAATGAAGATCACAAACAAGTTAATCACCTCGGGGAAGTGATCTGATTTCTGCCGCAACTAGTCCACCTGGATGGAGAAAGATGGAATTTTTACAATGTGAGAAATCTTCCAGGAACACTCAAAGGATGACCTGCGACCCACCTAGGGAGCTGGTTAACATGCAGATGCCTGTGTCCCACTTCAGGCTGACTGAATCAAAACCTCTGGGGGTCTGGAAATCTGCATTGTCAAAAAGTCTGTCCCACCCCCCTCAGGGATTCAGATGTCCTGTCAGGTCTGAGAACCTCTGTCCTGGAGGCAGAGGATGAGGTCCCCTGCCCTGGGAAGACAATAGGCCTTGGAGGAGGGGGAGGGGAGAGGCTACCACACACCTGGCTCCACAGATGTCCTCCCAGGTGCTGCAGGAGGTCCTTGAGAGCCTGGCCCAGAGAACCTTACTCCCAACCTGGCCTCCCTCTTCAAGGAAACACTGAGCTGAACTTTCTCAATGCCAGAAACATTGAATGAGCACATGCACCTACCAGCTTCAGGCACATGAAGCTAAAGGTGAGAATCTCTAGCTAATTAACTTATTTTGTCTTCATTACCAGGATCTTGTAAACAGGATGAGAGCTAACACTTCTCTATCCATTTTGCTTGCTATGCAGGGTGGAGGTGGAGGGGTTGTTAATTGGGAGAAGAAAAAGGGTCAATATATGAACTATTATTTAAAGTTTCAGGGGTCTACAGTCTTGTACCTTCTGCCAAAGAAGTTATTCAGTGAGTCTCAGTATCTGCATTAGCACAGAGCAGCACAGAGCGGGAACTTTTACTGAATCTGTGTATGCACAACTGAAATTCTAGCAAATTATGGCATAATAGCCTAAGAACTCACTTTTAACTCAAAAATTCAGTTCTGTACTTATCCTCCAGTCTTCTCATAGGCTAACTTCCTCCAGTCTCGGACATGCTAACCAGCCATCAGCCCACCTGAGGTCAAACCTGGTCACAAAGCACTTTGACCAAAAGCATTTCTCTTTCTTCTTCTTTTGTCAGACGAATGTAAAGGCTCAGCTTTTAAAATGTTCTGCAAGTTGAAAAATGGGATCTACAAACATTTACCCAAGGAAATGAAACTGGTCTTGGTGTAGATTGAGTCATTTTTTACAATTAGTGGGAAGAGAAAAACAAAAAAAAACAAAAACCATGTTGAATTTCATAGAGTGTTTATCCTAAAGTGAAAAGCCACTTTCCATTTATAAGAGGAAGTCTGATGGGCTTCTGGGTCCCCCGGAAGAAGGCAGAAGCCCAAGCGCCAAGAACAGAGCTGGGCGCTCCCTGAGCTGCAGCGACACTTGCTGGGAAAAGGCGACTGTGAGGAAACGTTTCCGACGAGCCACTTCATGAAGTAAAAAAACATGCAGGCCCTTTGCTCTCTTTGGAAAATCATGCCTTATAGGTGGTCAGCTGACCTGGGAAGGTGATGTTTGGATTTTTTCCCCATTGCCCGCTGATCATTTAGGGATGTGAATGCTCCCAGGGCAGGATTTCCTGGTGCAGCCTCTCCTCTGGGAAAGGGCTCCTAGGGTGTCACAAATTGAACTGATTCAACTTTTCACCAGGTTCCAGGACCTTCACTCAGGGATAAAAGAGCAGCTCTCTCTCCTCTAGAGCCATGCTCTGTTGACATGGGCTGAAAGCTTTGAGAAATGAATTCCAGCTGTGCACATGTGCTGGTTTCTATGGCAATGGTCATCAAGGCTTGGGCCAAGGTTATCAGACCCAGTGAGTTCCTACAGAAACTAAAGACAACTCCCTGTCTAGTGCCGTCCCAAATACAATTTCTTCTCTTCCCTGACCTGGCTTCCGATGGTCACTGAAAACTCAGTATTAACACCCATGCTTCTGCTTCTCAAATACATCCCACAAATTCCAGCTTCTATCAGCTGTGTTTCTGCCTCCAAACAACACTACATCACAATATAGCAGGTTGCAAAGACAGCATGCTTTATTTAACTCATAGCTTTCTTGTAGTGGAAGGTTACTTAACCTATTATTATTATTATTATTATTATTATTATTATTATTATTATTACTAACTAGCATTTAGTGAGTGCCTATGATACGCCAAGCTCTGTCCTAGGCATTCAACATACACAATTCAATTCCTCAAAACAGTCCCACGAAATCAGTGTCATAATACCCATTTCATGGATGATAGCACTCAGGGTCAAAGAAGACACGCAGCATGCCTGATGTTCCACAGTTACATGGATTGGATCCAAGTTGGGAGCCCAGCCCTTCCTGAGTTCACCAAACCCATTCTATCTTTCCATCACTGCCACCTACCTTGAACATCAGGTTACCTTTATCTTTCTTCTCAGATTTAATTACTTTTCAAAAGTCTGATGTTGTTTCTAAGCTTCTCTGTGCTTTAAACTAGCATATCACCTTGAAACATGTCTATTGAATTATGTTTTAGTTCTTTCTCTATTACCCCATCTTAACTTTTCTACCTTTCTCAGTAGAGCTCTAAATGGGAAATATTGTCCTAATAAGACTAACAGCAATTTTCAAATTTGTACTTTGCAATGCCACAACATACCAAGATCATGACCTTTGGGGATGTCTCATGCAGGCTTCTTTGGGTTATATGTATTCTGACAATTATCTTCTGGGAATCAATCTTCTAAAGTAAGCAGTTGAGGGGAGGGGACGACTGAGGAAAGATGGGCTAAAGGACAGAGATAAATTGTCTGGAATAATTCAACAATTTGATATATCAACACGTAGTGGAAATAACAGGATTCTGTCTCATAAAATACTCGAAAGCAATGGATAAAGAATGCTCACTGAATATCATGATTCAGTGCTAATCTATCATTTGGGATGAAGGCTGACATCTTTATCCACTTGCAAAATTTCCCCAAGTGCCAGCATCCCAAGCCAACAATCACAGCAAATAGGCTGCCTCCTAAGTAAATTTCACATCTGCAAACTCGATTACTGCATTTTTCAGGCATTAATGTGCAAAAAGGTTGAGAATATTGCAGCCATCTTTCAGTGCAGTGGTTACAATGATAGGGCTAGAGCTGGTTTCAAAGTTTTCTCAATTTTCAAATGCTTTTACAGAGTTTACCTTTCTCTAGGCTGTGGGTTTATTTATTGGTCCATCCTCTTTTTATTGGGCTTTTTGGGTTTTGCTTTTGCTTACAGCTTGGCCTCCATTTATTAGGCCTCAGGAAAGAGAGTCATCCAAGCTCCCCAGAGAAACAACACAGTACTAAACAGAAAATCAGGAACACAGAAATTATCTGGTGGTTTGGGGCACTCAAGTTCTTTCTACGAGGGGCCAATTCGCAATACACAAGGCATGACACCAAATCAGCAACAATTTAGTCCTTGTCAGAGCCATTAAACTTGTTCAAGCAGAAAGAAAAATTCAGGTTCCTTCCTCTGCTTTCCAGGCACAGGGTATTCTGGTCTCATGCTATCTTCCCAACTCTTCTCCCCACTCCAGATGGAAGCAGTGTTCTGCTCCTATCTAATGACAACTCATTTTTTAGTAAACCATTACTGTGTGCCAGGCACAGTGTGACAAGTCCTTGCAAGGATTATCTGGAACTACTCCCAGTTGCAGATGAGAAAACTACAGTGCAAGAGGTTTGTCCAGTGCCAAACAGCCTCCTAGTGGGAGAGACCAATTTTGAACCCTGGAAAATCTGACCCCAGAGGCTGAGTCCTTTTACTATGAAATCTCTTTGCCTCTCATGACCTCCAGGACAGGCCAACCTTTCCTCTCCAGCTACCCAAATGTTGATGGACCGTCAAAGCCCTGCTCAAACTCCACAGTTTCATGATACCTTCTCTAACCACCAGAAGGCCATAGCAAACTTGCTCTCTCTCTTTGGATCTCCTCAACCATCTGCTGTCACCAGACTAATTCTGGCAGTGACACTCTGCTACCTTCTGTTCTGTGACAGTGGGGTATAGTGGAAAGAATTGCTCCTGACTCACACAAACTTGGATTCCAAATCCACCTTGGGCGCTTTCTAGCTCTGTGACTGTCCATTCATCCATCCATCAAATATTCATTAAGCACTTCGTGTGATAGGCTCTGGGGGCTTTAATGGTGAGCTCATCACAGATCAGCTCCCTGTCCCCTTCAAAGTTATAAGGATTGGGGGCAAGTGACCTTACCTCTTTGAACTTCAGTTTTCTCCTCTCTAGAAAAGAAATAATATTACCAATCTCATGTGCTCAGCTCACAAGAGCCAAAAAGTAGGAAACTACCCTGTAGAGAACCTGGTACACAAGTGTTCAACCAATGGCGACTACTATGATAAACTACCATTGTAACAATTAAGTTTTCTTAGCTTCAGTCTTATTTCCCCAACAAGGCAATAAATATCCCTGTATTCAGGAATCACTAGTCACAATGCCTAGAATCAAGCCACACACATGGATCACTGCAGAAAGAGCACTTGACCAGAGTCTGCAGGCTTGGCTCCACCAG
>NW_017731455.1:1359567-1428396 GCF_001890085.2 Hipposideros armiger | reverse complement strand
CTCTCTCTCTCTCTCTCTCTCTCTCTCTCTCTCTCCCTCTCCCTCTCCCTCTCCCTCTCCTTCCCTTCCTCCCTCCCCTGTTATTTCCAAATGGCAGAGTGAAGCTTTGGTAAGCAGAGACAGTCATGGAGACAGTCGCAGTGGTGGGATGCCTGTGGCTTCCAGTAACCGAGAGCTGATTGCAGCCCATCAGGTACTCTTGCAGCCAGACTGGAGCTGTTTCTCCTTATGTTAGAGCTGATCCAGAACCCAAAGTCATGGGGCTGATTCCACCCAATTAGCACTTTCTATTGGGCTGTAAGAATTCCCCCAAGTCATTGCTTGGTCAGTGTTGTTCAAACACTCTATTTTAAAGGAAGATGGCTCTCTAAGCTCCAAATAGCCATCAGCTAATTCACCCGTCAACTCCAGGACCCCTTGCAGTCACCCTTCCATGAGACAGCAGTTCTTTGCAGCCACTACTAAATATCTTAGAGGCAAGAGCATGGCTTTCCAGGCTCCTGGCTTAGACTCCAGATTAACATTGCTCTCCTCAGGAACTGAAGATGCCTGGGGCAACGCCAAGGCTGGTCATCTCACACCACATGGGACTGGTCCCACAAGAAATGGGTGGAGAGGGGAGTAGTGGTGATTCATTTCAAACTCATTCCCACCATCAGCCAATATGCTCTGTTGGTGGTAACTCATCATCATTTGCAAAGTCATAATGAAGAAAATTAAACATGGATGCAAATTTAATCCCTCACTTGATCTAAGGCTCCCAACTCTCAGGGGGATAAGGACCGGATTCCTTCTCCTGCAGGCTCTGCCTTTCCCATCTGGGCCTGCCTTCTTTGTCAGGCTTGTTTCTTGCCAGCTCCCAACCCCTCACACTCTGCACTCCAGTCACACCTCAGTCGAACCCCTTGCCACCTCCCCAAAATACTGTGCCTGCCATTCCCCTCCCTCTGTCATTCCCCTCCCTCTGTCATTTCCCTCCCTCTGTCATTCCCCTCCCTCTGTCATTCCCCTCCCTCTGTCATTATTCACCTTGCCCACCTGGTAAGTTTCTCGCAACCTGATAAATGAAGTCCTTCCACATTTACCCACGTAGTTAACCACTCCCCTTCTTGGTCCCGCTTGGTCCTTGTCCTGTCCCTCTGTAATGGCTCTTACCATCCAGCAGGACACTTATGTGAGAAAAAAGAAAGGTGCCCCAAATTACATGGGATTCCTACCACGTACCTAACACAGAAATAGGCATTTTGGATAAACTCACTGTACTGTTTGCCTAATGCCTTCCCCACTTGATTATAAGAAAGTTGAAGCTAGGAATCACTTCTTTTTTATCACAGCATTTCTGGTGCCTGACATTTTGTAGGTGCCCAAAGATGTTTATAAATTTAAATTCAACTCACACAACATCTGACAACTGAATGACCAATGACTGCTCTAAAAGCATCCAAGTGGTCAAGGTTTCATGTTGTAAGACCAGCAGCAGAGATGTTTTTATGTCTTCACCATTAGACTGAGCCCAGGAGGCCCACTTTTAAGGTCAGCTTTCAGGGCGAGAAACAACCAAAAGAAGAAAGAAAAGCTTTTACTTACCGAAGTAAACAAACATCAACTGCAAAAAGAAGGCAAGAGATAAGAAATGGATATAAAAAATACAGCAACATCCTGAAGACTTTCATCGAAGCAACCTCAGTGCTGTGCTCTCCTGGCTGGACCAGCGGAGGTGTAATTTATATGCCAAGACTGAATTCATCATCCTGAGCTTTTTTTTTCTTTTTTAGGGTGATAAGTTGTTTTAATCAACCTGGCTTATTCTTTTTTCCCCATGTCTGATAGAGTCATAAACTAGAAGGCAGTTTCGTGAATTTCTCCTTTTATTTGGTTGATATATTATGCTCTGTTCCAAGTTTTTCTCTTGAGAACATCCCTCTTTTATTACTTTTCTTCCCAATTCTTATAATGAAAGTTTTGCAAAGCATGACTACTGTTTTTATGCCTGATCTAAAAGGGAGATGGCACAAAATAGAAAGAATATGAGTGCAGCTGGAATGATTTTTGAGGGAGACATTGTGTCCTTAACAAATGAACATCATGCAAATTAGAGAAGCTGGAGGGGTCTTCTTAATTGTGAGAAGTTCCCAAAGAGAAACAAAATGAAACCAGGAGGCAGCATGCCCTTCCTCACTTAGGTGATCTGTCTTCTCCTGTTGCTGTATAGATTACTGTATTGTACTGTTTTGTTTTGTTTTATGAAGACTGCATCCATACCTATGTTTGGCATGGTGCTAGCTACACTGTCAGCACAAAATGAAGTTTACCTTAATTAATGCTAATAATAATGATGCAAGGTGAGAAAGTTTCCATCAATTTTCCACAGCTTTATATACCTTTCCACAGCTCCTTTCCGCCTTCCCTGAAGTTACTGAAAAAGAAAAAAGCTTCATTTGCACGCATGCATGTGTACACACACACACACACACACACACACACACACACACTCACATACACACACATCCTGTGCCTGTATCATCCCAATTTCTTTATATGCCAGGTGAATTTCCCAGGGATGCAAGGTGCCAGGGGTAAAGTACTGCAATCCTGAAGTTCTATTCAGGACACTTCCCTAACTCTGCTGCATGTCCATGAGTAAGTCACCCAACCAGTATCTCTAAGATGGCTCTGCTTCCTTGTCTGGAAAAATTGGGGCTCCCACCTCTGGTTATCTGTCATATTAGATGGCACTGACTTGGGACCAATTGCACTGATCAGTGAAGTAATGCTGCTCTTCATAGTCTTCCAAGGGGTTTCATGTATTTGTCTTCTCTCTTACAAAGACAGGGCTTGAAATAATGCCGGTCATGTTTGTTGACTGAATGACTGAACTGAACTGAAGTAATTATCTGTGGCTAATCTATTCTTCATTCCTAAAGTCTCAGCTCCAATAGTCATCTCTTTCATGAATCCTTTCTCATAGGACCACCCTGTCTAATACAAACACAGACACACATGCTCTGTGCTCCCAGAGCCCTATGTTTATACCTCAGTTTAACACTTGCTTCCTGTCTGTTTCCCACTTGAGGGCAGAGGCCATGTCTTATTCATCTTGGAGTCCTCCATAGCAATTTCACCCATCATGGCAACCATCAAGGTGGGGTGGCTGCAAGCATTCAAATAGAGAGCAACTGTAGAAGCCAAAACTGATATGTACATGAAGTGCCCAATTAGGTGGTGAGGTGCCATCATTCAATGAAGTTCACCACAACCAAGTTATGGAACAGAAACCAGAAACCACAACATAAGACCAGAAAGGACCAGAGGACAGAAGGAGGTGGGTTGGTGTTTGCTGTGGCTTTCTAATTCTCTGGCTCTTAAAGGAAAAGTATGCAGATGTCCAGGGCTCATGGGCAGTAATAGACCTGGAAGCTGAACAGTGTTCTATGACTGTCCTCAAGAGAGAATGGAAAGATATCACAGTGGAATGGAGGCAAGAAGGCCATAGCAGAGGTGAGGTCACCAGAATCAAGAATATTGCTCAAAGCAGAGAGAGATCTCTGAATACTATGGAAATACTAGTAAACCTGTTCAGGTCTGTAACACTGGACACTTAATAAAGAGATGTCACAGGTTTACATGGCCCATAAGTTCTAGTAATAATGAATACAACTATTACTTAATTAATTAGGACTTGTTTAGTTGTAAAGAAAAGAAAAATCCAAATCAAACTGCTTTATTTTTTTTTAAAGACACTTATTGCTCCTGTAAAGAGCTTTGAACCTAAAATTTCAGGCACAGCTAGATCTAGGTGCGCAAATGAAATCTACCTCTGTTCAGTTCTTCCCTGTATTAGATTCCTTCAATCAGAAGCAAAAATAGCTATCCAGAGCACCAGGCTTAGAAGCAAATAGCCAAGGAGACCCAAGGAAAAGAGAGACAGAGCTTCTTTCCATTAGCTTCAGCAAAAATTCTAAGACTGAGCCTCATTGGCTGGCTTAGATCACATGTCAATCCCTGAACCAATCACTGCAGTAACATGGATGAAATGTCCTCAGTAGACGAGTCTTGATCATATGTCAGAATAAGGAAAAATGGATGTAACCTGGCAGAAGAAGAAAGAGTAGATGTAACCAGGTCAGAACAAGGAAGATTGAATGACAGGCAAACCTACACATCGACCTCAGCAGCATTTCAGCATTTATTCGGCACCTCTAGTGTCCTAGGCATAGCCAAGAAATAGCAATCTGTGCTATACTGACTTTTTTAAGCACTCAGCAAGGAGGACTATAAAGAAGAGCTTCTTCCTCCTTTACAAACCTCTCCCCCCATATTGCTCCAAGAATGGAGAGTAATTTATTTCAAAAGTGATGTGACTTAGATATCTTAGTCATTGTGCTTGAAACATTTTAGGAATCAAAATCAAGAAATTAGCAGTAAAATTTGAAAAGGAAGAGGTAAAACTATCTCTACTTGCCAATTATATAATCATAAAACCCAAAAGAATCATGGGTAAAACTCTATAAACAATAAAAAATGAATAGCAAACTAGACACATAGAAACTTAACATACTCTACCGGTTATTAAGCTGTTGTCCTTTGGCTCCAAACCCACCTATGTATACTCTGCTTTGTGATGCAGAAATGGGAATCTACAAACCCGATTTCAGTTTTGCGGGGTTAATGAATAATTGATTATTACTAGAATTTATGGTCCACGTAAACCTGTCAAATCTCTTTATTAAGTCTGGTACCACAGCCTTGAACAGAGTTTTTTCTTCCTGTTTGGCTTTAATAGTAGGGAGCCCTATAGGGAGACCGCAAGGCTGGAGGAAGAAGAAGGGACTCGCTTCTTCCTGTTTACTTTCTACCTACTTCCTGTTCCTCGAATGTCTCCAAGCAATAACCCCTCACTCCAGTAGCAGCAGCAAGATCCAATTTTCAGTTTTTCTAAGAATTGCAGAACCAGCCTCGTAGTACCACCTCTTAGGTGGTACCCTAAGGAGACACCACCTTCAGCCAGCCAGCGTCCTCTCCTCAGAGGCCCACTTCCCATGAGGCCTTCCTCTGAGCTGGGAGAGGCCAGCACTGGCTGAGCAGCCCCCTCCTCAAAGCCTGAATGCCGCCAGCTCCACAGGGCCCCTCTCCAAACTTCTAGACTTAGTAGCTCCATCCTCTTTTCTTTTTACCCAGCCCTGGAGGTAGTAGCCACTTCCTGCAGTTTCTTCCTCTGTGATAACTTGGTGTTTTCTTTTCACCTTTGCAGTTACCCACTTAATACTTTTATATCAGTTAACAATTATTTGTATTAAATGCTCTCTGTTAAAATAATTGGTACTATTTCTGTCCCCTGACTGAACCCTGACTGATATCTACGCAGAAAGCAATCGACTTCACATGTACAAAATAAGCAGTTAGAAGGTGTAAGGGAAGAGGAGAGAAAACCCCATTCACAATAGCAAAAGAAAAAATAAGAAGATAAATTAATGTAGGCACTAAACTAATAAGAAATGCACATAGTCTATAGGAGGAGACTTGTAAGATACTCCTGAAAACACAAAAAGAGTTTGGACCAATAGAAAGGCACACGCTCTTAGGTAGTAAAACTCAGCATTATAAGGATGCTTAATGTGATGCCAATAAAGATTCACTTGGGTTTTATTTTGTATAAACAAGTTATATAAATTTCTTAAGGAAGAATAAATAAGCAAGAATATCAAAGACAGCCTCAAAAAACAAAGCATAATGGTGAGGTAAGGGCTAAACCTACTAGATATTAAAACATATTGTAAAGCCGCTATCAATAAAACCGTGTGTGGTCACATCATTGATGAGCAGGCAGACCAATGACCCAAAAATAGAAAACCCAAAAATACACCTAAGCATATATGGGAATTTAATATATGATGAAGGCAGTATCTCAAATAATAAGAAAAGAGAGAGTTTTTAAAAATAATGGGACAACTAGATGACCACATGGGGAAAAAATGCAATATATTTATTTCACATATGCTCTAGGATACATTCTAAATGGAGTAGAGATTTAAAAGTTTTAAAAAGTAAGTAAGAAAAATCTGTCCTAGCTATGACTCAAAATCTAAAAGCAATAAAAGGCATATAAATTTGAGAACATTAAAAAAAAAAAACTTTTGCACAGGAAAAAGAAAAAAAATCCATAAATAAAGTCAAGAAAATGGCAATCAGGAAATCTATTGCAAAGAATATTATCAACAAAAGACTAATATTCCAAATATATGACCATCTCCTAAAATTAAGAAGAAAAAGACTAACGATCAAATTAAAATAAGCAAAATACATGAACCGAAAACTGAAAAAATTCAATGGCCCTTAATTAAATAAAAGATACTCAACCTTGTTCAAATTCAGAGCAAATAAAACTGCATGTATATTACAAAAGAGTCATATCCAGAATATAAAAAGAATTCCTAAAATCATTAAGAAAGAGACAAACAATCTAATATAATATGGGCCAAAAAAAAACCTTTAACAGGCATTTCACAAAAGAAGATATTCAGATGACCATGAAAAGGTACTTACCCTCATTAGTCATTAAGGAATCACTACATACCCATCATAATGGCTAATATTTTAAAAGACAAGTAACAAATGTTGACAAGGCTATACATTAATAAGAGCTCTCATCAGCTGCAGGTGAGATGTAAATTGGTACAACTATGTTGGAAAACTTTTTGGCAGTATCAGCTAAAGCTAAACATATATCTACCCCGTGACCCAGAAATTCTTCTTTTAAATAAACACCCTAGAGAAATAAGTGTGTGTGTCCAAAAATGACATGAACAAACACGTTCAAACCAATGCTATTCAATGAAGTCCAAAAAACCTGGAAACAGCCCAAATATCCATCAACAGAATGAATATGTCATAATTTATTTATCCATATAGTGAAATACTACACAGCAATAGAAAATAACCACATGCTATAGATAACCACATGGATGAATCTCACAGATGTTATATCAAGTGAAAAAAGCCAGAAATAAAATACTGTATGCTGTGTGACTCATTGATATGAGGCAAAGTTATCTACAGTGCTAGAAATCAGAATCCTAGTTATGTTTGGCAGCAATATCGACTGAGAAGAATCAGAAAGTAGTCTTCTTGGTTCTAGAAATATTTTATATCTAAATAATGATGATAGTTACACAGATGTGTGTATAAATAGAAATATACAAGCTTTACACTTAAAATTAGTTCACTATACACATTTTGCAGGTTAGATCTCAATAAATGTCAAGAATACAAAAAAAAAGGTAAACTGAAATACCACTTCCCACCTATTAAATTAGCAAAAATCAATGCTTGACAACACCCTCTGTCAGTGAGGTTATAGTGACATGGGCACTCATACATTGCTGGTACTTTCATGGAAGAGAATTTGGCAATGTCCAACAAAGTCACCTATCTATCTATTTGTTCGTCTAGCAATTACCCTTCTAGGAATCATCACTGTTAAACAATACAAAATGATATATGTACAAAGATATTTATTAGGCCATTTTTCATAATGACAAGAGATTAGAAACAAGACTAATGTTCATCAACTGAAAACTTGTTGAATAAACCATGAAGCTTCCATATGACAGAGGATCGTGCAGTATAAAAAAGAATATAGAACACACTCCTGGTTATATCTTTCAGTGACAAAGGTGCAGAAAGCTCTTTAGAGTATGTGACTTGGATGAGCAAGGTGTGTGGTGGCGTAAAGACAGCTATGAATTCTTTGACATTCCTTTTGTCCAGCATTGAGACGTCCTTTCCTTCCTTTTGAATCTGGGCCAGCTTGCAACTACTTTCTCCAATTAAATATGGTGGAAATGGCACTGTATTAGTCAGAGCCTAGCTTTTGAAAGGACTGCAAGCTTCCACTTTACTCTCTTAGAACCCTAAGCCACAAGGTAAGAAGTCTTACTACTCTGCTAGTAAGACCACCCCACAGGAAGGCCATAAAACTGCATAGAGAAGGAGAGCCCAGCTGAACCCAGATGTCCAGCCATCCTTGCCAGTGCACCAGGCATTTAAACGTACTGTCTTAGATCCCCCTGGCCAGCCGAGCCAATCCCAGACACCCCTGAATATCACTGACACCACATGGAGCAAAATAATTGCATACAGTAGTAATAAGCATATTGTTACTTTTAAGCTAGTACATGTATTTTGTAGCAAATAATCAATTTGATGTCATTAGGATTCAAAATGTTGACTATAAAAGAGTATAAATCAAAGAAGTTAAAGGCCCTGTTACAGTTGAATGGAAAATATCAGTATTTACTCATATTTTTTCCATTTCTACAAATGTGTATTTCCCAGTTCTGACTACCAAAAAGGCCTAGAGCAATGACAACCTAGTAACAAAGAGCAAGCCCAGCACTCTCTAAATATTGTTACCCACAAAAATCCACCAGGACTCCTCACACAAAAGACTGATTCCAAGTCTGGGGATGGAAATAAATACACAAGATGAGCCTGAGGTACTTTGTTGCACCAAGGAGGCAAGGAAGCTACTGAAAAGGTCACAGTGAACCAAATCAAAGGCACACACTGATCTAAGATGATATCATGTGAGAAAAGAAATTAATGACTGCAATAGATTGAAACACATCAAGTATATAAAAATTCATGAGTTCATCATGACACTAAAACAAAGAAATCTCATTCGTCACCACTGGAGGTTGCTAAGGCACCAACTTATTACTCCAAAAATTCATAAAGTGAAAAGATCAAACATTTACTCTGCCTCTCCTGTATAAATTCTATTTCAAAGTAATGGAAAGATTGCTACTGGGGAAAATTTCTATGCAGAAAAACCCCAGATAACAAAAGCAGAAGGAGTGGTGGAATTAGAGTATCGCCACTTGGCAACCTCACTGAAATAAAAGATTTAGGCAATAACTATGAATGGATTCTAAAATTCATTCGCTGAAAGGCTGATGGAGAACATTATAATGGAGAGATCAGGCTGACACCACTTCAACACACAAATCTATCTTTGCAACACCAAAAGTGAGAGCACTACACATTACATATATGCCTCATGATGTATTAAAATACAAAACATAGCTCCACCTATGAACCTATGACATGCTCCTGTCTAGAAAAAACGAACTGAATCTGCTCCATCTCTAGATATAACTGCAAGATAACAGGAAATACCAGGAATCGCATAACAAGCTAAATTACATAAAGAAAAGTAATGAAGCAAATCCAGAATGTGGACTATTCTGCAAGCCAAATGTTCTGGTACTTCCAAAAAATAAATGGCATTCTAAAAAAGGTAAAGATGGCTGGTAGAGATAAAAAAAAAACTCAAATGCAACACATGGACCTTTTTTAAGATCCACTAGAACTAGCTGCAAAGCCATAAAAAAAAAAACACCTTTGAGATTATCAGCTTCTTAAGTAACAAGGTGAAAGTTAAACATTTACTTACCCTATGACCCAGAAATTCCACCTTTAGTTATTTACCCAGTACAAATGAAAACATAACATCCACAAAAAGACAAGCGCGAGAAAGTTCAGTACTTTTAGTCATACAATGGATACTAGGTGTTAACAAAAATGAATGAACTACTATATATACACAACATGAATGGATCTCACAGGTATTGTGCTAAATGGAAGAATTCAAACACAAAAGAGTATTGTATGATTCCCTTTACATGAAGCTCTAGAATAGGAAAAACTAATTTATGGTGAAAAAAATAAGAGAAGTGATTGCCTCTAGAAGGGAGGCTAAGTGGGAAAAGATAGGAGAGGACTTTCTAAGACGATGAAAATGTTCTATATCTGGATAGGAATGTGGGTCACAGGAGAGTATATGCCTGTCAAACTAATGGAAATGTGCAGTTAAGATATGCACAAGTAAAATTTTCCTTAAAAAAGAACTATAAACAAATACTGAACTCTAGACAACAGGCTTTCTTTTCACAGGGGGAAGTATTAACAGTTCTGAAACCACTTCTGTGTGTATGTATATTCTAGATCTGAACAAATAAAAACATTGAGATAACAGGGCCAGGTTTCTCGGTCCTAGAGGATTGAGATACAAAGGTGGAAAGGGAACAACTAAAATGTATTGGTTAGGACAAGAGGCACCAGTATTAATTTAGAATTTTTAATAATTTATAGTTTCATAAATAAAATTAAATGTGTGTGTACATGCATTTCCGATCTCTGTCCACTGAGGCAGCACAGAAGCAATGAAATTACAGGCGCAGGGAGCACACCTAGCACCCAGAGCTTGGTTTCGGAGTACTGTTCTCCACTAAAAAGAATAAGAACTCCTTTGGAAAAACTGATTCCAGGGCTGGAGCAGGAAACGCGTAAGGGATCCTGGAACACCTTGCTACACCAGAAATCAAGGAAGTGCTCAAAGAACAAATTGTTCCCCACTAATTACTTATTAATTAACTGTACAATGGAGAAGCCTGGAGACGCTGTCTTAACCAAATGGTCAAAGTCCACATCACCGCCTTATTCTACCAAGAACCCCCCGATAGGATGCACAGAGACCACAGTTGTGTATTGCTGTCAAAGACATAACTTAAGTCAAATCATAAGGAGTCGTCAGACAAACCCAAACTGAAACATTCTACAAAACAACTGGCCTGTGCAGTTTTGTTTTGTTTTTAAATAACAATAACAAAGTCAAGAAAGACAAAGAAAGATTGAGGAACTTTTCCCAAATGAAAAGACCTACAGAGACATAAGAGCTAAATGGATGGTCCTGGGTCAGACCTGGACTGGGAGAAAATATATACCTATTAAAAGAATTATTGGAAAAATTGCCAAATTTTGAATATGGGCGGAGGATGGAGAATAGTATTATATCAGTGGTAGATTTCTGGCTCTTGATAATTACATGGCTGTTATATAAGAAAATGTCTTTGCCTTCAGGAAATACATACTGAAGTGTTTACAAGTAGAGGGATAGGATCTCCAATATACTCTCACATAATTCACACAAATATAAATAAATAGTAAATCAGATAGAGCAAAAGGTAAGCATTTGGCAAATTTAGGCAAAGGGTATATTAGCTTTATTTGTTTTATTCTTGCAACCTCTTTGTCAGTTTTAAATTATATTATTTTAAAGTAACAAGACAAAAAATAATTATTTGACAAATCAGGGAAACAAATATGAACAGGGTTAGATGATACTAATCAATTCCTGATAATTCTAAGTAGTGTGATAATGACATGGTGATGGCGTTTGTTTGTAAGTCTTTGCTCATTAGAAATACGTACAGAATTGTTTGTGGGTTATATGACATGATGTTTGGAATTTGCTTTAAAATACTCCAGTGAAAACAAAAGGTGAGGGGATGGGTAAAAGAATGGTTGAATGCTGATAACTGATGCATGTGGTGACGGGCACAGGGGACTCCAATATACTATTCTCTTTCTTGTTGCATATAATTGAAATTTTCCATTAAAAAAAAAAAGGTTGCCAGGTACATAAGGAAAGAATTCTCCAAGTAACGGAGAGAGAACTTTATTGTTTGGTTCCAGTTCCTACTCTCTGGTGGCCTCAGCCAGAATCTGGGCAAGGCGATGTCCATCTGGTCATCTGTAAAACAAGGCCAATGTCTCACCATCAGGCGTTTTCTGAAGTGCAGAGTGAGAAAGATTTGCAAAGTCTCCCAGGCAGTGGCCATGTGTGACGACAGGCTGTGCTCTTGTCAACTGAGCCAGCGGGTGCCTGGCTGCCCCTCCCATGTCGTTCAGCCCAGCCAGGTGGGTTCTGCCCAGCCAGGTGGACCCAGCTGGCCAGCTGAGTGCTAGTAGTCTTCAGTCTCCTCTGCTGCATCCCACATAACGCACCTTTTGCTTTTCCAAATACTTTGGCAGCATCAAACATAGGGCTGGAAAGCCGGAGGGGGCACGACGCTAAGCCTGCCTTCATTATGGAGGAAATAAATTTATCAAGAGTGATTTATCTCTCTCTGGAAGAAATTAATTCCTAAATGAAATAATGAGTTTCCTGATAGTCATTTGCAAGGCTTGGAACCTCAGAGCCGGGCCATCTCTCTCTGCTCACGCCCCTCTACAGGCTGATTAGCTTGCTCTGCCATGTCTGCGGATTAATGCCTCTTTCCCTGGTGGAGCTCACCCTGGCGACACGTGAGCCCTTCATTCCACGGAATGGATAATGAGACATCCAATTAGGGTGAGGTTCCAGGAGCGCCAGCTTCGGAGACAGGCTGGGCTTGCAGGAAAGGCCTTTCGATTGGCACTGGGACAAAGGACAGAGTCTTTGGGGACCACCGTGCTTTCGTGTGCTGGAATGGGCTGTTCTCAGGGCAGCTCTGAACATGAGCAGTTGTGAGGCAAACAATGTGTGTCTCCCCCACCCCTTCCCCCAGCCCCGCCTCTGGCAGGCGAGGGAGAGGACCCCGGAAGATCTCCTTGAAGAACTAGAATCACTTGAGTGACTAGATGTCATGCTGCTGTGTACCTTGTCGCTACCTACCTTTCAGACTGCTGCTGGCTGGGCTGGCCACATGGGGCGCAGAGAAACCTGGGTGTCTCTCAAAGCAATGGAAGCACCCCTCCCCTCTCCAAATAAGTAGAAACAGAAGAGCTGTATCCACAGTAGAAGCAATGCTAATCATCTATCGTTCATTAAGGGGTAAGAGTTTAAATGCATTATTCAGTTAATTCCCCTAAAAAAAATTTTCATTTCTACTTTAGTTATATACATATATATTATAAACTTATATATTTAAAGTTTATTATCTCCACGTGAGAAACCTGAAATTGAAGATCAAGTGACTTCCAGAGGCCAAGAAATAACAAGTGGAGAAGTGGGATTTGAACCTAGACTTAAATCCCAACTCTTAACCTCTGGGTTATACTGCTAACGACTCTTAGGAACCAAAGCCGAAATCTGAATGGCACTTGCTCAGCTCCAGGAATGGAGGACTCAGTCAAGGGGAGCCTGGAATTCTAGAGCAAGAAATGTAATTATTACATTGCTTTGCACACCTGAAACTAAAAAAAAAAAAAAAAAGTCTTCAAGGAGCCATATACAAAATTCTTTCCCTGATGTACCAATTTTGAACAATAAAGATTCCATATATCAGGATGCTATAGGTTAAATGATGTAATTATAATTAATAATTATGTAATAATAAAAATATAACCTTGGACAGATAAAAAAAAAGAAAAGAAAGCAATGTGCCCCTGGGCTTGGGATAAAAGACTGACATCCAGCCACATAGGCCATAGGCAAAAAACCAGGGAGGCAGACGTGAGGAAGTCTAACCTCGGGGCACAGACACCCAGGGCAGCCGTTAAACCAGGAAGATAGATGCTTTTTCTGAAGAGGGGGAGAGAAGACTTGGTGGTAAGGCCATTAAAAGTTTATTAGGAGCCACTCTGGGTGGGACTGGTTGAATTCTGTTGCAAAATTGCTAGAGGAAACAAGCTCTGTGGGCGGAGGCAGTAACAGAAGGCTTCTTGGAAGAGGGGCCATCGCATTCACCCCTGATGGCAAATATGATTAGAACAGGAGGAAGAGCAGAGGAAATGCCTTCATCTAGTCACCAGGACGAACTGAACAGGGATATACTTAGTATTTTCTCCTCTGACACCAAGTGAGTTTCTGATTTTCCTTCTCTCTTAAGATCAAACCTCTGCTAATGAGACCCTATTTAGGGAATAGCACTCTACAAGGCACATAGCACTTTACAGAGGAAGGATCTTAAGCTCAGGAAGAACAACTGTGAGCATGAGCACTTTGCTTAAGAAAAGACAAAGTCAGTTCCCAATTCAGGTTGCAGAGACCTTAACCCTTGCCTTTTGGGACACAGGGTAGGAGAAGAATTTGTTGATGGGTTTGAAAGGCTTGTTGTGGCTGCCTCTGGGCAGAAGGATGAGATTGCAAATGCTGCTGTTTCATCTCATTTGCTGGTGTCACTGAGCTTAAGGTAGCATTTCTGGTTAGTGGGTGGGAGCCAGGTATCAGGGAAGGAGGTGATGACCAAAGAGAAAGTATCATTCATTAATGCATCCATTCGTTCATCAAATACATATTGAGCATCTACTATGTGCCAGGCTTTGTGTCTGATTTTACCCTGTAGCCCCCGTTTCTAGGAAACACCGTCCCTGTGCTCAGGAAACATGCAGTGTGGAGGTGGGGGTCAAAAAATACTGATCAAATGATAGCAAAAATATAGAATTACATCCTGGAGCAAATGCTATGAAGAACAAGTGCAAAGAGGTTACAAGAATTGTAACAGGAGCCCTGACCTAATCTGAGAAGTAACAAAAGGCTTTACTAGGAAGTGACATGTAAGCGAAGATATGAACGTTTAATAGGAGTTAACAAGAGAAAGGGTGACTTGAAGAGCATTCCAGGAAGATCAGGCTACCAGGGTCAAAGCCATGAGGCAGGAAGGAGCTGTGAGAGACCACTGGAGCAAGGGAGAGAGTAGCTTCAAGGTGACCCTGGAGAGACAGTCAGGGTCAGACAGGAGAGGGCCTAGAAGGATGGGGGCCTTTGTCCTAGGGACATCGGAAGCTATTGAAGGGTTTTAAACGTGGGAATGCTTAAGTAGAACTGTGTTTTAAACTGTGAATCTGACTGTTACGTAGATAATGAATCAGATGGGAACAAAAGTGGAACAGAAAATGGTTAGAAAATGAGTACAGGAGAACAGGTGGGAAGTAAAAGTGACTTCTATCCAGGTAATGGCCACAGACACAGATTCTGATGGATTCAACAGATACAAAGGAGGCATTATCAACAGAAGATTCTCCAGCAAGGAAGACAGATCTCACATAATACTTGTCCTGGTCATCCAACTTCAAAAGGGGGGTTCTTGGTATCATGGAAGAGGAACTGTTGACCCAAGAGATGATGTGAACTACCCAAGATTACTCAGCCAGGTCTCTAAACCCGAGCCCCGTGGTCCATTTGCTGCACAGCAGACTCTTCCAGGGGTAGCCCCGAGGGATAGCACCGCCACCAAAATGCCTCTCGGGGTTTCTATTAGCCTTTTTCTAAAACAAGACACACAGTCTCGTGATGTATTTCACACTCTTTATTCAAAACTGGTCTTAAAACACAACCCACTCACCAGCAGTCCTTGTGGCTCTGCCTCCCCTGAAGCCCATGGTGGATAATTCAATAAGCCCCTGTAATTAGTTTTCTATGGCTGCTGTAACAAATTACCATAAACTTAGTGGCTTAAAATAATGCAAATGTATCCTCTTACTCTCTGGAGGTCAGAAGCCCGGAGTCAGTCTCACTAGGCTGAGTTGAGTCAAGATGCCGGCGAGGCAGGTTCCTTCTGGAGGCTCTGGGGAGAACCTGTCTCCTTGCTTTTTCCCACTGCTACAGGCAGCCTGCATGCCTTGGCTCATGGTTCCCTCCCTCCTCCATCTTTAAAGCTAGCAGTATAACATTTGCTTCCATTGTTACATTGCCTCTGTCAATTCTCCCTCTGCTCCCTCTTATACGTATGCTTGGGATTACATTTTGGGCCCCCCCTGGGTAATCCAGGGTAATCTCCCCATCTCAAGATCCCTAACTTAATCCCATCTGCAAAGTCCCTTTTACCATATAAAATAACATGTACAGGATGCTTCGTGGGCCATTATTTTGCCTACCACAGTTTATCCACAGTGAGGGGAAGACAGGAATCAAAACCTTCCAGACAACATTCTTAGGACAACTGGATTAATATTCAAGTTACAGAGCTTGCTTCAAGTCAAGACAGGCAGGAGAGGAAATAGGAAACAGAAGATAACTGGTGACGAGCCAGAAAGATAAGCCTCACGTTGAAACAAGGATGGGTGCCCACCCTTTTAGAGGCCACAGACACCCCCTATTTTGAAAGCAGAATAAAAGCTTGACTCTCACAAAAAAATACACAGACCCCCAACATACCATTCTGTGGACAATTTTAGATATTTCCCAGACCCCCTGCAGCCCATCAAGGCTAAACATTTGCTGTGTACAATCTAAGCAGACGTAACAGACTTGGCCAGGTGTTCAGGTCTTGTAGTCTCTCCATCTAACTCACTCTTGCTTAGCTCATTTGGTCTATGCTGATTCTGACCTTGGTAGCTGGGGCTGACACACTAACCAGAACAAGCCATCAAGCAAGTAATGTCTTACGGCCTCTGCTCATAAAGGCTCGAGCTACAAAAGCAAAAACAAACAAAAACTAACAGAGAGATTTTGGAAAATCTAGCTTCACTCATGTATGTTCAATTTTCATAAACTGCACAGTGAAAATGTGTACATTTGAGTGGGTGGAGCATCTTATTTTCAGCATCTATTACATTAGATACAGTCAGACACCTAACTAGGATAAATAAAAACAGTTATGTATATTATAAGAAAAAGACAGACGACCCACGAGGGAAAAAATGGGCAAAGACTTGAACAGATGGCTTAAAAAAGAGAATAAATAGAGCTCAATTTCATTAGTCATCAGGGAAAGGCGAATTAAATCCATGAGATAATGCTACACACTATCCGAATGGTCAAAGTGAATAAAGAACAAATAGATAAACTGGACTAAATTAAAGTTAAAAACTTTTGTGATCAAAGAGCACTATCAAGAGTGAAAAGTCAACATGTGGAGTGAAAGAAAATAGTTGCAAATTATATATCTGATACATGGTTAATATCCAAATAACAAGAATATATAAAGAGCTCTTATAATTAAAAAAAAAACAATGTAATTGATAAATGGGCAAAGACATTTGTTCACAGCAGATATGCAAATGGCCGGTAAGTGCATGAAAGCTACTGAACATTACTAATCTTAGGGAAATGCACATCAAAACTGTAATGAGATACCACTTCACACTCATTAGGAAGGCTATGATAATAAACAAATACTAAAGACCTCTTACATTTAGGATTTTAATCCATTTTGAGTTCATTTTTATATATGGTGTTTGGTGAGGGTTCAGCTTCATTCTTTGTAATGTGGATGTCCAGGTTTCCCATTATAACCATTTGTCAAAAAGACTATTCTTTCCCCCACTGAATGGTCTTGGCACTCTTGTCAAGCATCATTTGATGATATATGTAAGGGCTTACTTCTGGGCTTTGTATTCTATTCCATTGTTCTATATGTCTGTCAAAAGCACTATTTTTAGTAGCCCAAAAGTAGAAACTACCCAAACATCTGTCAGTAGCAAAATAAATACATCAATCCTGAGATAGTTGTACTGTGAACTGCTACTATACAGCAATGAAAGTAAAAGATTTACAACTAATAAAAACAACATGGAGGGCCTGCCGAGTGGCTCAGTTGGTTAAGAGCTCTCTCAAGAGTGTGAGCTCTGAGCAACAGCGGTTCAATTCCCAGCCCCAGCTGAGCAGCTCCTGAGCTGCCAACAGGTGGCAGGATGGCTCAGCTTAAATAAATAAATAAATAAATAACTACAAACAACATGGATGAATTTCACAACCAGATGTTGAGCAAGAGAAGCCAGACACAAAAAAAATACTTGCTTTATGACTTCATTTACATGAAATACAAAAGCAGACAAGTTCAATTTATGCTTCTAGAAGTCAGAACAGCCATTATTCTCAGAGGGGGAAAGCAGTAGTGACAGGAAGGGGGTGTGGCAGGGGCAAGAGGGGCTTCTGAGATGCTGGTGATGTCACATTTCTTGATCAGAGTGATAGTTTCCTGAGCATGCTGAATTAGTAAAATTCATCAAATTATTAATCTATTTGTGCATTTTTCTAAATGGGCAATTATGTTGCAATAAAAAGTTTTCTTTAAACAAGGGTGCTACAGATATAAAAAGCCTAAGAAGCGTTATCTCCCTGCAAGAACTGTTATATTATCACAGCCTGCGGGTCTGTCACGATCAGCTGACCTATCTGAAAATTTAGCCAATCAGGACTCTGCAATGCCCAGACTGCCCCAATCACAAACATAGAGTGGTGGTCAGCTGAAAACAGCTTAGAAAGTTCCCAGCATCGTCTACTACAGTTCATGTTCCGAGTTCATAAAGCTGATATAAACAAAGTGCATTATCCATGATGAGTGTCTAATAATAAAACAATAAGATTATACCTGTTGCTAATATGTCTACAACTGGGAGACAGCATGACAGGGGCAGACAATTAAATCAGGATATGCAATAAGTTCATCCTGAGAGATTCTGGAAGAATGAAATGTGCCTCATCTGTGACTGTCACCAGGAGCCTGTGAGTCACTCAAAAGCACCACCAGCTGCAGAAGCCTCAGGAAAGATGCCTTTCAACCTGTTAGGCCCCTTTGCACTGCTCCGTGCAAGGCCGTCTCCCCGTGCTCCCCTCATGCCTTTCAAATGATTCTGCCCAACACTTGTGAGCACACACCATGCACCAGACGCTGGGCTGAACTCTCTCTGCATCATCTCACTTACACTTGCATAATGACCCTGGAGGTAGGGACTTTACTACCCCATTCAAAGGGGAGAAGACCAAGGCTTATGTAAGCATACGTGGGGGCATATGGGAAACCTCTGTACCTTTCTCTCAATTTTGCTGTAAACCTAAAACTGCTCTAAAAAAATATATTTAAAATAAACCTATAAGCATCTTGCCCGAGTATAACCAGTAAGTGGCAAACTGGGTTTCAAAATAAGGCTTTGAGACTCCACACTTGCCTCTTAAGCGCTGTCCCATAACTGTCCTGATTTGTCCCCAGCCTTGCTGAGGAAATAAGACCTGAAATGACAAAAGGAGAGCCCCTAGAGGCCTCAGCACCTTCAAATCCTGCTCCCGTGCAGCTTTGTAATCCTCAGTTCTCCTCCTGTCATGCTCACTAAGCAGGGGCTGTGTCCTATTTAGCTGAGTCCTCAGTACACAGGACCCAGGCACAGACTGAGCATCGCAGAGTAGGTGCTTCTTAAGTGACAGGGAGGGAGGGAGGAACCATTCCTTTGACAGGAGACCATGGAACAGTCTAGAAGCCATCGCCACTCTCCCAACTCACAGCCCTCTCCCATCTATACATTGGAATTCAAAGGCTGAGTTTAAGACATAGCTTGGTGCTATTCATATCATGTCTTCATTTAAAATGTCTAAATTTTGTTTATCATGAATTTTTCATTAATTTTTATTTAATGTGCATTAAAATGTGATTTATCTTGCTCTTCGAGTCTTTTGGCGTTACCTGTGCTTCGCTCCTGGGGCAAGTGTCTCACTCTCCACCCGAGTCCCAGCACCTGGTTATTTTCACACTTGAAGCAAAAGTCAGACTCAGGGGACAGCGATCTTATGAGTACAAGCAGCTTGCTCTGCGCTCACAACCACCAAGTTCACGCCCAGGACATTCCAGCTCTGACATCCCCCGATCTATACAAATGGCGTTTGTTGGCAGCTCCTCACCAGATCTGAACAATGTTACGGTGTTTAATTAAATTCCAGGAACACCTGTTTCATCAGCTTATAAATTCCAACTAAATTGTAAGAGGCTTCTGATTGGCACGCAGAGTTTTGATTTTTCTGGGCTGTAACCACAGCAACCTTTTCGCCTTGTATATCGGTCAGCCGCCTCTGCCGCACACACCACACCCTCCTTTCTGTCTTCGGTGGGCACTGAAAGCTCACCATGCCTTTCCGCCTTCCCCACCCAGCTCTCTGGCTGGCAAGGGCAGCACAATAGCATTTCCTGCTGTTGGGTTTCCTTTTCTTTTTTCTTTTCTTTCTTTCTTTTTTTTAACGTGGTTTTCCTTTTCTTGACGGTTCACCTGAAGTTCGGACAATTGTACAAGAAAGCACAGTGCATAAACTGAACTACCTTCCCGACCTAAAACATCACTAAAACAGCTGCCCTTTTGTTCAGCGTCTCTAGCACATAATCCAAGGCCCAGGCTGGGTGCCCCACACGCATTTGCTGCCTCGCGAAGCTTCAGTTCCCTGCTCTGTAAAAGGGAGGTGATGACACTCATCCCATAGCGTGATAAGAGGAGGCCACTCTCCCTGAGGTCACACAGCTTGTAAAGGGTAGAGTAGGGGTGGCAGGCCCCTTCAGATTCCAAAACCTGCCCACCTCACCGACTTCTGTTTCTAGGACCCCAAAGTGACTCTATTTAGGGTCACCTGGGGGTATAGCAATGAACAAGTGTCAAAAATGGCAGTGGCTTAGACGAAAACTTAATTCCATCACCTGCATGGAGGCTGGATCAGGGGGGCAGGAGACGTGTCATGAAACAGTCCCCACCTGTACTGAGACTAAACCCAGGTGTGAGTGAGAGACAGTAATGACACCGGGTCTGAGGTAAAGTACATGCTACCCAGACTGGCCTAACTTCTCTGTGCTCAGTCTCCTCTTTGAGAAAATGGGGGTAAATCGTTTCTAACTCACAGGCTTGATGCATGAGTTAGAAGAAGTAATTAAAATGTTTAGTCAAGGGTCTGATACCTACCAAGAGCTCAATAAGTGTGAAATTATTGTCATCGCTATGTACCATAGAAGGCGTTTTGGCCATGCCACCCCCAAGAACTTCCCAGCATCCCCAAGATAGTAAGTTCCAAACTCCTGGCGGTTTGGGCAGTCATCACTCACACCCACCGTGCACTTTTCTCCACAGCTTCAGCTCGCCTGTACTCATGCTGTAGGGTCCCCTGGGGTGCCCCCCCACTGGCTTTAAGAGCATACTTAAGCTTGTCCTAAGCACCCCAATCCTCAGGGACCTCCCTCTCTTCTGCATTCCAGCTGATATGTGCTGCCTTGTTTTCCCACTCATGTGACACATCGGAAAGACCTCCTTGCTTTGCCTGTCCCTCTGTGGATGGAGACAGACTGTGACCCAATAACCATTCATTCATGCCCTCCCCAAATACCTATCGTGTGCTTTGTGCTAAAACCTGGGGGCAGAGCAATGGGCCAAACAGATGCAGAACCTGCTCGGGTGGAAGATGATAATAAACCGGTTATTAGAGAAATAACTATAGAATTCTATATTGTGATAAAGGTAATGAAGAAAAACATAAAAGAACCCCCCCACATCAATTTAAAACCGAGAGCCTTAAAAGGAATGAGGATAGTGTTCACCTTGTGCTGTAAACCCACCAGAATAGAATGGCTAGTCTGGTTCAGAAATGAGAAACCTTCTAAATAATATATTTCTATCAAAACATTATAAACATATATGGTGTCTTAAATCTGGAGAAGAAAAAAAAATAGTAAAACTGAGAGTCTTTTACACCTCACCCCTCTTTGCAATGATCACGATACCTGGCACACCATAAGCTACAGTCTCTGAGCACAAAACCCTCCAATCACCTCAGTAGCAAAAGACCAAATGGGTCTTCCTCACTTTTCTTCGCCTTGGCAAAGAGATGGCTTGCTCTGTGGCACAGAAGTTACTGGCTCCGAGGTGCTCTCGGTTTGGTACTGGCCTTGGCTTTGGAACTGAGCCTCAGGAAGGAAGCAGCTCATTGGAATTCCAGAGAGGCCTCCAGGAGAGAACAGCATGCAGAGTCCCTTGCACTAATTTTTTGCCCAACAAAAAGTGGTTGGGCTTTTAAAAACCACCCAACTAACAGAGTGGTGAAAAACAAGATGCAGTGAGCAGAAAATGATAGCTGAGATCCATGCCAGAGGTCTGATCTGTGCAAAACTCCCACGAATTGTTGGTTCTAAATCTGAAAGGAGTTTTCCAGGTGCTTTCAGGGGATTGTGGGATTTTGTTCTTCTATTCCAATCACATCACTCTCTAGAGGGATATTTGGATATAAGAGATATCTGGCAATTCTACTCTTTCTTCCTTAGAATGAATAGAAGGCAGCCCACCTTCTCTCACCTTTCCCTTAAATCTAACTTGCCATCCACTTATTCGTTCTGGTGGCTTTTCTCAGGACTGTAATTACTGCGTGTGTGGAGGCCACAGCCAACCCTCTCCTGAAAGGCCAGTGCTGCTGATGCTGGAAAGCACTCATTTCCTACACAGCCTGTCCACCTACAGTGATGCTCGGGCTTTTCCTGCAGGCCTCTGAGCCCTTCGCAGCCCTTCCAGCCTGGGAAGCAGAGAGCCTTGAAGCAAACTCTCAGTTTCAGCATCACCTGCTTCCGAGAGCTGTCGTTGTTGACTCTGGACTCCAGAAATGTTTCCCTACATCTGTGATACTTGTCACTCCCCTGCGTTAGCTGACAGTCTTGGACTTTACTTCATTCATCCCTGTTTATAGAACACTGTGTCACCTGCCACGCAGGCCAAACTCCTGGTCAGGGCTGTAGGGTGTACCTGAGAGAAAGTGGACTTTGAAATCAGGTATGCTTGGGTTCCAATCCTAGCAACCCCATTACCAACTGAACTCCACCTTATCTGCAACATACAGGATTCCAAAAAATAAAGTTAGAAAACAAAGAAAAAAAATTTACTATTTTGCAAATTGAAGATGTCCTCAATGACATTATATATATTCACCTGGACTTCTAGACTTAATGGACATCCTGTAGTGATAATTATACCAGACCCACAGGACTCTCTTAAGGATTAAAGGGCTTAATATATGCAAAGTTCCTGAATTCCTGCCAGGCTCTTAGAAAAGACTCAATAAATATCTCGTTCCCTCCGTCTCTAGACCGAATTGGACCTTTTCCCACCTACACCGTTATAACATGTGTTGCATCACAACTTCCTATTTCATACCTTCTAGCCCCATGCTAGGTGGTCTTAATTACAGTATTCTCCATCTTTCTATGCAACTGTCAATTAGAAACATCAATTTGCTTAGAAGGGGACAAAACCAGAGCTGGCTGTTGTCATTTCTCACCTTGTCTTTTGGAGTCCCGTGGAGCTCGGGATTTTTGCAAAAGTATATCCTAGCAGTTGCAACTGTCTCATGCTGAAATTTAGAAGTTAAGATGCTTATTTCATAGAAACCTAAATTTCTGGCAACAACCTGTACCTCATCTATTAGGAGAAATGAGTGGGTCTATATATTATTTGGAGCCTCTGGGGAGGATTGGATTAGATTGATTCCAACTACACTAGAAGGTACATTTTCCAAGCCCCGAAATTTTTCAGTATTACCTACATCTGCAAACCTGTCATTTAGGTATGCTGCACATTACTTTGAACAAATAACTCTGCTTTGAAACTAGAACTGTCCTTTGCTTGATCATGGTTGTGGGCTGAATTAATGTGACAAAAGGGGTTGTTGGAAAGAGTCTATTATAAAGGTGTGGTAATAATTGCTTTCCAGAGGAAGTAACTAAATACACTCCAGTCTTGTTAAAAATTACACATCTGATGAAATACACATGTGATTGCCATGGAAGAACAGCTCAAACTTGCTTAGGTTTTTAAACAACAGATGCGATTTAGTTCAGCCTCTTCCCAACCCCCCATAATAAGAAGCCTATTTCATAGTCTATTTCAGTGTTTTGTATAGCAAAGACAAGATGCAATACATCTGTGCAGAAGTTTGTCTATACGTGCTGCCTACACTGTTCCATTTTAAATCTCTACTTTTCTCTGCTTGATCAAGATAAATTACCAGGTGATGGATCCTGGTAATATGGTACTTATTTTATAAACACTTTTATAAACACTTCTCCTACCACGCTGTAAGTCTAACCTCCTCAGGCCCAGAGGAGACAAAGCAAAATAGCAAAGGCCACACAACTCTGCGCCCAGCACTCGCACTGAGGTTCTACAACTAGCTTCTGCAAGGGAGAGCACACATCAGCATTTCTCAAATGCGTTCCTAC
Source organism: Hipposideros armiger (assembly GCF_001890085.2). NCBI lineage: Eukaryota > Metazoa > Chordata > Mammalia > Chiroptera > Hipposideridae > Hipposideros > Hipposideros armiger. The sequence continues at coordinate 1,404,685 of NW_017731455.1, read as the reverse complement.
CAGAACCTCTTTCAATGAATCATCTTACTGGATCAGTATTTTGTAAATCAGTTTGAGAATTATTGGTTTTCCAAGGATGTCTTTGCTAAAAGAATAATTTAGAAGAGAAAGAGAGGCCATCCCATTATATTCTTGCCTCATCATTTGACAACCTTGATTGCTCCCGGCTTTGCACTAAAGGCAGAGGTGTAGAGATTTTAAAGGGCTTACGCAAGCTCTCCTAGAAAATTCAAATCTTCTAGAAAATACAGCTGACCCTTGAACAACTCAGATTTGAACTGCATTGGTCCACTTATATGCAGATTTTTTTTCAATAAATATTGTACTCTTTCGAACAGTGGTTGGGAGTTCGTGGATGGCAGGGAGCCAACTGTACGCATTGATCTACACTGTTTTATGTAGGGGACTTGAACATCTGTGGATTTTGGGTATCCACTGGGAGTCCTGGAACCAATCCCCCACAGATATCAAGGGACAGCTAAGTTTTGGGGAAGTCAAAAGTTATACACGGGGCCGGCCGAGTGGCACGATGGTTAAGAACTGGCTTGGGATGCCAGAGGGCCCCGGTTCGGATCCCACATATGAGGGCCAGTGACACTGCCCTCCACAGCTAAGATGCTGAACAACAGCTCAACCTGGAGCTGGGCTGCTGTGAGTCGCCGGCGACGGCATAGGCTGCAGCCCCTGTGGCAGTGGGTTGCCATGGGCTACCGTGTGTAGCCAGCAGCCAATGTGAGCAGCCAGCAGCCGCAGTGAGTGGCCGTCCAGAAGCCGGCGACTGATCTGCCTCACCCAGGAAGAGCGCAATGATGGTGCCAATTTGGGCCAGTGAAGCAACACCCTCCACAACTAGACTGAAGAACAAAAGGACAGCAACTTGTCTGTTCCCCTTCCCCCAATTCCCCAGCACTGTTCCCATCCCCCCAATTCCCCAATAAAAATCTTTAAAAAAGAAAATTTAAAAAAAAAGTTATACACGGATTTTCAACTACGTGGGCAGGGGGATAAGCATGGGGTCGGCACCCCTAACTCCTGCATTGTTCAAGGGTCAATTGTAACTCCAAGGCCAGGTGGCCTCCCAGAGATAGAGGCTAGAATACTTTCTCATTTGGAGTCCCCATAGCTAGGACACAATACCATACAACAGTAGATGCCTAAGTACATGTTGGACTCCTTGATAGTAGGTCATTCATTTGTAAGAGAGGAAACCCATCAGCCATGTTTACCCCTCCAACAGGGCTCCAGCAGGCACTGATCTCTGGGCCTGAAGCATAATTCCTTTTTGTTGGCTAAATGTGGACCAGAGCAGGCCAAGGGGAGTCACTAAACCTGTGCTTCTGGCCATTCCTGGAGGGACAGCTTTGGCACTGGTGCTTATCAGAATGCCTGTGACAAAATCCTAACACCTTTATTACTCTTGGAGAATTAAATGGTAAAGTACCAAATAGAGGCTGACCTTCTTTCCACAGTGTTCTCCTGCAATGTGCCCCAACTCCTCTAACTTTTGCACCAATTCTGAGGTTAACTTAAATTCTGATTGCAAGCTTCCTTGGTCCCCAAACCCCTAAAACGATAACTGAAGAGTAGGACTTCTCAAGGCTAACACCTATCAAATCCATGTATCCCTTCCTTGCCCCATGAGGAACAGGATCATTGCTAAATGTAGAGATTAGGGGATTACCATTCAATTAGAAGCTATTTGAATTTATCAAATTAGCTAACCCACCCAGACAAAACTAGCTGGATTAACAAAGGCACTTCGTTCACAAGAAAAATTCACAAAATTTAAAGCCTAGAAAATGTCTCTATTGTTAGTGATGAGATTTAAAATAAAAGAAAAAACATCAACATCAGGGGAAAAAAATTTCTGGAAGCAAATGCATTCAATTAACTGATACAGCTATATCACATTTTCCCTCTTTCTGTGAGGTTAAGCTAACCCAAGACAGAACATAGCCATTTAAGTAACAACTACAAAATAATGACATTAAAAAATTAAATTTGAGAGCATTTTCTTCGGGCAAAACACTCTGCAAAGTCTTCTGTATAGACAATTTTATTTAATCCTCACGATGATTCAGTGATGTCTGTGGTATTTTATCCTATTCTACAGATAAAATCTGAGGCTTAGGGAAGTTAAGAGACCCACCTAAAATCACCTGGCTACTAAGCAATGATGCTGGGATTTGAATCCAGAATCAAAGCTCCCAACCAGTACACTCAACAAGATAGGCTTTGACTTCCCCTTGGAGCTGTGGCATTTAAGAGGGACTACGCCAAAATGCCAGTCTCCTTTTCACACAGCTAGTGGTTATTATGTTCCTGCCACATTCCAAGCACTGTTTTGGGTACCCTACATTGATCTTTATTGAACCCTTATGATAGCACTTTGATGTGGGCCCTATCTCCATTTAATACATGGATAACTGGGGCTTAGAGAGATTGTGTCCCATGTCACCCTGTTAGGAAATGGCAAAGCCTGTACTCTACCCTCAAGCAATGTCTCTCCCAAAATCCATAGCTTTGACCTCCAGGCTACCTACCTCCACATCAGGAGTTTCCATTTACAAATTTGGAATAAGTTTAGGTGCTTGGTACTACCAGTGTATACTGAGACCCATGACACACTTCCCTCTGCCCATTTCTAGAGTAATCTCTTGGTCTCCCCAAATTTTGAAAACCAAGCAGATTACATTTTGACTCAAAATGTAACCTCACTGAAATTTTTCAAGAGAACATTGGTGACAAATGTTCCTCCAGTTATAAAATTTCCACTGGTAGCGTCACACAACATGGAGGTTTTCTGCGAGTCCGGGCCACCCTCCAGCTCTTCTTAGGGTTCTTGCATGGATTCCTTCACCTGGGAATTGTTAGCTTTTAGAACAGCGTTGGGGAGCCTGCAGAGAAGTGTGATACCAGGTGCCAGTTGTCTTAGCAACTAACAGATGTGTGCTCCTCCCACTTCCCTCTCCCTACCACCAAATGCACAATGGCTTTAAAATGCTTCTCCCTACTTCCCACTCTTAATCGTATTCAGTAGCTCAGGATCCAAGTGTGGGGACCAAGGGGATGCCTTGCAAAGTCTTTGGCAAATTTCCTAACAATTTCTTCTCCTTCACTCCCAGGCTGGCTTTATCTGCCAGCTGGAAAAGTATCAGCAGCTCTCATCACAGCATTGGGCTTTCATCTCAAAGGACAGCTTCGCGATAAGGTTGATCCAGCCCACTCTCTAGCCTGTGCATTTGCCATTATCAAATGTTCAAGTGGAACTAATAAATGCTTTTCACTTCCCTCGAACATAAAGAGTCTTAAAGAAATCGAACTACTAGAGCCTGCCACCTTCAGGGAATTAGTCTGGTCTTTGAGAAAATGAGTTTTCCATTCCTACCCCCCCAAAACAGTGCTCATTTCTCATGCCTACCTAAAAGGATATTAATATCTGTGCCGTTACTATGCCAGGATGAAAATTGTTTCTTTCTCCAAGAGGCAGAAACACATTTTCTAACTGAGCCTAGGAGACAAAATGTTAAAATTTGAATTCACTTTTCTTAGAATATATCATTAAAATATCTGGGATCTGTCTCTGAGTTCTGTGCCGTCAGCAGTTCCATCAATAAATTCATTTATTTTTCATGCTGACTAGAACCAGAGTTTGATTTTCCCCAGCCCCATTTCTATCTCACCTGGAAACTTCCAGAGGAAGAACCCTGATGTTGAGGACTTCTTGGAAGAGAAGTCTAGAAGGGCTGGCCATTGAGCAGAGCCCATAATGGCTTCTTGAGGAAGGCAACACTGGAGAGCATGTCTCGGTGACTTTCCTCCATTTTCTTTCCTGAAGTTTCCCAGATAGAGCGAATCCCGAGAAGGCTCTGGGGAGAGAGCTCCAAGCATCTGCTGTAGTGCTTCGTCACACCATTTCACAACTTTATGAGGAAGAAAACCCAAAATGGTGCAGGATAAAGCCGACACACGTTCTGAAGCCAGGAGGGGGAAGAATCTGCTATCGAGGGAACAAAAAGGGAGCCACACCAAGGCTGTCGTCAAAACTATAAAAATATTAGAGTCCTAAAACAAGAAGATTCCCATGAGATGAGTCTGAAAGACAAGAAGGAATCATCTTCCGTGCTCCCTTACCTGAGTCCCAAACCACCCACCCAGAACTATGGGGTTGCCTTCTCTCAAACTTTGGAGAGCTCTGAAAGGACAAGGATGCAGCCTATTAAAGAATTAGAAATCCATCTACCAATCAGCCTCATCCTTCAGTCTGTCCTTCTAGCATCAAAGAGCCCAAACAGGTTTAACAAAGGATGAAACCATGAGATTAAAAAGGGTGGCGGTTGCTACAACTGGACCAATGCAGTGGAGCTGTCCTTGGTCCTGCCTCAATGGCTACAGCAGCCTGGGCACAGTCTTGCCTATTGAGCTGTCCATGACTCCTCCCTTGTCCAACTCCTTATCATTGCTCTTCCAGTTATATAGTCCCAATTTTTGCCTTTACAACCACACCCATTCTTAATCTTTCAAGTTTCTGCAACACTCCCCAACCTCAGTAGACTGAATTTCATCTATGAATTGATATCCTCTGTCCACAAACCTCAGATCACTGAATACAAACACATCTGCACTTTATCCTGAGATGAATGTGGGGCCATTGAAGGGCTTTAGTAGAGGAGTAATGCCATCACATTTGACCTTTAGGAAGGTCATGAAGACCTCACTGCAAGGAATGAGGAGGAAACAGGAAATTAGTTAGCAGCTGATGCATTAACCTAGGCAAAATATAATAGACTATATAAGAGTAGCAACAGAAGAAGAAGAGAGAAGATGGTGGTTTGAAGACATATTGAGGCACTAGAATAAGCAAGGTGTGGCTGAGGAAGATATGGCTTATGTGGAGAAAAAAGAAGTGAACGTCAAACACAGCCCCAAAGTTTCTGGCTGGACATAAGTAGGGTGGTACTGCCAAATACTGAGTTGGGAATACCAGAGAAAAAAAAAACAAATTTGAAGGGAAAACATGTCAAATTCAATTTTGTATGTATAGAGTTGGGAAATTTGTGGGACATCTGGAAATGTTAAGTGAACAGCTGAATATAGACTTGGAACTCGAGAGACACATATGAACTCAATCTAGAGATGTTGGCATTGTCTGACACAGGTGGTGATCAAAGGCATGTGGCTGAGTATGAACGCTCCAAGTCAGAAGAGATCCGAGGGAAGAACTTCAATGAACCCAATACTTGATACTTTGGAATATGATTTTTCAAAGTGATTAATAAATAGTGTAGAGATAGATAGGGGGTACACACAGTGTGTCAGGAAAGCCAAACAAAGAGAATGTTGCCCTAAAGTGTGGTCCTTGATGTCACATGACACAGAGATCACATAATATTAGACTTCAAACATATCTACAGGATTTAACGACAAAGAGATCTTAGGTGACCTTAATCTGGTGAGCCTTTCACTGCAAAGAGTGGGTGAGAGTGAAGCTGGTTTAGAGTGGGTTGAGCAGAGGCTGGAAGGTGAGGAATTGGAAGAGTGAATGAATGCAACTCTCTGAGAGGTTTGGCTGTGAAGGGGAAGGAAAAACCAGAGGAGTGGGCTGAGGACACCATGAGAATTTTATTTTTGTTGCTAAGATGGAAAAACTTCAATATATTTAAAATGCTGGCTGCGTGGAGCTAAGTGAAAAGAAGAGATTAAAGATGAGAAAGGAGATAACTGGTAGCTAGAGATCTATGAAGAAGCAGTGGGAGGGGCCTGAGGTCCAAGGCACAAGCATCTCTTCGCTGAAAAGACAAGTTACAGAGGTCAGATCCTACTATCTCTGAGGAAGTGGGTTGAATGAGTAGCTGGAAGTTAGGGAGTTCCTGCCAACCCTGCATCAGATGCCAACAGTAACACTCTCCCGCCACCACATTACCATCCAAAAGAAGAACTAAAATTTATTCTACCAGGAAAACTGGAACATATCGGTGGGTGTCAGGAAGAGGCAGATTTTTATTCGAGAGAGGAAAAAAATTTCTCACAACTGGAGCTGTCCAGAGACAGAATGGCGGCTGTAGTGAGCTGTCTGTCAGAGGCAGTGTTCAAGTCGAGAACAGAGTGCTGTAGACTTCCTGGCCAATCTCAATGACTTTTGTACTGGAAAGAAAAATAGCCTAGATAGTGTCTAAAGACCCTTTCAACTATACACTACTTCTGGTTTCAAGGTAGCCCCTGACTCTTTCCCGGGAATCCTGGAATTGGCTACTGTTTTGCCCATGATGGACCCTGGGGTTCTTGAATTACCAGTGCTAGAGCTGCCATTTGCAGTGGTGCCCCTAGGGGGTGTTCAGGAGAAAAACCTGAACTATAAACAACCCCATGCCTTGTCGTTTCACTGTTGGAACTTTATTCTGTTGGGCCTTGCTTACTCTCTGGAATTCCCTGAGAAAATATGAATATGATCAGGAAGGTTTCCATTTTACACTGGCATCAGCCAACACCTGGAAGAAGACCTCCATGAAAATGGGCAGTCCACTGTCATGGCTGAGCGCTGGATTCTAGCATCATACTGCTAGGGTTTGCATTCAACTCCATCAGTGTTGTCAGGTTGATCACTGGTGAGTTACTTAGCTTATTGTGGAAGGTCAAAACTCTAATACTTATGAAAATACCCAGCACATACTAGTCACTCAATAAATATTCATGAAATGCACAAAACGGGCAACAATGTCAGGAATCTAGGACAGAGTGCAGTTGTGGTTAGTGAGTGCATGCTAAAGAAAGGGCATTTATTTCATTATCCTCCATCAAAATATATAATTTGAGATTTACCCAAATCCTAGACTTCTAGATGATTTTCTTTCCATGTTATAATTATTAGCTGACCTGGAAACACAAATGTATTTGTATTGCCAATGAAAAAAAAAATACTCTGACCAGTCAAGATTAACCGAGAAAGTAGGTTCGGGTTCCTCTTCATGATGCTCTAGGGGGAACATTTCAGCTCAGCTAAAGATACTGTCCTTGTTTCCACCCAAATTATGTTGGTAACTGACATTTACTTAGTACCTACTATGACCCAGGCAGCTTCATTACAAATATTTTCTGCAATCCTCAAAAAATCCCTATAGGGCCAGTGTTAATCCCATTTTACAGATGAGGAAGTTTTAGCAGCTTGTCCAAGGTGTCACACAGCTAATAATTAGCAGGGTCAGAATTTAGTCAGGTCTGTATGACCACCAGGCCCACGTTTGCTACTGTGCTCCATCTCTTTCCCATTAAAGACTCTACTAGGTGGTAAGCTTCTTGCAGTCAGGCTAATGCCTTTGTTTCTACTGTGCTGTCTAGTTCCATCACATAGGAAGAGCTCAGTAAATGACTATTAAAGTCAACTCCCTAGTACGTCATAAGAGGCTGGTACTTTCCAGATTATTAGCCCCTGTTGCTGTGCCCTGTGCCTCACCTAACTTTCAACAAACAAAAGTCCACTAATAAACTTGAATCCCAAAGCCTCTTTACTTGCATCCCTAAGAAATAAAGCCTGGACATTCCAGGGCCCATAGGAAGTCTACGGCCTGGTCTTGAACCTCATGGAGATACAATACTTCACACAGTTCATAGTAATCAGATTGGAAACTTCATCTGGAATCAAGGAAAGCCAATATTTGAGGGATGCAAAACAAAGACAAAGCTTCCACTGTGGCTAAATCAGAAAGGTAATCTCACACTTTTGACTGAGGCCAGCACATTCTAGGCTCTTTATCACCCAGCCTTCCCTGGTCCATGACTCTTCGCCTCCCACCAGGATACTTTCCAACCTGGCCCCTACACACATATCCATTTCCTCCTCTGTGGTGTGATTGATAGCATTTCCTTCATCCTGCATGCCTCCTCTCATTACTTTGTCAATTCCTACTCATGCTTTGAAGTCCACCTCCAGGAAGCCTTCCCTGACTCTTCTATCCCTGTTTAATCTTTTTCTCTTCATTTCTAACCCAAAGCATAGCTTAGACATAACTATGTGTAGCCTCTCATTGGTCACTGATGCTTCGTGCTTACATCCCAAGTCTCTGCAAAGAGACTGAGCATCCTTTGCCAGTAAGAACGATGCATTCCATTCTCCCCTCCCCCACCCCAGTGCCCAGGTCATTGCTCAATGAGCCAATGACACAGGATATCCCCAAACCAAGCTTCTCAGGCTGAGATACTCACGATGCTCCACTCTGGTAGGCATGGGAAGTGCCATTTTATCAAACCCAAGAGCCATCCTCATCTCATTGACTTTCCTAAATTATCTCTAACCTGATTATCCTTCTCCCACAGAACACACAATCCTCCAAGGAGGCCTGGATGGATGCTGACCCCAGCTCTTCAGCTAATTGCTCTCATCCTCTTCCGATACAAGTAAGGAATTATCCCTGCCAATGCAGTATAGTCCTGGAAAAAACGCTAGTGGTGACTCATGCAAGGATGTTGCAGGGAGGAGGAGAGGAATGGAAGAAAAGAAAAGAAAGAACATACAGGCTGGCTATGGAGCCACAGAATGAAGCACATTAACCAATTTAGCCAATTATGCAGCTGAAGCAATTAAATAATCTCACAATGGTAGGAGGACGTGTAAACAGAGCCCACAACATTACCTTGCAGGCGGACAGAAAAGCAAGCTTGGCTGCTGCGGTGGAAAGTCATTGCTTTCATCTCTCCAGCATCCCTTTCCCCCTTTTCATATGGTAATAGGACTCCTCCCCACAGGAAACCTACTCCATGCATCTGGAGTAGGACTCATCTCTCGGTGAGGTGGGCATTGAATCAAGATTAGCTGAATGTGCTTTCCCCCAGTCTCACTGGTCAATTTCAGGATGGGCGTAGCACCCTAGGAGAGCTAATTAGAATTATGCCTGAGAATGGAAACACAGATACTGGAAGAAGTCAGTCCTTCCTCCTTTTGGATTATGAACTTTGAAGATGCTGGCTTGGGGCTACAGTAGCCATCTCTCCTTCTAAATGAAGAAAGTTTACCTGACAATAAAGGCAATACGCTAAGGAAAGAAGAACCGAGAGCTGGAGAGAAAGTGGTGTTTCGATGCTTCCTTTTAGCCCTAGATCCAGCCATGCTTGAAAACTGTGGACTTAGCACTTAAAAAAGACGAAAGTCCTTTCTTCCCCTCAAACTAGTTAGATATGGGTTTTTGGAGTTTGGTCTGGTTTTATTTGTTTTGTTTTGTAAAACAGAGATCCAACTTATATAGCCACTGAGACTGGGAGCTGATATTCTGTGAGGGAAAGATGCCAAATATCAGAGAGAGGTCCTTAAAACAGTGTCACCCCCTTATTTTATTAAAGCTGAAATTCTGAAGGGCGTTCAAACTCCTACACAGTAGAGGCAACCTACCAAGCCAAACTTAACCCAACAAAAGAGAGCCCTAAGTATAAGGCTCAGAGAAGAATCAGAAAAGATCTCAGACTTCCCCTAAAACCTAATCTAGTCCAAGTTTCAGGGTGGCTGGCAGGGCAGTCCTAATTTGACCAGAGACCCAACACTGCTGTCTACGCTCTCCTGCCCTGAGCCTGAACATTTTCTGAAAGGCCCTGACCGACACCCTGGGGCAGCTCTTCTAATGTCCTTCCTGCAAGCTGACCGTCATGTCAGAATTCCCACAGCTGCCTCCCAAAACTGAGGGGTGGTGCCGAGTCACCCTCCTGATGGCTTCCCAATTGCATCACTCCTCGCTCATTTCCCAGGCAGAATGCCAGGGAGGCATCCACAGCTCCCTGGAGGGCGGAGAAGCAAGTTATTAATTAAAGGAAAGATCTATACCTTCAAGGTGATTTATGAGGGGACCTAAGTCTTCCCGTGGTGGCCACTCACACAGATACTCACTCTAGCACAGATTCTCCGGGCAGAGCTGGCATTGATGCAAAACTGCTCCAGCTCACTAAATCACCTGTGTACTGTCCATTAGGAGTCCCTGAAGGACTTGAGGTAGAGTACAAGTCATCCGCTGGCACCACCAGTACGCAGTGGTGGTAGAATGCTGACTCTCTGTGGGACTTTGCAGAGGACTCAGAAGGGAACGTGGGAAAGACAGAAAGACAAACCAGTTTCTCTGGGAGCTGATCCTTGGAGCTCAGTTTAGGATCTTGTACTCTCTTTCATAATCACAAACTAGAACCAAGATAGAGGTTCTCAATCCTGGATACCCATTAGCATCACCAGAGTAGATTTAAAACTTTTTGATGCCTGAGCCCACCTACAACAAAAGAAATAAAAATCAGAATTTTCAGAGGAATAATCCCAGGCAAGATTAAGAACCATTGAGTCAAGTGAGCACTATTCTGCCATTCACTTCCTGTCACTTGTAAGACACCTTCAGTACAAGTGGCTCAGAAGAGACAAAGATGACATCAGGGTCTCCCTTCCTGAAGCCTCTCTCTGCTCCCTGAAGACACTCAAGTTCCCAGCTGTCATTGAGCAGGACTTCACCAAAGGTTGAGGACTCCAGAAAAAGCATCAGAGAAAAGAAAATACCTCAGAACCCAGCTGGTTGTTGACTCTTCTAGACCCTCCCTCATGACAGTGACTGTTGAATGGACTTCTTAGAGGAGTGTGTGGATGGGCAAAATCACTGACTGAGTGCTCGGTCACCCCACCCCAGCCATGGTAGTCTGGACAGGCATGGGCCAGTCAGATTCCCTGCGCTGGGACTGGACCACGATTCCCAGGGCCGATCTCAGGTGGTATTTAAATGGCGAAGATGTTTTGACCCATGTACACAAAGGACCAATCTGCTAAGAGAGAGAGGAGGGGAGCAGACACCCGTGAGAAGCAAGAATAAGCCACAGGGAGGAAGGCTGCCCCATCTCTTGGCTTTCAGGTTCCTCCTCCAGCCTGTCATCGCTGCCTTAGGTTCCAAGAAACCCCCCAATGGTGAGCAAGGTAACTGATGTCAGCCTCTCCCGATTAAACACACACCACCTCCCTCCTGCCCTCATCACCACACAGGAGCTGTGTGGCACAGTGGGGAGAACGAATCTGGCTCCAGAGTCCAGATAAGGACTTTCCCATGAGAGATCTTGGGCACATTTCCTAACTTGTCTATGCCCCAGTTTCCTCATCTACAAAATGGGGGCCTGGTAAGCATTAAAGAGGTTAACACATGTCAGAGTCTCCAAAAGGTGTCTGGCTCTTAAATAAATTCCAGTAAAAGTCATATTTTGCTTCCCTCTTGAGTCAAGTGCTCTTTCCTTCCAGTCCCAGGAAGGAAAACATATGTCCAATAGCCCTGTGGGTCAGTCACTGGCTTCCCTGGAAGTATATGGTACCCTTTCATGGGATGTGACTCAGTGGGAATCACACTGCCAGGAGCTCAGAGATCTCAGTGTCTGGAGTAGAGTCACGTAAGTTACGATCCTGGCTCTTAAGAGTCTTGCCTCCTGGTTGGGGAAATCAAGTCTGTCCATGAAAAGAAAAAATAATAAACGCCCAGTGACGCTGTAGGTGGCAAGTACCAAGGGAGTTGGTAGAGAGTGGCCACTGAGAACATCAGGCCTGACCAGGCTGGGCATGGAGGCTTCAGAGAGGAGCTGGGATTTCAGTCGCCATGCTGTGGGATGCCAGGCACAGCAAAGCAGCCACAGTGCCCCTCCACCACACTCCACACCATTCCTCCAGTGGGAAATGCCACCGAAAGGTGTTTCCCACAGTATAAAGATTCCTAATGATCACGTTCCCACTGAGGACTCATCAGATTCCATTTGTAGATGAGGAGGTTCGGGTTTGCAGTTAACCGAAGCCAGTGTCCTTTTTGCTGCTAGAGGCAGGGCAGACTGGGCCATGCCCGCGGTGCTGCCCAGAGCCGCCTGCCACTGGCTTCCCACGTCTCTACCCAGGGGCATGCTCTGCCTTGGGACCTTGCTCAGCCATGCTCTTGGAAGCTGCAAATCCCAGGTTCAGTTCTCAACCAATGGAGGACAGTAGTTCATGTTAAATACCCCATTCTTTCTCCCCTCAGGGTGAGGAGCAAGACCAATTGTGAGGTGTGTGCCACACAATTTCTCAGAGTCTCCAGCAGCCCACAGTGGCTCCCACTCATTAGCTTACCCTGTGCTGCTTCCTCCGTTCCCTGGCTCCCTTCCCCAGCTCCTTCATGGCGATCCCTGAGATCACCTCCCCAATGAGCTGCTTGCATCTAATCCTCATCTCAGGGTCTATTTTTAGAGGAACCCAAACTAAGCTAAGAGGGGAGCAAGCCCAAACAGCCAGGTGGGGACAGGGACACTCTGAGAAAATGCCCCCCCATGACCCTGCTGCCTGCTTCTCCTGGTGCCCTTGGGAAGGTAGTTCCTGCCTCTCTCCTGGGCGGTTTCTAGTCCTATTTGTTCCTGTTCTCAGCTAATCAACACCGCTTGGTGCTGCTCGATAGTTCTCTTCTCCTGCAAGTGAATTAGCAATATTTCCTGGATGTTTTTCCAACAAGCACCTTTATGGGGGTTTTACGGTGCTCAGCAGCTACACTTGAACCAAATGAGTAGTTAAACGTGGAGAACGAAAGTCAGCCGAATCCCTGCACAGGCCCACACTGGTCCCACTCAGTGATCCACGGAGGTGAAAGCAGAGCCCAAGTTAGACATTTACGTGGATTGAATCTCCTTCCAGATAAATAAACCAGCCAATTTCCCCATTTGGCAAGCGAGCTAGGTGTCAGTGAGCAGGAGCAAGCCATTAACCTGGCTGCTGCGACAACCCAGCTTCCTAATGGATGACAGCCCCCAGCCCGGGCTACCAGGGCAGGCAAGTTTAGGACATCAGCTCAAGGGAGGTGAGACAGGTGAGAGCGTCACGCCAATGACTCCCTCAGCGGGACTCTCTCTGTTGACTGATTTCAGCACTGTTTCAGTAAACACCATCCTCTTTTGAAGACTAGAATGAGATGGACTCAGAAGGAACCATGTGGAAATCAAAAGCGAGCTGTGCTTCCTGGATATACTGATGGCTTGATCACTCAGCAGTGCTCAGTGGCAGGATCGTTTACCCGAAGTATCTCAGCTCCCAGAATAAGAAAAGAGGAGAACATAATCCATCTGGAGGCACAGTGTTCCCAGGTGACCAAGGGACTCAGACCATGAGACCAGATCTGTTTCTTTCCTCCCGCTACATCCACGTATGTGCAGAAGAAGGTTGAAACTCAGAAGGCTTGGGGCAGGAAGTAAAGACACTCCTGAGTCACACAGGGCTCTCCATCTATGCCGTCCTTGAGAAGGAAGTTGAGAAGGAGACAAGAAGAGAGAAAAGAAGGCAAAGAAAGAAAGAGGCAGCTAAGGAAACAGTAGCACTAAAGCCATCCAAAGAATAGGATCCATTTTGAGTAGGTGCTTATCAGAACTGCCAACTAACCCCTTCAGTCAACAAATACGTACTGAGCACCTACTATGTGCCAGTCATGACATAGATGTGGTGTACCCCTCTCAAGAGTTTCCCACCAAATGGGAAAGAAATTTTAAAAAAAAAAGACTGTCAAAAAATGTCAAAGGAGTGTTACCTAAGTGAAGTCACAGGGCCACTGAACAAATGCCACAGGGAGTGTATCTAGCTATGAGGCAAGTTCCCAGAGTCTTAGCAGGAGGTCTACAAAAATAAGGAGTGAGCAGAAGTCCTCCAGAAAGAGGAGGCTAGGGGAGAGGGATTTTCCAGGCAATGAAAACAGCATGTCCAAAAGTCTCAAGGGCAGAAAACATGACTTCTTTGAAGAAGCTGAAGAGAGCATGCAAGCAAGTGGGTGGCGGGAGAGAGTGCTGGAGGGGCAGACAGAGGCTTAACCACAAAAGACTGGTCCAACTGTAGACAGATTCAACTACAGAGGAAGTTAGTAAATGGACATTTATTCTGTAAAACGTACTCAGAATGCCTCGTAAGAGCTACTCAGTGGGGAACATGAAAAAGAAGTAAAGGAGAAAAAAAGAAAGAGCAAAAAGTAAGGAAAATAGATCATGGAGGAGAGACTGTATCCAGACATGAGAGTCAGGAAATTTCCAAGGTTAAAGACAGGTTCCTCAGATTGAAAAAGCATTAGTCACGAGCAAGGGAAATGTAAGTAGCTTCAGAACTGCTAACCCATACCCTTGTGAGAAACAATTTACCAATTAGAGTATTGCGTTTGCATGCAGTTCTTTTTGCCTTTTTACTAGATACTGTAAGTACACACTGTTTCTCCAAGGCTACTCCTGTCAGCTCGTTTCTTCCCCACACCCTTCAGTGTGATTATTTGATTCCTTCTAAATACGGCGAGGTTCATTTTTTCTAGTCTTCATTCCAACTCCCTCCCCCTCCCCCCACATACATCCTGGTTGGGTTTTTTTATTTACATACAATAAAATCTATTCCTTGTAGTCTTTAGTTTTATGCATTTTGATAAACACATGGCCACCACCACAGTTCTATACAGAACACATCTACCTGTGATTTAGGGACTAGAATAATGGTCCCCATTTTACGTTTTACTTATCAAGGTCATCCAACTAGTGGGCAAAGGGCTGGGCTTTGGCTTCAGTGTTCTCTAGAATACCAGCTTAAAAACCCAACGTTACACTGTCTTGGATTTCCACACCCAAGTTTACATGGGCATTTGATTGCCAGGAGCCCTATCACAGAAGGATCCCAAATGTGCATCTGCTGGGTTCCTGAGTCATTGACACCTCTGGGGGCATGCGGAAAACCTGGCCCAACTTTCCGGAAAGAGTCATGAGGACAAAATTAGCATTCCTTGTCAAATTTTCAAGCAGGTTGGGCTGGGGAGTAAGAAGAGGACACATCTTAACCTCTAGCTCAAGATTAACTGAAGGCACAGATCACATCTGTTCCATCTCTCTCCCTAGTACTTAGCACATGGCAGGGGCTTAATCGACATTTATTGAATGAATGCATCTATCAATGAGAAAGACTGTAAATTTAAATACCAAGAGGTTCTCAGAGAAGAGCCATGAGCCACAGGACATGCTCCCTCTTTCGGCGGACATTCTACATCTTTCCCATCTTAGCCTTACAGTCTTGTCCTCCCAGTTTTACTATCAAGGTCTCCGGCATCACGGCCCCCACACCTGCAGTGCAGCAGAGGCCGCAGACATGCTTGACCTGTTAGCTAAATTATGGGTAATGACATGAGATTTCGTGTTTCTTCAGAGCCCTCCTAGCCACATGGCACTAGGTGACAAGGCAGGACAATATGAAACAAGCTGGCTGGACAGGCAGATGGGTGGAACCAAAGACTGCACTACATCTAAGTTCAAAGCTACACTTCTATGCTCTTTAAGGACAGTAGTTTTTGCCCTCCTTTATAGCCATAGCCCCGGTGCCTAACACATTGTCTTACACCCAATAGTTTCTCAAGAAATAGTTGTTGAATAAAAGAGGAATGAAAAGGAAGTCATTGACAAGCGGTCTCCCAGTGCCAAATGCTAAAAGGTAGGGGTGTTCTTAGCTTGTCCACACACTTATAGGAGTTTGACTCCTGTGTCTCAGCTCCTCTAACAGGTTTTACTAATGCTGATGAGGAAAATTCAGAGATCAGTTCCTTCTGGGCTGATTGTCGTGCCCTCAGCCCACATAAGCTGGGAAACTTAAATGTTAACCAGGCTTCCTAAAGCCTTAGAAGAGCACAGAGCCAAGGGGACAGGGCTCCTTACACAATCAGAAAATAAAGCATTGCCAGCGACGTCCAAGGAGACCCTCAGCAGAGGAAGCTGGCCTGGATGAGCAGAGAAAGGCAAGCAGCCAACCGTCTGTGGTGGCAGATGTTCTGGGCATGACCATAGGACACAGAAAATCTTATTTTTAATGTGCATCGCTTTCTTTTTGTCATATTGGGTTCTGGGAAGGGGAGACAAGTATAGATTCTCTATTTCACCTTGCAACACAGCCTTCCATTCAGTAATCGCTTATGCAGAATCATGCTTATTGCGTCAACAAGAGCATAACACTGAGCTTGAAACCAGTGTGAATATGCTTGACTTAAAAATAACTGGAGTGTTGCTTGGTCCCCTGGGCATTCCCTGAAGAACTCTTGCCAAGGAAAGACTCTGGTCCTCAGGGGCAGGAATTTATAAGAGAACACTAAGTTTCATACATCATAAAATTATGTCTTCAGAAGCAAGCTTTTCTCTTTAGGACACGCAAAACCACAATAAATAGCCCAGCTTTGAATAAAATTCTTCATAGAGATAGCATGCAACTGCTGACCCTCAGAATCTACAAATTAGGATTTGGGACACTCTGCCTGTCATAACAGAGTACAGCTTTGTTAGCAAAACCCTGTTTCAAGGTTTGTCCAAATCCATCAGATACATACCCACGGACCACTCATGCCAACCCTACAGAGGCTGACATGGCACCAGGTGCGTTTCTCATAGAGTTGCCCAGGGGATTCTCCGTCCTGTCACTCATCCTCTCACCCTCCACCAGAGGAACCTTTTCTTCCCTGGCCCTCAGAAGGACAAGCCCCCCTCAGAACAGTAGCTAGCTCTGAGGCCGAGGGAATACATAGCATGCTCCTAAGTGCTCCTAAGTGCTAAATTCACCACCAAGTATACCACGGGCTGAGAAGCCTGCCTCAAAATATGCTGAGGTCTTGCCCTGTCACCGCCTACTACCCTGGGTGGATGGGATGACTGTACAGTTTGGTTGTGCTAGTCATTCTCTGTTTGTCTCCTCAGCTCCATCCTCCACCCTTCTCTGCCCATAGGACCTACATCATCAGGGTCAACGTGCTGCCTGCCTTCCAGCGGGCTCACCCGGTGGAGGCACTGCCAGAAGATTGGAGGGTGGGAGGAGGGGTCGGGGTCTCCTTCCACTGCCCGCTTCCTGCTTTGGGCCACATTGCTGGCAGGGGCCGCCTCCCCCAACTTCTCCACATCCAGCTCTCCCTGGGTTCCAATACCACCCCTTGAGTCTCCAAGCCTAGGGATGGCAGAAGCTTCCTGCTCTTGCTTTTCTCAGGGTGCTTCAGTGTCCCCTGTTGGTCCTCATAACCCTGCCTATTCCTCCATAAGTCTTCCCCTCATCAAAGCATCCAAGAGGAATTGTGTTTTCCCACAGGGCTCTGGCTGATCAGGATGTATTGGGTTATCAGAAAAGTCATGACGTATTTTTCTATGTTTTTTTATCGCAAAAATGCATTATGACCCTTTTCCGACAACCCAATACAATGGAAAAGGCATTCATCTTGTATTAAGGGAAGCTGAGTTCTAGACCCTGCTCTGCCTCTGACTAGCAATGTGATCATGAGCAAATCACTTCACCTGTCTGGGCCACAGCTACCCACCTCATCACCAGGAGGAGGAGGCTGGACCTTTGCGGGGAAGCCCTCACCACCCTTGCAGTTCCCTCTTTTCCACACAAACACCAGCAGGCTCTGAAGAGCAGCGTTTGAAACCTAGACATAGTCATCATTCTAGTTCTTTTGGTGACTTCGGTATTTGATATGTGGAGATGAGATGATCTTTTCTGGAGGCTTAACAAAATGATGAGGGTGGCAACTCACTTTAAGGGGCCCATGTGGGGTTCACAGGTAAGCTCTGGAGGGGAAGCCGGGGGACCAATTGCACCATAGACTGGCCCCTCCTGAAGCGAGGAGGCTGGCCTTTCTTTAGTGCCCTCATGTCATTGGCCACACCTGTGAGCTGGGGTCAGGAGGCTGGTCAGCTCTCTACGAGGAGGCACCCATCCCTCTGAGAGCCAGTCTCAGGAAGGGCGCATCTGCACACCCTCATGGCCAACACTCACAGCTGCTGGTTCCAGGGGGATCTGGGCGGGGCACCGGCAGCATCCAGTGCATGGCTCACCTGTTCCTACAGCACCTGTAGCTTCCCAGGTGCTTTCCCATAAAGTACCATTTCATCCGATCCTCGCAGCCTCCCTGTGAGGTGGGCAGGGCAAGAAGTTGTGACAATTACATTTGACAAGTAATAGACAAGTGCATCCGAGGAAACTGAGTCAGAGAGGCATTTCTCAAAGTCACCCAGCTAACCAGAGGAAGCCACAAACAAATTTCAGGCCTTAAGTGTCTTTCCCAGAACCTTATATTTGATTTACGTTGACGATTAAACCAAATTACTGGTTTTAATGACTTCGTATTTGGAATGAGGCCAACTTTTGCGTATGTCCATTCATGATGAAAAGCATGTCCCCTAGCTGCTCTCCATGATGTCACAGGCTTACTGAGAAATGAAGACAACTCTCTGGGGACCTTGGCCTCTTAATCTGTTCTTTCCTGCATGCCTTTGTGAATGTTATTTCACATGCGTGGGGCTGTTTGGGCCAAGATCACACAGCAATTTGGCCCCCTCAAGTCTGCCGTAGAGTTCACATCCCTTGATTCTCAGTCTGGTGCTCTCTCTGCCCCCTCACAATCCTTCAATCGCTCAACAAACATGTGCTGAGCCCTAACACGGGCCAGGCCTATGCTGGGAGCAGTGACCTAACTATGGTGATCAACCCCTGCCCTTAGATGAATTTAGAGTCTGGTAGGGAAATCGATGCACTCACCACAGCAGAGCCCCCAGGAGATTGCCGTGAGGAAGGTGTGTGTGCCCTGGTGTGCTGGGAGCACTGAAGAAGGGGCACTCAGTCTTCCTAGGGGAGACTGCACAGACGTGCAAGGGTAAGAGCTGAGACTTGAAGGGCCTGTGGATGAGCTGGCGTCCAACAGGCTACAGCTCTGCATGTGGAAGCCGCCTTCTAGGGACTGGAAGGAGCTACATGAGCAAACGCATGTGCAAGCATGACACGCCCAGGCAGCTCAGCATGGCAGAAACATCGGTCATGAGGGGCACACCTGTGATGAACTGGGACAGGTCAGCAGGGACCCAGGGACAGAGCCTCTCTCCAAGTCCATATTGTAAGGCGAGGGGACCACGATGGCCATTTGAGAGTTACCAAAGGATTTCCAAGTAGGTGAGCCATCGCAGTTTCTTCTTGGCAAGACCTGGACCATGACTGCCCCACCTGGAAGCATTGTATCTGATCATTTTCAAGAGCTTCTCACGAAAAAGGACAGCAAACAACACTATTAACAATGTTACTATAGCAGCTGCCTAGCATTCCAGACAGAAGGAGCCCTCCCCAGTGTTAAGAATAGTCAGCATTTTATTGCAACATCTGTTTGACTATACTCTGTGAAATGAAGATGTGAATATGCTTCAGATAATAAACCACCCCCATCCATCCTCACGGCCAGTCAGGTCCAGGTCCTGAAGGAAGCTACTCTGAGTCTAAGAAGGTGAACTGAACCCTGTGAGTCTCCTGCACCCTGGCAGGGTACCCACCCCCACCAAAACTGGTGTGGCTGAGGGTTTCCTGAGTTCTGTGCCTTGCCTTCTTGGTGAGCCCAGGACTCCTGGGGCCAGAGACCACATCCACGCTCTTCACGACACCTGGAGCCACACTGCACGTGCTGAGGAGATTGAGTAAACAAAGGTTTGTGGAGGTAGCTCCCTCCTCCTCCTGTACCCAGCGGCATGGTACAAGCTGCGTGTGCCCTTCCTGACAGCTTGTCTGTCTGCGTCTTTGCAGGAGGGAGAGCAATTGATTCCCTGGCATCTTACTTTCCCCGTGATCAACTTCTCCTGACATTTGTCAGACTCTAACACCTCCTCTGCAGCCCTCCAAAGGCGGGTTCTGCTCATAGAAACTGTGAGCACAGCCCATCTGAAGGGAGATGCCTTTTTTTCTCCGCCCCCCCCCCACCCTTTTCAATGGAGAAAAATCAAGGCAAGGGAGACCAGAACAAAAAAGAGAGGCTAAGCTAGAGCAGAGGCTTAAGAATGCAGGTGCAAGTCCCTAATGGCAGGTGTTCTGGGAGGGTCACAGAAGCTGCCAGGGAAGGGTGACAGTTAAGAGCTTCCTACATGGTAACTCTCACTTGATAAAAAACTGTAACTTTCTCCCCTGCCCCTGACATAGCCTAGAATTCCATGCCAGGGAAACAGACCCACGGATGCTGAGTGTTTCTCATCTCCAAGAGTCCCCTTTCCTCTGCCACTAGCCAAAGAAGGGATTACTAAACCATAAACTCTTAGTAGGCAAGATCTTAGAAATAAATTCACTTAGCAGATACTCCTGAAAATTTGGCCCTGGGAAAGTGGGAGCTAGCTGTGGCCTACAAGGAAGGTGAGACGCCACTTGAGGGGAAAGATCAGACGGGAGCGACGCGAGGCTCACCCTGACCGAGCATCTATCACCCGCCATAGGCAGAACCTGCACAATCTATGTCCACTGCGGTCCTTGCGAGAGTGGGTGCTGTTAGCCCTATTGACAGGTGAAGTATCTGAGGCTGAACAAGGTCAGTTTACTCAGCCAAGGTCATATATCTAGGACAGGGCAGGTCTGGGCTTGACCGCTGCTCGTGAGCAGACAGTCACATGGGGAGCTTGTTCAAGGCAGATCTCCTGGCCCCACCTTTAAAGCTCCTGATGCATTGGTGTGGGTTGAAGCCCAGGAATCTGCATTTTAGTGAGCTCCTAAAGTGATGCCAGTGTCCACGTATGTCAGGTGGTGGCTTACAATCTGAGCTTTGGAAGGACATTTGGGTTAGAAGCCCAGCTCTGTGACACTGAACAAGGCACTTAAGCTTTCTAAGCCTCTGCTTCTCCATCTGCAAGATGATAAAATGCACGCCACATGGGCTTGCTGTGAGGTTTAAAGGGAATAATGCAGCAACAGTGCCCGGCCAGGCTCACCCCTAACATTTGGGGGACCTGGGGCAAAAGTACAAGCAGAGGCCCCCTGGCCTGCAGCCCACTCCCCTCTTCCCACCCAGGGTCCATTCTATACGACCAGACTCTTGCACAGTCAAGTGTGGACATCCCAGGCCACATTCCAAGCTTTGTCCACATCCTCTGAAAGCATTGCCTCCCCACACCCCACACCCAAAATGGCCACCTGTTGTGCAAACTGGCAGCATGGTCTGATCTCAAGAATGTGGATTTAGGGAAGAGGCCTGCCAAGGGAGCTCTTTGGTCAGGAAATTCTAGGGTTCCCAGTACTAGAGGGGAAGAAGGCTTTAGATGGGCACATCTCATGGGTCATAGACACCTCATCTCTGGGGAGGGCACAGCAGGAGGACAGCCAGAGCAGTGCCCTCCAAAGCTCAGGGCCCAAGAAAAGGGCCCTGGTAGCCTAGGTCCAAAGACAGACAACCTCATACATAGCAGTATAATTAGAGTTCACGATACTATATTACATATTCTAAAGTTGCTAAGAGAGTAGACCTTAAATGTTCTCACTGCATAAAAAGAAATGGCAATTATGTGAAGTGGTGGAGGTGTTTGCTATAGTGGTAATCATATTGCAAGTGTATCAAGTCAACAAATTGTACATCTTAAACTTACACAGTGTTACATGTCAATCATATCTCAATAAAACTGGAGGGGGTGAGGGAGGGAAGACCACCCTGCTTAGCAAAGGTCAGCAGGTTCAAAGTGCCCAAAAGACGCATTGCTCTGCTAGCCCTGGCATTGCTATCAGTCTTGGAGTCACCATTATTGAGCTCATGCTCTTCTACACCCCAAATGTGAATCCACAGGCATGGGCCTGTGGCACCCGTTACAGTGACACATTGTTGCTCATGGGAATCCAGAGATGCTGACACCTTTTCTCAAAGGCAGCTGCAGAAGGAGTGGAGACGGGTGGTAAACAGGCGAGCGCTGGGGGATGGGCCTGGCAGAGACAGGGCCACAGAGCCCCTGGAGGGAAACAGGGTGAACTGAGCAGAGAGGCCTTCTCCTTGTTTCTGCCCCAGGGAATGACAACTCGGGGCACAGCTGGACAGTGAGACCGCATGTGTCACAGCAGCCATGGCTGTGGACACGGTGTCCTGCAGGAGGCAGGAGCTGCCCCTGGGCAAGCAGGCTTCTCCCAGGGATAGGAGCAGGGTACCTGTGTCTTAGGACAGGAAAGAGTAAACACGGTTTCTTCCTCTTCTCTTTCTGGACTCTAACTGCCATCCTACCAGAAAACAAACACAAACCACGCGGCTCTTGTGCAGCTTCCACAACATGTCAGCGCTTGCTCTCACATGAACTTTTATCTTCTCAACAGCCCTACAGGGAGAACATCAGGGTGGTGGCCCTGTTTTATGGATGAGAAACTGAGAAGTGAGAGAATTATCACCAGTACGGCATTTATCAGCTTTTACCTCCTAAGGTTTGGAGTTAGATGGATCTGAGTTCGAATCCTAGCTCTGGCACTAGAACGTGGAGCATGCTTTGGGTATAATGAAAACTGAAGGCAATGACATATGCAAATCAATAATCCAGAATCTTACAAGTGATGAGAGCTCAGTAAGTGTTTCCTGTCATTATTTGCCTTGTATTCTTTCCTGTGTTTGGTAACATGGCTTATCCCTGTGACTGAACTGCAAAGTTCTGGATAAAGCCATGATCCATATTCAGTTTCAGATCCCTCCTCCCTCTGAGGCTGAGCACAGTTTTTGGGACATAGCAAGCAATTGAAAAATGATGGCAGAATAAGTAAAATAATTTAAAAGTGAATGAGAAGGGGAGAAGAAAGAATGATCCACAAAACCCACAATACCCTGACCCAGGTAATTTCCCATTAGCCACGAAGCCAGGTGAAAGGGCAGGACCAGCGAACCCTAAGCCCAGGGCCCTAACTGCTTCTAAGACAAAACTATTGTATGTCAGCCTGACTCCGTCTCCAACAAGGCTGGAGAGATGGTGCAAGAAGCCTTCAGAAGGATCTGGGGACATAGCTGACATTAAGTGACTCATTTTCCAAAGCCATCAAGCTAAATCTGAACCATACAGTGGATCTCATGAATAACATAAATTTTTAATACGCATATATATTCACTTAGTTTCCTTGGACGGTTTGACAACCGCTTTGGGACCCACATTATGACAAGAAAGCTATTTTCAAGCAGACAAGAAACCGGCCCTCTTTTGAGGACCTTGGCGCTCACTCCTGAAACCCGGTGAACTGGGTGGGGCTTCCCACTGGCTCCTCAAAGTGCTC
Organism: Hipposideros armiger; assembly: GCF_001890085.2. Classification (NCBI taxonomy): domain Eukaryota; kingdom Metazoa; phylum Chordata; class Mammalia; order Chiroptera; family Hipposideridae; genus Hipposideros; species Hipposideros armiger. The sequence goes on along the minus strand of NW_017731455.1, from coordinate 1,381,674 downwards.
CGGGAACTGCCTCCTTTTCCTCATTCAGATCAGGGCTGGGAGTCCAAGCCAGGAAAAAGTTCCCAGAAAAGAGATGGGTCATGAAGGACGAGGGCCAGTAAGCCAGAGGAAAGATCATTTGAAGGAATCTGGAGAATGAAGTGACTTTGTTTTCGTAACAAATTAATTTAGGCAGCACACACATTCATCTCCCTTCAAGCCTGCTTTACAAAGCTATCCTTCTTAGCCCTGGCAGAGAATGATTGGGATAACGCTCAAGTGCTTCTAATGTGATCCACATTTCCTGTGCATTTTCCAGGTATGAAGCAAGGCTGAGCAAAGGCAAGAAGGAAATCAGAACTGAAGGCTTAGAAAAGGATCACAACCAATCAAAACAGGCCTTGTCCCCGTGCAAACTCTCCCAAGCACCCTGGGGGGGAATCTCCTTAAATGTGAGCCTGCTGGGTCCTCCATGGACACCACACCTTCCCAACCCGCTCCTGGAAGCCACCCGCTCATCACTCATAGGAACCACCACCACTAAAAGTCATTTGGAACATCCAATTGTGACCCATGTCATGTATGTAACATCCTCTGGGAGCCCCCTGTTTCTTCCTTAACCAGAAGGGGGTTACACAGGCAGAACTTCTGTCCTTGTGAGGCTGTAGGGCCCCAAATGCTGCCTCTTTCCACCTAGGACAGGCCCTGCACAGAGCACCCTCCCAGGCAGCCCCATCATGAGCTCTGTCTGTGCTTCTTCCTCAGCCCAGATTTCCAATCCGTCCCAAAAAAACATACCAAGATTCAATGTGGGAAAGCAGTAGAACCTGAGGCAAGGATGAAGAAACAGGAGGAAGGAATTCAGAGAGTGAGGAAGGAAGAAAGGAAAGAAAAGGAACAAACATTTCATGAGCATCTCCTCCTAACAGCTCCATGAAGCGGTCTATTTTATGCCCCCTTTTACAGACAAGGATGCTAAAGCCCAAGAGATTAAGTAACTTTCAAGATCACACGGCTGATCAGTGCAAGAGTTTAACCTATGACTCCCTGGCTCCAAAGTTCACAACACGTACATTTTCTTTTTCTTTTCTTTTCTTTTTTTTAAAAGATATTTATTGGGGAATTAGGGGAGGGGAACAGACAAGTTGCTGTCCTTTTGTTCTTCAGTCTAGTTGTGGAGGACGTTGCTTCACTGGCCCATGTTGGTATTATCATTGCGCTCTTCCCAAGTGAGGCAGTCACTTGCGGACCACTGGACGGCCACTCACAGCGGCTCACGGTAGCTCACGCCGGCTACTAGCCACTCACGGTAGCTTATGGCAGCCCACTGCAGCTTCACTGCAGCTTACGCCATCGCCAGCAACTCATGGCAGCCCAGCTCCAGGTCAAGCTGTTGTTCACCATCTTAGCTGTAGAGGGCACAGCATCACTGGCCCTCATGTGGGATCCGAACCCGGGCCCTGCTTCTCAGAGCTGGTGTCCCAAGCCGGCTCTTAACCAACGTGCCACTTGGCTGGCCCCTGTACATTTTCTTGAAGAGCCAAAAATGAATTCATTTCTGGAACTGTTAAAAATTAGTAAATTGCCTGGGACTACAAATATCATCGAACCATGTAGGGGGATCCCAAACTTGCCATGCTTACCGTCACATTTGTACCCAGCTGGACCCAAATCAATGTCACAGCAAAGACAAGCTACATGTCTCCACACTGTGAGTGACAGGGAAGTCCTAAGCTGCTTTCCACACCACCCTGATCCCTCCAGGACATCTGGGAAAGAACAAACCTTCCCAGAAAGACCAGTTTTCCCCTGCTTATTCAGTAATTTCAGGGAAAAGGAGGCTGCAGGTGGTGGCAGTACACATCCTGGAGTTTGGGTTTCACAAAAGTAGTCAAGGTCACAACCTCCTTAGGTGCCAGTTGTCACCCCACATGTCATTCTATTATACATATGTATATAGATCTAGCTAGATATTTCTGTGCATTTTGTTTCATTTTAAGGCCTATCTATCATGTATACATGCATTTTGTTTTGTTTTAAAAACTATCTGAATCATATATGTTTAGAGATAGACAGGTAGATAGATAGTAGATAGATACAGAGATATAGATGAGATAGAGACAGATTAGAGATTAGAGAGACATAAAACAAAATATGGATTTCTCATTAGAATGTCTCTGTCTTGAATGTATTCAGTCTGCCTATGAACTAGGTCAACACAACATTACCTAAAAACTTTCTTCCCAGGAAAATAACAAGAGGGGATGGGAAGATGAATGGAAGAAAGCCTCTTCATCGCCTAGGAGAATGTGTGGCCTGGAAAAGCCTCTTTGTCCCTCTTTTTTCTTCTGGGTGCTCAGGAAGTTCTGTCAATATTTAAATCAAGGCAAGTTACTCCTGGGTCCTCTCTCAGAAACCATTTTGTCACCGTTCACCTTCTGAGCACAAGCCTCCCGCAGCCTGGGTGGCAAAAAACCCAAGTGCCGTTGTGGACAAGAAACACGAGGTCTTCACAGGTGTCACTGCCCACTGGGAGCAAATGTATAGCCACTCTGACTTGAGACTCCACCATCTTTTTATAATTGAAAAAAATTCTCTGGAGCTGTTCCCAGCCCCTTAGAGGCAGACACATGCAAATATGGCGTCCCTCCAATCAGACTCCTACGGTATGACTTTGGCATGAACTAAAGAGAAATCATTAAGATGGGTGCAGCAAAGTGACTTTAGAGCCTGCTAATGAGCTTGGGGTTTTTCTTCATAGGATGTTTATTTTGAATTCAGAGTGTATTACTCGAGTATATCACTTTCTCTGTAATAAGAACCTCCCTCCCCATCACTCACTTTTCTGGGGTGGGTACAAATCCAATAAATTTACCTCCTTCACAGTCCCCTTCCCACACCTCTACACCCCCTTAGCACACCTCTGCACCCCTTAGCACACCTCTGCACCCCCTTACCACACCTCTGCACCCCCTTCCACACCCATACCACTTGGCACCTTATGGAAACACACACATGGAGTTAGCACTGGAAGGAGCCAATGTGTGAAAGCAGCTGTGTGACAGGTGTTCCTAACAGAAAATGGACAAGACACTTTAAATTATCCTGACTAAGAAATCTGAGAAGTGACAGAGGTTGGAAGCTGATTCGCAACCCAAGCTAGTGATGGGTAGGGATAAAAGACCTTAAAAATTAGGAGTTGAGGTGAAAAGACTTCTCTCAGGAAGAGTCCGTTGAGCTAAGGTCGCTAGATTTAAGAGGACACAGACTGAAGCCTTTGCCATAAGCCACCATGGCAACAAGGCAGCCAAGAGCTGATCCGGGATACCTGAATCCATGGATGTACATTAAACAACGTAGGACTGAACTCACAGTGTCTCCAAATCTAAATATCGCCCACCCTAAGCATTCTCAACTTAGAATAGAGGTGAGTCACACATTAAATGAATTATCTCAGTATTACCATTGTACCATCAATGCCTGTGGGCCCAAGCACCCCCTGAGGGAGCAGAAAGCAAGGCCCCAGGGTCAGGGTTTAACCTAGCTCACTTTTGGCCTCCTGCCAGACATCCGATTTCCTTAGACTTGACAACTTTCCTGTCCAACCTGGATATATCTGCAGAATTCTCCCTCAAAACTAGGCTCCTTGGCCGAATTTAAAACCACGTTTGTGTGTCTATCTGTGTGTGCCCATATATGTGTGTGCCCTTTAATCTAGACCAGGGGTCTGCAAACTTTTGAGATGGAAGAGCCGCCAGGGGTCAGCAAACTGTGGCTCACGAACCACATGCGGCTCTTGGGTACGTCCATGTAGCTCTGAAGTAAAATTGAAAATGAAAATAAAACTATCATATTTTCATTTATAATATTACTTTAAATTTTCCTTATTTGTAAAAATATATTTATGGCAAACTTTTGAGATGGAACATACCCAAAGAGCTGCTTATGGCTCATGAGCCACAGTTTGCTGACCCCTGATCTAGACTATGGTGAGACAGGGTGATACTAAAAGACAGTTCCTGAGAGAAGGCAGGAAAAAGGAACAAACAGATCTTGTGATGGGTGCAAGCCATGGGGAGCTGGCACTGCGGGCAAAGGAGAGCCGTTTTCCCTACTTTTTACCATCAAGCAATAATGTTTGCTTGAGAAATGAGATCTCTTAGGCAGGGGACACCAGCTTCTCTCTCCAGCTTGAAAACTTCTAAGCAGCTCAGGAGTGACCCCTCCCAGAGAATGTGCACTTCCAACGGAGCCAAGAAGAGAGGTGCAGGGACAGACACCCCAGAATCGAGAGCAGGCTGCTTTTCTTCTTGGGGGGTTCCAAGCAGAGGCACCCAATGTGAAAATGAACATTGCAATTTTCTAGAAATGGGTGCACGTGTGAGTAATAAGCCATTAGAATGAGTAGGAAGAGCCAAGGCCGTTCACTGCACACAGGAACAAACAAAATGATGGTGACTCTTTCAAGGGGATAGACATGAACAAGGAATAGCTTCCAGGTCCCAGGAGACTCAGGGGTGGAAGGAAACATCTTTTTCTGGCTCACTGTGACTTCAAAAGATATGCTTGGCTATGTAAAAAGAATCATGTCAAGTTCATAGCTTTGACCCCAAAATACCATTCCTGAAATTTTTCTAAAGGAAATCAGTAAACTGAAAACAGAAAGCATATTATATGAGAAATGGCATTAAATATAGTATTTTCTAGAATGGCCCAAAACTGGAAGTAACCTGTCAAACCAAATGGAAGTGAATTAGTCATAGTGGTTTGTATATGCATTATAAACTATTATCCAGTCAGAAAAATGATGTCTATACAGATTACATAGAAATATGAAATCATGTTTATGATATAATTTAAGGTCGAAAATGGTTTCTGTATATTCAGTACTAACTATGAGCTCAGCACTATGTTACACAATTAACATGCATTATCTCTTTTCAACCTCACAAAGCCCTATGGGTAGAGAAGGTGCTATTACTACCCACATTGTGCAGATCAGAAAATTGAGACAAAGTTGCTTAGTATTTTTCCCAAGTTCACAGTTAGTAGAGCCAGGATTCAAATGTAAGCTAACTGATATCAAAGCCATTTTTCCTTATCCAACATGCCATAAAAGCCCTAGCCCTCAGAGGATAATAAGCAAAGATTAACATATAAATGAAAGTAGGCGAAATAACAGATGAGACAAAGAGAAAGAAATGGCAAGATGGTAGATTTAAATCTAATCATATCAATAACATTAAATATGAACAGTGTAAACAGTCCAAATATAAAGCAGTGATTGTCAAATTGTATAAAATAAGTAAGATCTAACTATACACAGAGAAACTCATTTTAAAAGCAAAGACATATATAAATTAATAAAGGAAGGATAGCAAAATAATGTCAAGTTTATGTCTATATATTAACAATAAGCAATAGGAAATTGAACATTTTAAATACCATAACAATAGCATCGAAGAAAAAAGTATTTAGCAATAAATCTAACAAAATATTTACAATATATATATACACTGAGAATTATAAACTTCGATAAATTAAAGAAGACTTAAATACATAGATTAGAAGATCAATATTGTTTAGATGTCATTTCTCAACAGATTTACCTATAGATTAAATGTTATGCCAATCAAAATACCAGTAGGGCTTTGTGTAAAAATTTGTAAGCTCATTCCAAAATTTGCATGAAATGCAAAGGAGTTAGACTAGCCAAAACAATTTTTTTTAAAGTAACAAAGTTGGAGGACACACATTAACAGATTTCAAGATTTACTGTAGAGTTATAAAAATCAAACATGTGTTAATGGCATAAGAATTAACATGTAGATGAATAAAACAAAGAGAGTCCAAAGGATTTTCAGCAAAGATTCCATGGTAATTCAATAACGGAGAGTCTTTTCAACAAATGGTACTAGAACAGTTGGATATCAATAGGTACGTAGAAAAAAAAGAGCCCCAACGCTTTTCTCACACCAGTATACATTGACAGCACAAGAGCTAAAACATAACATTTTTTGAAAAAAAGAAAACAAAATTTTATTACCTTGGGTTACTTAAGATTTCCTAGCTAGGGCACAAAAAACGTGTCTGATAAAAGAAAAAAATATATATGATAAATTGAACTTAACCAAAATTAAAAACTTGTGTTTTTCAAAAGACTGCTATAAAAATTAAAAGAAAAGCAACATATTGGATGAAAGTGTTTCAAAAATACCTATCTGGAAAATAAATAAAAATTTTAAAAAACATGAATGCAAAGTATATAAAGAACTCTTACAATTCTATAAGAAAAAGAAACAATAAAAATAGGCAAACAATTTGAACTTGATAGTTCTCAAAAATGGTAAGTACACAAATAGTAAGTATATGAAAATATGTTCACATCACTCACTTATAGCAAAAACTAAAAGGACTGGCAACATCAAACGCTGTTAGTGGAGCACCTGGAAGGCTCATGTGCTGCTGGTGGGAATACAAAATCACACAGCCATTGTAGAAAACAATTCAGCAGTTTCTTATAAAGCTCAACATATACTTACCATACAACCAAGGAACCCTGCTACTAAAAGTGAAAAATCTATGTCTACCTAAAAACCTGTATGTGCGTGCTCAGAGCAGTTTCTTTTTAATAGCTGAAAACTGCAAACAACTGTCCTTCATCTAGCAAATGAATAAACAAATTTTAGTGTATCGCTGCGGTGGAATATTTGCTCAGCCATTAACAAAGGAACTACTGATACACGCAACATGCATGAATCTCAAAAGCAGCATGTTAAATAAGAGAAGCCAGACACAAAGCCTCCATTCTACATGATCCATGTATATTACATCCCACAAAAGGTAAAACTATATATTTGATCCCTTTTACCCTCATCTACCACCCCTGCCCCCCAATTATACACCTGAAACCTATGTAACTTTACTAACAATTGTCACCCCAATAAACTTTAATTTAAAAAAAAAAGTAAAACTATGGGGACAGAAAACACATCAGTGGTTAATGAGGCTCAGAATGCGGAAAGGGGGCTGACTGCAGGCAACTTTGTAGGGGGTAATAAAAACGTTTTACATTTTTATTGTTATGGTGGCTACACTACTACATACATTTGTCAAAACTTGTCAAATTGTAAACTTTAAAAGAGTGGAATTTTGTTTTATGTAAATTATGCCTCAATAAACCTGACATTTTAAAAAAGTGATGGACTTTGCCAGGCATATTAAATATAAATACCACGTTATTTAATAGCAAATAAAATAAAGACGGGAAGCTTCTTTTGTTTCTCCCCCTTCACTTGGAATTCTCTTGAACCTCCTGATTAACGAGCCTCTGGGCTAACACTCACCTTTCAGCAAAGTATTTTGCTGCCTGCAGAAACCTCTCTGCTCTGCCTTACTTAAAGAGGCTCAGAAGGTCCATATGTCTTTAAATTGCACCTACTAATCTACTGAGCAGTGTGTTAACTGTAAGTAAATCACAGGCATGTTGGCTGAAACTCTCCTCAAACAGAGACAAACATTTAAAAGGGAGAAACTGAACCATGAAATCATGATACCAGAGAACAACTAGGCTTTTTCACAGACCTCCTCACTCTATCTCTCTCAACTCACCCAGAATGAGAAGAGACCCCTTCATCACAGTTTCCTGTTGGGAATGATGACGACATTGACAATCATGATGATGATGATAACAACAGTAGCAGTAACATAGTGTCAGGTACACTCTAAGAATTCAGTAAATTTTTTGCTATGTGTTTGATGTACATTCTCACTCAGACCATCGGGTTGTGAGACAACCCTATGAGTAAGTGCTTGAATGATCCCACTTTACAAAGAAGGAAAATGAAACACAAAGATGTGAGGTAACCTGCTCAAGTTCACACAGCTCCTTAAGTAGCAGAGCTGGTGTGATCGTTAGTTCCATGTATCAAGTTCACTGGGCCACAGGGTGCCCTGACATTTGGTCAAACATTATTCTGGGTGTGTCTGTGAGGGTGTTTCTGGATGAGATTAATATTTGAATCAGTAAAGCCGATTGCCCTCCCCTAATGTGCATGAGCCTCATCCTACCAGTTGAAGACCTGAATAGCACAAAAAGGCTGAGTAACAGAGAACTCCTCCTGCCTGGCTGCTTGGGCTGGGACATTTGCTATGTCCAGAGTTTTGTTGTTGTTGTTGTTATGTCTATCCTTTACTTTCCACAGCTTCCAAAAGTCAAACATAAAACACTTTGATCATTCTTGGCTGTCCTAAAGCCCATGCCAGGACCCATAGTTTCTCATCCATTTGTAATAACTTCAAAGCTCTCCCTGAGTCCCAAGTCCTGATCAAATGAGGGACTCCAGTTTAATTTTAACTTTTTGTCCAAAGCAAGCACATAATAGGAAATCAAGTATTGAGACAAGGAGGCGAAGAAGTTAAGGGGCACATGAATAAAGATCTAGGACAACATAAAATTATGGGAGAACTGGAAGAACAACTCCCATTCAGCCACCTCTAAGATCTAAGACCTATAATCCCACCCACAAACTTCATCCTCACCATCAAGATCGACCTGGAGGCGGGGGAAGAATAGGGATTAGAAAAGTGCTCACGAAATGAACCATGAAAAAAGCCCAGCCTACCACCTGGATCTCTGATACAACGAGAGAGAACAACATGAAACATTCATCTCAGCCAGATCCTCCCAAAGAGGCCCCTCCAGCTAAGAGGCTCCACTCAGCCTTCGATGGTGAGGATCTATTGTTCACGAATATATCTAGTCCTTCTGAGAGGGCTTATTTCTGGACTCTCCCACTCCTTAGGTTGTATGCTTACTAGCAGCTGGGTAATGCTGCACCTTCTTTAAAATACCTCAGAAGAGCAAATGAATCTGTAGAGTTCTTTACAGCTCTCCTGTTTGTATGATCTCATTGCCTCTTTTCTACCACCCATGTGACAAGTTCTGGCCAATGAGTTATAAGCATAAATGACATGTCATTTCCAGGCCAGAACATTACGTTGTGGTGCACGATGCCCCCAAAGTTATCTTTCCCTCTGCTTTCCCCAAACTGCAGGGCTTGGGGTGGACTGCTTCATCAGCCTGAGTCTCAGAAAGAGGAGACATGGAGCCAGGTTCCCAGAAGATATGCAACGGACATTAGATGTGAATTGTTATAGCCATTAAGATTATTGCAAATGAAATAGGGTCTATCTTAAATGGTACAATACAAGTAGTTAAAACAACCACTTTTAAGTCTCAAAAGGGTATACTCATGAATCAGATGAGCTAATCCACATTGACCTTTCTGAACCATTCACAAGTTGTTAAGCCTTGATAAAATCCCTTGTCAGGTTTGGTATTTCCAGTCTGAAGTGCCCTAGCCTTTAGCATCTACCCTGATACACTTCCTCCACCATTATCAGTGCTAGCCCACTCGTGCATACACTCACACACCTACACATGAGTGCTCTCTCTCTCTCTCTCTCTCTCTCTCTCTCTCACACACACACACACACACACTCACACACACACTCACCTTGCTGTATTTGATAGTGCCAGCTTAGCAAGGTCTTGGCAACCCAGTCCCTTCCTTCTAACACTGGTTGAAAGTCACTTCACAGAGCTACAGAAGGGATTTAACATAAAAGGGGTGAGAGAGTGGCCTCTTCCATTTTACAACTATGTGGATGAAGAGGGGAAAATACAACAGATGGGCTTGGACTGCTGAATCAGATAAAGCAAGACAAATTGCAGAAACAGTGAGCTGAGCCCCGGAGTCAGAGACAGAGAAGAAAATAAAACCCTGGAGCCTTGAACAAATTCCTAATCAGGAAAATCATCAGATATCCCCAAACCAGGCTGTCCATCAGGCTTGTTAAAATGCAAATGCCTCAGTCCCATCCGGGTTTCCAGGATCCGAATCCCTAGGGGTAGGAACAGGGAATATAACATGTTTACAAGCCTGCAGGACAACCTGATGATGAGCCAAATTGGTGAACCACTGGATTAACGGAGCCCTTTCTAATTTTGAAGCCTTATGGTCTATAAGAAAAGCCAGGAATAAAAGGAGTCAGTGTCCCCAGATATGAGAACAGGCACCTGTCTGTGTTGAGGTGAAGCTATGCTCATTAGACAAATGAATGGCAGACTTAGATAAAACTGAGCTGTCCAATTTATGGAGAAAGGCTAAGAAAAAATGGCCTCTTTGCAGCCAGGGTTAGACATATTGGTGAACTTTCTGGCAGTGAAGATTGGTTACCAGAAACAAAGCAAGGCTGCCCATGGTAAGGAACCTGCATTGCTTCAATTAGCCATAGTCTGTATGTTGAGGCAGGGCTGGTTTCGTGTGTGTATGTGACCTATGTGGTCACAGAGGGACACCCTCCCAGAAAGAGCCCAGACTTGGTTTAAGGCTCTGTGGTTGCTGTCTTGAAATTCTTAATAATTGTATCTTTGAATGTGGGCTTTGTAAGTAAAGCCTGATGAGACCACGGAGCATGCATGTGAGCAGAGAGGATACACCAGGCAGAAAAAATCCAAGCAGTCTCAGGCCTTCGGGCATGGCAGGCTGGGGGCAGTCCAGGATGTCATGGGGACCTGAAGGGCAGCTAGGGCTGGGACCGAAGCCCAGATTGTGGCAGCAATGGCCACAGCAGTGGGAGGCCAGCTTGCCCAGCCATCTTCGGAGCCCATCCCTGTTATATCTGCATAATATGCACTCAGTTCCAGCACAGGAACTGCTGGTGCTCAGGCAATAAACTTTGTCAATAAATTATTACCAAATAAAAATTTACACATGGACACTACGATAAACCATATCCAGGAGTTATTAGGATTCTTCAGTTTGGAATCTCCAGTTTTGAAAACTGTTGCAACATTGCAAAGCAGATATTCACAGGCTTAAAAATAGAACTTGAATTTAAAGGTTGTCACATTCAACAGAAAAGGGCACCATTTTCAGGGGACACTTTAAATGAACCACTTATTAGCAAGAAAGACAATTTTTAAATTAATTTTTCCTTTCATGAAGAAACACAATAGACTACATAAACAGGCATTTTAAATTATATGCAAATTATGAAGACACTTCACAGAATATCTACAAGTTACAGGAAATGTCAGAGAAAATATTAAAATGCCATTATATAAATTTACATTTAAAATTAAATTCAAACTTACACAAAACTGATTTGTATGAAGAGTTAAATCTTTTTAGAAAAATTGTTAGACAAGAATTACCAGCTCTTGATGTAGTAAAGTCTGTATTTCAAAGTAAATATTTAGAAATTTATCTTAATGCTGTTATAGCCAATAAGATACTCTTAACTCCAGTAACAGTTGCATCAGAATAAAGGCCCTTCTCAAAATGAAAAATTATCAAAAATTATTTGTGACCTTGCACTTGCAAAGAGCAACTGATACCACTTTCAACTATAGCAACTGAAATGAAATTGCTAAAACTATAAATTTTGATATTCTGATAAATAAATTTGCAGAAAAGAGAGCCAGGAAAATGTTATGGGCCATCAAGATATCACATTGATAAATTATTATTTTTTTATTGTAGTAAATAAAATTATGACAGTAAACATACCTTTTTACTATTTATAATTGTTGTTACTCATGTATGACACCATTATGTTTTTTAAGTGGTAAAGTATTTTTAAAGGAAAAAGTTTATATCTTAATATCTTTAACTATACTTTTTTGAACCAGGGGAGTCACATTTACATTTTGCACTGGGGCCATACCTATTACGTCACTGCCCTGCTTGAAGGGTAACTATTCTGAGGTTTTGCTGGAAACTTCAGAATGGGTCTGAGACCCCATCTTGCCAAGGGTTTTGAGTGATTTCATCAAGTACGAGAGAGTCCAGTGTATCCTGTCACCCAGAGACCAGGAGAATTATAGCAGCTACATTCTCATGTCTACACTCTTAGCAATTCTAGGGCATCCTTGACTTTGGGTTTCTCCTTTTGGACTAAGGCCCTTGTCTTCTGAAACAGGAGCTGTATTTCAAGCTTTCATCCAATGATTCATAAGTGCAAAATTTTTAAATAAAACGAGGGCAGGGAGCGGAGAGAGCATCAAACTTCTTTGAATTTGGGCCAGTGTTTCCAAATGCAAAATACTCAACAGCCAATTTCCCCTGGCTTTGCAGATAAACAACAAGATGACCTTTTAGGTCAGAAAGAAGCAGTGAAATTTCCATTTCCTTGTGGAATGTTGGGTTTGGAACCAAACTTTTCTGTGCTTCTTCTCAAGATAACAACCCACAAAGTGCCCCCAATAAATGCAAATTCTGGGATTCCCATGGCCAATGCAAATGTTCACACAAATGACCTTGCCACTTTTCCAAACAAAATATCACAAACACATACTTAGAAACTGTTCCCTGCAAGAGTAGAAATCTCCCCCCCCCCCTTTCCCTGTAATATTGCATCTTTGGGTTCCTGGGAACTGATGCTCTGTCCAACGACTGGGTACTCCAACTGTAGGACATGGCTCCAGTCTCCTTGTAACCATTTCAGAATGAACTGAGGCCATTTCCCTGAATCCCCTCCCCGGGGGAATAGAGGGGAATCAATTTCCCCCAGAAGAGAAAAAAGAAGCCATTGTCCATTCTCTACAGAACTTTTGATCCACTGTCTCTTCTTTCACTATTCCCAAAGTTCCCTAAGAATAAAATCATGTTTCCCAGGCCCCACCAGTCTGGACATAAAACCAGGATGGCTGTAAGAGTAATGTTCCCACCCTCCTTTAAAAAAAAAAATCTGCTGCCCTGCCAACTCTAACCTTCAGGGGGTTCTGATTATTCTTTTTACAAGGTTTCTTTAAATAACAACTATTCAGGGTGAACTTAAAAATAGAACTTGAGCTACAAAATTTTGGTTTACATGCAATCTTCCAAGACTAGGTCAAGGATATGCAATGAGGTCCACTCAATGATTATTTTGCTTTTAATCTCTCACAAAATATTTAGTTCAGCAATAAACTATCATGAAGAAAGTATCTTTAAAACCTTTGATGTGTTCTGTTTAATTTGCTTTTAAAATAACCCTGCTATAAAAGCTCTTCGTCAAAGTTGAAAACATGGGGGCGCTCTCTTCTGCCAAGCCATCCAATAGGAGAGAGACAAAGAGAGAGAGAGAGAGAGACAGAGAGAGAGAGAGAGTGAGAGACCTTGACCTTGGCCTTGACCAGATGAGAAGAAATGGATAAAAGTGGATTAAGTGACTGTGTATCTTTCTCCGACTCCACCATGGAGTCCTGATCCTTGACACTCATTCCATCTGCATCCACATCAATACTCATTGCAAGCCCCGTGGACCAAAAAGCTTCCATGTTCCTGCCAGCATTCACACATTAGCAATGATGCAGGCACTGTTGGAGGCACAATGTCCATCTGCAAAATAGCCAGAGGTAAGCGGACTCCAGATTGGCGACAAGCACTGCCATGACCATGCGAGCTCCACACAGCAGACACGGGAACAGTGCTTGGCCCAGAGCAGCCACAAAGATCACATTTACTGGGTGAGGAGTAAGTGGCCTTTCCAAAGAACTGACCATCTAGTTGAAAATATCACAAACAAGGACAAATTCCACCCAAAATTTGGACTTGAAGTGCGACAGATGAGGGGACCACACAAGAGCTATGTCAGCTCAAGGGAAAGAGAGAGCTCAGATGGTGTTTTAGAAGGAAGGGGAGGCTAAGAACTTCACCCATACCATAAGCAATTCCAGGAAGAGCTTCCTTTGCTCCCCTGGCAGACGACAGAGAGGGGCCAGAGAGGACACCTGCAGGACCACGGTAAGGATGATCTCACGGGTGACAGCCTTTTATAGGTAGCCAAAAAATGGCCCTGCTGGTGGGAGTTACCCTCAGCATTAAAACTCCCTGCTCACTTCTGGTGCCTAAGTGTGGAGCTGCCTAAACCTCCCAAGGTTTAGAAGCCACAACAAACTCATAATGATACTGCTCCCTTTGTCAAGAGCTGGGAAACACGTACACCGCAGGGGAAACCGTCTTCAGAACTAACATTCCAGCTGACTCACGCCCAGTAAAAAGAGGGGGCAGGAAGAAAAGAGCCTTTGCTCCCATCCACAACAGAGCAAACTGGGCTGCAGATGGAGTCCAAGCTGCAGCCGTGAGCGGAGCTGGCGACAGTGGCCTGGGAAGGCCCATGAATGGCTGGAGAAGGAAGCTTCTGAATTGGCTTTTTTGAGGACTGGCTCCTTGTTCAAGCCAGAAAATTTGACTCTATTCCTGAATAATGCATAATTGCTCTCTGTTTTCCTTTATTTTCTCTTCTTTTTGCTTTAGTAGCTAATCAATCATCTTAAATAAATAGCTTAAAAGGCATATGAGGTTGTCATGCTATATGCTAGCTGGGCACTGAGGTAAACAACCATCACCAAAAATATCCCCGGTAGGAGTCATGTTACCCCATGTCAGCCCTGCACTCGTAAATGGACTCGCTGTGCCAAAACCGGACCTTCACATGGGGACATGTCAAAGATTCACATGTCAACCCCTCCCACACACACCCCTACACAACATAATCTATTGCCTGCCTCGTTCAATTTGTTCATTTGTTTATGATAACCAAGATGATATTGGAAAGCTTGAAGAAGATTTGGAACTAGGCCGTTCTTACCTGCTCCTGTCACAACACAGCCCACGTGAACTCAAATCCAAAAGGCAAGGAGTTACTTCCTTTATGAGAAAAACTGTTGGCTTGGTCTTTTGACCGGGAAACAGCTACTGTAGAGTCTTATTTTTCCTATTCTTCTGGCTTCTAATTCCTACTTTCTTTATGCCAAATGTTGTCTCTTTGCATAACAGGGCAAGTAATGTAGAGGACTGATAAGTCATGTTTTAAGAAAAAAAAAAATTCAACCTCTTCTGATGAAATTTTACCTGCCTGCCTAACTGCTGGGTGTTATTTCTATGTACTTAGTGCTGTGTTAGCTCCACCCTCGTGAAAATATATGAAAGTTCAGCCTCTGCGGAGACATGAACTCACAGAATTTTCAAATGAGAAGAACCTGAGGGATCCTCTAAAGCTCTATTAAAAGGATTAGCTGTGCCATCCCTTAAAATGCCAAACTCACTGTGTACCTTCAAAGTGGAATTCAATTACAAAATTAAATTCACATAGACACGCTCACATTTCCAGGAATAGGACACACTACATATAATGAGGAGGATATTTGGTTTATCTTGTGAGAGCTACAATGCAAAAGATAAAATACAAAAGTACTGTGGTCATCTTATCATTAAGTGGTTATTGTTATCAAGCCAGCTCCTACCCCAGAGCCTTTTCACTGCTCTTCCTTCTTGAACGCTTTTTTTCCCCAGATTCATGAATGGCTGAGTCCTCACTCTGTCCAGGTCTCTGTTCAAATGTTCTCAGAGAACGTTTCCCAGATCATTCCAGTTCCCCCAGGCCCCCTCCCCACAAACCCCCCCAGCCCTAAGGCTGCCTTATGGCTTATCAGATTTCTTCATTCATTGTCAGTTACCCCTATTAAAGTGTAAATTCCATGAAGACAGGGATTTTTTTCTTTTGTTTTGTTTACTAGTGATATTTCCAGCAGGTAGAACAGCACGAGGCAAATATTGACTGAATGAAGGAAGGAAGGAACAAGCTACCAAACGAGTGCTTGGTCATGCCCCAAGGAAATGTTGGAGAACTTTCAAAATCTCCTCGTGCTGCCACAAGCCTGTGACTCTCAAATGTGACATTCTTATAATGTTAAGGAGCTCTCTCCTTTGACAAGTTTCTGTGAGATGGCAGCAGGTACAGAACAGGTTGTGTAATCCCCCTGAGCCCTATTATTTTGTATCAGATTAAATGATCAACCATCTTCCTTCCCTATTTCGTCAGCTATTCAAAAAATAATAATAATACCTGCTGTGTGCCAGACAATGTGTATAAACCAACAGGGAATGACTAAAACAGTATAATAAGAACTAGGATGAGAGCAGGTGGCAAGAAGGAAAATGTGAGCCAACCAGAGGCCACATTCTAAAGGATGAATCTGGGTAGCCAGACAAGGTTAGAGAAACAGGCATTCCAGGAGGAGGAAACAAAAGACACAGAGGTATTAGAACAGCAGAAAGGGTCAGGAGAGAAACTAGCTAAAAGGTAAATTGAAGAAGAGCAAGAACAAAATAAAATTTGAGTTCCTTGTATTGGGTGACAGGGAAATCTTTTGTAAATGCCCAGCCCCTAATTGCCTACAACCCAAACACAGACTAGGCTGTGGTCAGCCCTATTGGCATAGCACATGTGGCAGCCACCACAGCCTGGCTTGCTCGTCGCTGCTGGCAGCCCTCGTGGAAAGGACGGCCCTCTGACTTACCAGGCTTTGGGTAAGGGACAGAAACTGTTGCCTGTACAGCCAGTCCTGAAAAATGTCAGATTAAGATAAGCCTCCCCTGGCAAACTCAGGAGACTTTCATGACCATGAATTGGATGATAACCTTGGTAGAGATCATCTGTCTGGTTTAATTTTCTGGTCTGTGAGCAAAGAAAGGCAAGGAAATGGTACCGAGAGTCATTCGGGCTTTCAAGTCCCCCGCAGCTAACCTCAGGCCTGGACACACCCAGCCTATAGTTTTATTCCTGATTTTATAAAGAAACTCCACAGTTGCCCCTTCCTTCCCGTCAACTTGCCCATTTCTCTCTGTCCCTTTCCCTGTCTAGCTCTTTAGCACAAGAACAGAGTTGGAAAGAGACTACTCACATTGGACTCACTCCATACTGACCTGTGCTTCCTAACAACCTCACCAAGTCAGCAGGCCAAAGTCTAACAAGAAGCTTTCCAGGGAAACGCAGCACCAGAGAAACCAACTCTAAGGCCCAGAGGAGATGGAGGCAGGTCACCAATGTGTCCACTAGAGCCCTTCATGGGATAAATGCGTGTGAGGACATTGGGAAAACATAAAGTTCTTTTTGTCAGCAAGAAACTTGAGGCTCTGTCCTTCACCCTGCTATCAATCAAAGTATCTTGGTGATTTCATCTCTCGGTAAATATTCACTCCGATGACACTTGTGTCTTGCCTCTGGACCATAAAGTCAAGATTGAAGGACGATGTGATACAGGAAGCTTAGATTTAATTAGGATCATCTAGAATTCATCCTTAGATCACCAACAAAGTTCTGATTTAATGCCAAGTTCTTTCAAGTGGGGGAGCAAGCAGAACCATGTGACTGGTCTGTAGACAACTTGAGTTGACCTTCTGTGTCTCTCTTAGACCATCTGTCTTTAAAATGTCCCCTGCACCGTCTGGCCTCCAGTAGCATTTCATGACTCAGAACGCCCCGAGGACTGAGCTACTTCCTGAGTTACCAGCATGCTGGTGACCACTGACTCTTCACTTGGCACTTGTTGTCATAGCTGCCTGAGCTTGGGCACCCTCTGTATCCTTCCAGACCACTCAGGCTCACCTTCTCAAAAACACCCTTCCAACCACTCCTCCCCCCACCCTAGCCCAACACCTACCCAACACCTATGCCCCTGTACACAGTTCTATCACTGCAGGGCTCAAGTGGTGATATAATTCCTTTAGTGGCTTTCTGCCCTACTAGACTTTGAACTTTACAAGGGTGGGAACAGCAACTTCTACAACATGTTATGCACAGCTCCCCACACAGCGCTTAGTATTTTTATGGCTTTTTCTGATAACACATGTAATACAAGGCAATATAAAATTCAAACCTTGTAGAAAAACAAAGTGTAGGCAGTGAAACTTCCCCCAGAATCTGTCACAAGATAACTACCACCAGTTTGGTGTATATTCCAGCAACAATTGGTACATAAAAAACATATAAATCATAAATGTTATAATTTTCCCTAGAGATAAAATCATTGCCTACATGCTGTTTTGAAACTTGCCTTTACCATTAAGCCACAAAGTAGGAGCACACTTCCTTGATGAAGCGTGTGGCTCTGCCTGGTTCATTTTAACAGCTGCATAGTATTCCATTGCAGGGAGGTACCATGGTTTATTTACCCACTCCCCTATGGAACGACTTTTGCATTATGTTCATGTTCCTTGCTATAGAAACAATATCAATATTAACTTGTGTGTGTGTGTATCTCTTTGTGCATGAAGAAGTGTTTTCCTAGGATAAAATCCAGAAGTGGAAACATTGGGTCCGTGTAGACCTCCTTGCCCTCTGCAGAGAACTGGTGCAGTGTCTGTAATCAACAGTGCCCCAGAAATGATTTTTGATTGACCAAACAAGGGGACTCAAATGAATGGTCCTAAAGAGATGATTTCTGTTTCTTTGGTAAAGTGGCTTTTAGAAACTGGTCATTTGTGTTGGACTTGGCCCCTTGTGTATGGAGTCTTAAGATAAACTTCCCCCCATTAGGTTGAAGGCAAGGATCATGTCTTATTTTTCAATTCACCAAATATTTTCTGGCCTTCCCCTTAGCTAGCCGCAGGGGATGGAATTACCAGCACTCATTTTTGGTAAAAGCTTGATGGCTCCTGATGAAATACTGAGCACCCTTTATGCCTTGTCTGCCAGGAAGCTCAACACCCAGTGCTGATAAGAATTTTCTTTGGCCTTGGATTTCTATTATATGTAGTTGCCCTTCCTAGTATTCCATTGAATTGTTTTGCTCTATTTTCTTGCCCATATTTCTATAGTTCTATTATGTATACAATTGTCTTATTGCAAACTATCTCAAATTCAGGTTAAGGATAATAATAACTAATTTTTTATAAAGGGTTCATGCGTCTGGTTTATTTAATTGGTTTATTTCATTGTTTTTTAAGATATAATGAAGGTAGAGCAGGGGGTATCAATGTCATCTCAAATTTTTGGTAAACTGAGAATCAGGAAGAGTAAGTGACTCACCCAAGACAACACAGCCAGGAAAACACAGATTTGAGAATCTAACTTGGGTCTTGTGATTTTATAATTGGAAAATGAAAAATAAAATGAACTGTGCACTGAATCATATGATCACCTGTCTCCCCCTTTTCCCTTTACAGTTAAGTACACTCACCTTCTCTCACCTGGACACCCACTTGAAGTAAGCAAATAAGAATTTCTTGGAGGAGAGGCAAGGGAAGCAGAATCTTGCCTTACTATCAGGCATGTAACAAGATTAATATTGACACACCACCAGCACCACCATATGTGTCACTGTCTTCAACCTTATTTTCTTACTTTTCTCCACAACACAGCTATTTCTCTAGTGTCTCTTATGACTCCTGCCTGATTCTTCCAGAATCTTCCAGAAATGTTAAATCCCATGACAGACGGAATGAAGGATAATGGAGGTTGGGGACGGGGGAGGGGAGAGGCAGAGAGAGAGAGAGAGAGAGAGAGAGAGAGAGAGAGAGAGAGAGAGAAGTGAAAGAAAATGTGACTGTGGGATGGATTCAGCCAGTGAAAGATCCTTTCCAATGTGCAAACAAAAGCCCTTCCCCATTTCTTCCCAGCTTTTCTTTGATTTTCTTTTCTATTTTTATGGGATGGGAAGGACTGTGCTTTTTACACTGTTGCAAAACAAGTAGTAGAACTATGAGCTACATTTCACAATTTATGTACCAATTTCATGTCATTTTGAAGTGCTAGTAGAATTCCAACAGTTATAGCATTTTCTTCCTGGGAGAGTTTGGAAGGCATGGACTTGCCACCCTTCCCAGCAACACATATTTATAGCCAGTATCCTGGCTGTGCCACAGGCTGACTTCCACTGATGTTCCCCACCAACTTCCGAATACCTGACTTAGGGCTTTTCCCTGCCCATTGCTGGTGTTGTTCATCTCCTTCCTTGGAGCTTGCTTACCTGACTCTCCGGTGGCTTTTGAAGCCCATGGATCATTCTCTAGCCTAGACTTTCATGTGTGTTGTCCCCATCCGTTTCCTAGCCAATGACAAGCCCTGGTATCACGTGGTGCCTTGGGACCACTGCCTACTGCCCCAGCTAGTAGGACACTAGCATCTAACAGTGATGATTAATTTTATGTGTCAGCTTGACTGGGCTAAGGGATATCCAGGTGGCTGGTAAAACTTTATGTCTGGGTATATCTGCGGGGGTACGGGGGTGTCTCCAGAAGAGATTAGCGTTTGAATCAGTAGACTGAGTAAAGAACATGGTCCTCCCCAATGTGGGTGGGCACCAAAAGAGGCAGAGAAAGAGAAATTCTCCCTCTCTCTCCCTCTCTCCCTCTCTCCCTCTCTCCCCCGCTCCCCCGAACTG
Source organism: Hipposideros armiger (assembly GCF_001890085.2). NCBI lineage: Eukaryota > Metazoa > Chordata > Mammalia > Chiroptera > Hipposideridae > Hipposideros > Hipposideros armiger. The sequence goes on along the minus strand of NW_017731455.1, from coordinate 1,361,480 downwards.
AGACATCCATCTTCTCCTGCCCTCAGATATTGGCACTTCTGGTTCTCGCACTTTTAGACTGAAACCAGGACTTAACCTTGGCCCCCTGGTTCTCAGGCCTTCAGACGTGGATTGAACTAAGCCGCCGCCTTTCTGGGATCTCCACCTTGCAAGAGGCAGATGGTGGGACTTTTGGCCTCCCGAACCATGTATGAGCTGATTCCTAAAATAAATCTCCTCGTGTGTATCTCACATATCTATATCTACAGTAGTACCCTGCTTATCCACAGGTTTGCTTTCTGTGGTTTCAGGAATCTACTGGGTATCTTGGAGCATGTTCTCCATGGATAAGGGGGAGCTACTGTATGTCCGTCTCTGTATCCTGTTGGCTCTGTTTCCTTGCAGAAACCCGACTAATACTCTGAATAACCAACAGGAGGAGCAGACAAAGAATACTACTATATAAGACCTCCACTTAGAAGGGGTTTCAGACAGCATTATTCAAAGTCTGATTTGGTGGAACAATTGTTTGGCACTTTTGTGAATCCTGCATAACGGTTGAAGTAGTAATGTTCTTTAAGCAAGGGACACTCGGAGTCAAGGAAAATCTGTGCTAGCAAATGGTGAAATTTCAAAAATGTGGCTCCCTGGGACCGATCTGTGTTCTGAGCACCAGTCCCCCATATCACCTGCCTTCCCGACGACTCCGCTTGGATGACTCACAGGCAGCTTCAGTTTCACGACTGTAAAACTGAACCGGCCATCTTCCCCATCCCCAACCCTCTCCAGGTTCCCCATCTCAGAAAACAGCACTTCTGTATCAAAGAGGAAATGCTGGAGTCATGCTGGCATCTCCTTCAGCCTCTGTCATTAACAATTTTACCTCCTGGATATTTCTCCAACATATTCATTACTCACCAACTTCACTGCCTTCACCCCTTTCAAACCACCATGGTCTCATGACGAGGCTGTTTCTGTGACCTTCTGGCTGGTTTTCCTGCTTCTCACTCTTGACTTCCTCAGTCAGTTTCAACGTTAGAGGAATCTTTTAAGAACACAAACCATTGCATTAACACTCCAATGGTTTCCTAATGCTCTTAGAATTATCTTCACAGATTTGACTTTGGCTTACGGAGGCATGCATAGGTCTGACCCCTGCAAATCTCTCTAATTTCTTCTCACCATTCTACAGCATATTGGCCTTCTTTTGGCTGCTCAAATGCACTGTGCCCTTCCTTCCATCCCCATAGCATTTGCACATGCTGCTTGTCAATCTCTGCGTGGACTGCTCAACATCTACTCAACTTCACTCAGCCAGCTCCTACTCATCCGTCAGGTCTCCGCTTAAATGACACCTTCTCCAGGAAGCCTTCCTAATCCTCTATAATGAGCTCTTGCAGCATCATGTATTTTTTTCACAGTATTTATGACAATGGGAATTAATTATTTTTGTAACTATTTATTCAATGCCTATCTCCCTCTCCCTCACCCCCAATCCCAAACTGCAAGCTCAGTGAAGGCAGAGCCTACACACCAGGTGCTATCCTACATTCTGGGTATGCAGCTGTGAACAACATAGACCCAACATAAGTACTCAGTAAATGGTTGTGGAAGAACAGATGGGAAATGAAAGGGGGGAAACAGGAGGAGAGGACAGTTGGTTGGTTCTTTTCTGAACTGATTTCTCCTTTATGTTGGAACAGAGGAAATAATAGTTTCCTAGATGACTTGAAAGAAAGCTGTTTTTGAAAAAGTCTGTTGATGCCTGACCACTGCGCTGTACACCTGAAGCTGAAGCTGAATAATATTGAATGTCAACTATTGGGTTGTTGAAAAAGTCATGACGCATTTTTGCAATGAAAAACATAGAGAAATACGTCATTATATATATATATATATATATATATATATATATATATATATATATATATATA